>NC_133622.1:125505952-125840384 GCF_048593235.1 Sminthopsis crassicaudata | reverse complement strand
GGTATGGTAGCTTCTGTTCACTGTCTTTTGGACTTTTTTACAATCCGCCGGCATCCGGCCCTTGGCGGGGGCCGGGGTCGTTTGGAATGAATTCCTCCGTGCTCGAGACGCCGATGAACTCTAAGAGCGGCGCTCCGAGCAGATGGCTTTCTCCTTTGGTCTTCCGAGCCCTGACGTCCCTCGGCGTCCGGAGCTCCCTGTGGAAGGGTGCAGCTTGCAATGCCTCTGCTAGGGCCTAGGACGCCCGCTCCGATCTCGGAGCGTGGGGGAGAGATCGCTGTTAGCTGGGCCTTTTGGGGGCCTCCCAACCCTTGGACTCTCAGAGTCGTGGACTAGAGAACTCGTTTCAGGGTCACGTCACTCGTGGTGGGATGGGAACTGGGGAAAGGGGGGCGGTGTCGCTTGTGTTAATGTTAAAAACAAAATTTTCTAAACTGGGCTTTTTTTGACGACAGTTTTGTTGGATTGGAAAACTGTTGACAAGAAAGAAATTGGTAGGTTAAATTGACGAACACTAAGAAAAAACAGCCGCGTTATTTTCCTTTTTTTCCCCCCCATTTTTATGTCTTTGAGGCATTTTACACAAAGCAAATTTTGTATCTAACAATATCAGATTGTATCATAGTTTGAGTGTGTGAAAAGGCGAGTCGTGTAGTCCCGTTTTTCTCAATTAGTAAATGAAGATGAGGCCCATCGAAATTCCCGAATTAAGGCAATTTACTTGGTCACGCAGGCAGGGCCTCAAAACTGGCCGTTCTCACTGCCTTTTGTAAGTTTATCGTTAAAAAATAACGTAAAGTAAAATAGATGGAGTTAATTAAGGAGCTCACTAGGAATCAAAACTACTACAAGCCACTTTTCCTGATTCCAGTTTGCAGTAATGATTTGGATGAGCCTATTCAAGTTTTAGTTTAAAATCATAAATCGATTCAAGTCTGGGAAGGGATGTTGGCTTTTCTAGGCCCCTCTCTGATCAAACTCTTTTCTACTTTTGGAAGTTTAGTTCCAAGGGATGTGCTTCTCTAATTCACATTAAGTGAAGAAAAACAGGAAAATAATTTCAGGTTTTTGGTTTCTCCAGTAGAAAGTGCTGGATTTAGGTTTTAGGACTTCAGTTTGAATTCCAGCTCTGGGGTTTAGTTTGTGTGGCTTTAGGCAAATGGCTAAATTAAATTTCTAATCTGCCAAATGTTGGATCACCTGAGTCCCTTCTCAGTGTGATCTTGGAAGACCTGATATAGCTCCTGAATATAATCATTTTAGTGTGACTTTATCACTTTTTTTTTTTGAGTATAATATCTTTATTATACCTTTTTATTTACAAGACATACATTCACATACATTTACAAGACACTTGTTAAAGGGACATTTTGCTGGACAGTGTCATGTAGTGATAAAAGTTGTAAAGTGATGCCCAGGCTTATAAAAAGTAAAATATTAAAAATAGAAGTGTTTTGCATGATTTAAGGGTATATCATTTGATACCTTCTTCCTCTCATTGGGTAGGAGAGGATGAAAATTTTGAATTCAAAATTTTCCAATGATGAAAACTAATGTTTAATAATTTTTTTTTTTTTTTTTAAAGAAATTAAAAATGGTTCAGCGTTTGACATACCGCCGGAGGTTGTCCTACAATACAGCTTCCAACAAAACTCGGCTGTAAGTGTTCAGGTTTTTTAAAATTTATTTATAAGTATTATTTTGAATTTCTTCATTAATTCTTATCTCTTTTTGGCACAGGTCACGAACCCCAGGTAACAGAATTGTTTACCTTTATACCAAGAAAGTCGGAAAAGCACCAAAATCGGCCTGTGGTGTGTGCCCAGGAAGACTTAGAGGTGTAAGTTCTATATTTATTCTTTCTGTAATCATCTTGTCAAGTTGGTGTTAGTAACTTTGAGGACGCTTCCCAGATGGGGTAGAGAACTATTTCTTGCCTTTCCATGCCCCCCATCTAGCACAGTACCTGTCACATAATAGATATTGGGACTGAAGGGGAGATTAATTCTTATTTGAAATTGAATTTCTCCATGGCATTTGGCATCCAAGGGTTATAAAACAGTGGAAAAGAAATTCTTAGTGGAAGAGAACATTGTGAGGCCAGCACTGAGTTAGGTAGTGACGTGATCATCATAATGTAAACATCTAAAAAATTTTAAAACCATGTTTTAATGTAAAACCTTTTTCTTATGCAGGTTCGTGCGGTGAGACCTAAAGTCCTTATGAGGCTTTCAAAGACAAAAAAGCATGTCAGCAGAGCTTATGGTGGCTCCATGTGTGCTAAATGTGTGCGTGACAGGTAAATAAAACTTTTAAAGCCATTTTTAGGGGTAACGGCAACTTGAAGGGATAATTGGTAGCTATAGCAAATGTTAATAGTACTCAAAACTGATTTTTAAATGGGTGTTAAATGTTAATTTGTGTTTTTCCTGGATTTTAGGATAAGCCAGTCACCTTTTTTAAGAAGCTTTGAATTGGGGTGATAAGCAAGAAATCTTATTTTGGTATTGCTCAATAATAGTAGCTAGGTTAATCAAAAGACTAAGTTTGTTTATATTGTAGAAAGCATCTCATTTAAATACTTGGTTTTGTGGGTGTTTGTATTGAAGCCCAAACAGCTAAGTGCTCAATCCGACAGGCTTAAAAATCTTCCTCTTGATCTCTCCAACTTTTGACACTGTTAACTGCTTGTAAGTCTTTAACATTGCTATCTGTGCCCTCTTCCCAAATAGGGGTGTTTGTCCCAAAGGCCTTTTTTTTTTTTTGAGCCTTCTTACTTTTGTATCCCCATGATTACCTTATCAGCTTTCCATGCAGTGACTGCCAAAATCAAACTTTGCATCCCTAAACTGACCTTCATCACCAACTGCTTTAAATGTAATATGGGAATGGAGAGAGGGATGGGAACCAAGGAAGGAGCCTTTTTATTTTAGTTTTTCTGCCTCTAAGTTATCACACAGCTGCACAAATCTTCTGGAAGCACAGAATTTGATCCTGTTATTCCCCTGCTTTAGAACCTTGTCTTTTTCCCTCCTTAATAAACTACAAATTTCACAGTTTGGCATTTCAGTCTGGCTTTAACCCACTTTTCTAGTTTTATGTCACCTTAGCAGTTCAGGTGCTATTTCCTAGTTTTCTTTATTCTTTGTCTTCATAAAACCTATTTATTTGTTTCTGTCATAATTTGGTGGAGATAGGGTCTTGGGATCTGTGTTCAAGTTCTGCTTAATGCCTAATATTTAAATTCCTGACTCAACAAGCTTCTGTTTCTTCTGGCAGTCACATGAAAATCCTTGTCTCTTTTCTTTGAGTTCATGGTTTTCCTGGCTTAGAGAAGTCTGAATCCTAGTAACTACTTCAATTTAAAGGAGTAAACCTGAGTCCCAGGACAGCTAAGTGGCCTTCCATGGGCCTGGATTCAGGAAGAATTCAAATCTGACCTCAGGCACATATGTGCCTTAGTTCCCCATCTGTAAAATGGGGAGGCCCTAGAGAAGGAAATGGCAGGGTCTTTAACTCCAAGAACAAAATCCAAACACAAATAACATTTTAAGGTGTATTGAGGATTAGTGACTGGACTTAATTTTAGTCAAATTTAGGATTTAGACCTAATTAATTCCTTTACTCAAAATAGTACTTGTACCCTGGATGGAATCACATGGGAAATGTTGCAGTGTTTAGTTATGTAAGGGCCTGTGGTTGGCAACGTAACCCAGCTCAAGTTTTTGGTTTTTTGCAGAGCAAACATATTCCAGGTGGCCATAAACTGGGCTGTTAGAGAAGCAACACCTTCACCAGCTTCATGCACATCTGTTCTTAAACTAAGTTTCTGTGGATTTAAAATGATTTCATTTTACCAATTACTCATTGGAAACCTTAGTGATACAAAAAGTCATTCATATTTGAAATTTAAAATTAAAAACAAAACAGTGCTACCTTAGAGTATTTACAAATAACATTGAAATTGAACTTTTAGGTCTTTATATACCCCTAATTATTTTATATTTATATTATTTATTTATTTTTTGAAGCGTGGGATAAGAATCTTCTCTTCCTTTATATGGTAGACAGTGGTGTGATCATCTAGGCACTTCAGAGGCATGCATATGAAATAGCTTTTAAAAGCATTGTCTTAACTTGTGATAAGTACCTGGCACGGTTTTGGTGATGAAGTGACTATTCCCCTTTAGGGTAGGGGTTCTTAATCTTTTTTGGGTTGTGGATTCCTTGGACAGTCTGGTGAAACCTAGGAAACCTCAATATATGGCATAAGATTTCAAAAGAAATCAATTACTGACAAATTATCAATATTTTTTAACAGTTGGGGAAAATGTTAGCCTTGAGTTCACTGAGTTTCTGGTTTAATTCAAAAATGCTATTAAAAAAATTAGGGGATTTTCCCTGTCCTTTGTTCTATCACTTTGCATAATGCCTGGTTTATGCTTGGTGCTTTAAGAAAATGTTTATTTGCTTTAATTGGTAGGTTTATGAAGTAAGATTTAATTTCAGAAATATTTTTGCATTAAATGTTTTTCCATCTAGGATCAAGCGTGCTTTCCTCATTGAAGAGCAGAAAATTGTTGTGAAGGTGTTGAAGGCACAAGCACAAAGTCAAAAGAGTAAATAAAAAGGACTTAGGTTCTTTTTTTTTTTTAATGATAAAGAAAATTAAAATGTATTTGCGTGTTCTGGGCTCTTTTTTATCTCTAGTCTTTCCTTATAATACTGTGGTAGGAAAACTTAGATTTGCATCTGAGAACAGAATAGGAATCTCATTAGTTATTAATCTCATTAGTCATTAGTTAATCTCATTCGTCATTTCTTAGCTTATGTGACCTTTGGAGAAGTTACTTAAATGTTCCAATTTCTCATATTAACACAAGAGCTGAATTAGATATTATGTATTATTTTAACAAATAGTTGTCTGATTTCTAAAAGAATATAAAATAAAACGAGGCAAGTCTCAAATCTTTTAGAAGTAGCTTTTGGTACCCAGAATTTTTAAAAAGAGATGGAGTTGTTGATGGAGTTAATGTGCACACTTAAGACTATATGTCACCATAACATAACATAAGGTTAAAAATATGAGGAAAAAATGTATTAGGCACCCTGCTGAACATGATGCAAAGAAAAGCAAATGGATTATCATTAGGAAAAGGGACTTCAACCCCTTCTAGTAAGGAAGCCTTCCTCTGAGGAGCCACAGAACAAAAAATGCAGGAGATAAAGGTTTGCCCCTGAATATTTTTTTAGTCTGTCAGTAGGCATGGGTGTGGGCTCTGTGTGTGTGTGTGTATGTGCATTACTTGGTATTCATTCAAATTGCCACAGGCAATCCATCTTGATTTTTTAAATTGAATGCTACTGGCAAATTAGGAAAGAGTTCACCATCAATTGCCAATTAAAATAAAAATAAAACCTAGATAGGTTTTAGTTTCCTGTCATTTGGTTTATTGTTATTATTTGGTTATTTGAGTCCTGACAGCTGAATTAACCTTGAACCTGTTGGTCCAAACTAGAATTCTTTATGTCAATAAAATCGTAAAGATTTATAAAGGAAACTGCCAGTGCAACTTGCCTTCCTGCCCCTTAGCTGCCTGGAGCAGGAGAAAATCATGAAAAGGGGGGGGGGAAGGTGAAAAGTCTGCATAGTTCCTTCCTCTGGAAATGGATAGCATTTTTCTGTTTCTCTTTAAAGAACTGATTTGAGTTTTTTAGTCACTTATTTTTTTATGTCCAGTGTCATGCCTGGCATACTAAAGTAAAAAACTGCATATCCCACCATTATGTGTGTATTAACCCATTCAGCTAAAGGATTTTCTACTTCTCTATTCTTTAACCTACCCACCCCTCCGTTGTTGCCCTCCTTTAAATTTTTACAAGCTTTTACAATCTTCTATATGACTGTTCCCTCCCATCTATTCCTGATGAGAGTAAGATTTCAGTACTACTTGCCCTCCCCCCACTAGATTTTTTAAAAATTTTCTTATCCTTTTTTTGCCTCATTTGTATGAAATAACTTTCTTTTTAATCTCTTCCTAGTTTTATGTATTTTTAGAATCATACCATTTTACTTGGCTCAGCCCAAGCCTTTCTTTCAAAATAAAAATACTCAAAAAAGTCATAAAAGAGCTGATATTTTCTTGTATAAAGAATAAATTTGATCTTCTTAGATTCCTTATAAATTGGTTCTTAATGTTTACATTATATATGTTTCTCCTATATGCCCATGTTAATTTTTCCTTAAGTTTGGCTATTTTGTCATGAATATCTGAAAGTCTTTCGGTTCATTGAATGTTCCCTCTCCCTTTTTTTTTAAATTTAGTATTATACTTAATTTTCTTAAGTTACTTAATATACCTTAGTCATAACCTCAGGAAACATAGCATTCCAAGACCTATAGTCTTCAACATAATAGTTGCTGTCCTGTAAATCTTTATTAAAGCTTCACATACTTAAAATGTCTCTAAATCCTTAAGGGAGGCAGTAGCCCAGCAGAATAAGGCAGTTCTTTCTTAGAGGATATAAGCCTCAACATTTGGTGGCTTTTAAGGGGAAAAACTCTTTGACCCTCCCCACCTCTGCCATGCCCTTACTGCCAGCATTCGTGACAGCTAACCAAAGATGCTGGGGGAAAGTTTTCTGGAACAGCATTCAACAAGTTTTCTCTAGAAGGGATGCTTCATTTGAGAACATTGTGTCTCCTCCCTCCCCATGGAATACTATGTATGGAAATAAGTGGCTCAAGGGAGTCTAATTATCCTGGCCTTCCAACATCATAGCCTGCAGAACTGGAAAAAAGCCTCTTACATTCTTCTGCAACATTACAATATCAACATCACCTAGAGGATGACCAAGGCCTGTTTTGGGTCACTTCCACCATTCTGCAGCTTGATCTCTTTTGCCATTGTAAAAGAAAATGGACTATGGCTAAACTCTCTTAACTCTTAAACTCTGCAGCTGGGATGGTGCAGGAGCACCAGCCCTGAAATCCAGAACACCTGAGTTCAAATCTGACCTTAGATACTTAACAATTTCTAGCTATGTGACTCTGGGCAAGTCACTTAACTCCAATTGCTTTAGGGGGAAAAAACCTCCACTCTGCATTAGCAATACAGAATTTTGGGGGGGGCAAAATTCAAACCAAGAAAAGGAGGGAAAAGAACCAGACTTTTTAGATAATCCTTCTCTCTGCTTCTGGCTCCCCAGAGGTTCCTATCTCTCTCCTTGCAGGCAATAATCCCTCCTAGAAAACCACTCCCTTCACCCCTAACCCATAGTCACTGCCCTTATGCCTCCAGTTCCCCCAATCCTTAGCTCAAGAAACCATATTGCCTTTCTTATCCTACCCTGACCCCCCTAAATTCAAAGCTGCTCCCTTGAAACTTTGCCCATTGAGGGAGATGGCAAATGGTCAAGGGAAAATTACCAAAGTTCACATCTCTTTCTCCATGGAAGATGCAAAATCAACACATCCTTGACTGAAGAACCAGTCCAGTGGGTCCAGTGAGGCAAATAATCACAAGATATTCATCTGCAACAGAATGGCAACATATATCCACTCACAGACACAAAATAGACTTTTATCCAGACAGCACAGCACCTAAGTTATTATCTGATAAAGCCAGCTGTTACAGAACACCTCACTAAATAAAAGATTTTAAGCTCATAGCCTTACAATTTGGCCCAACATGAGGGGACTTTAATGTTATTTCCTCTCATTGTACAATAAAAGAAAAAACAGATTTGGGGACCTAGCTCAAAAACTCGGGCCCATATGATTAAAACTACCTGAAATAGTTTTCCCAGTGTCTGATTCTGGCTCTTATTGGAAAAATGAAGGTCACCTGCCTTACTGAAGGCATGAAAAACCATTATCAAAAAAGAGTTAACTTGGAAAGATTTTAGATTACTCATGGATCTGAGAACACTGCCCTCTTGACTACTTGAAGCTCTTATGAAATATACAAACTTGGATGCTACTTCCCTCAAAGAGAAAATGAATATCAGAGAAAATCATTTGGTATGGGACCTGAGAACTGTTATCCTCATTCATTCATTAAGCTGTTATCCTCATTCATTCCATAGTATCCAACACCTTGTACTAACTTAGCTAGTTCCAGGGGATATTCTTTGACTTTTCAAGGTTGCTTTTTTGTGTATCACTCCATGAATAGTCTGTTTATTTTTGCTTTTCAGTGGACACTCCCAAAGGAACTGAATCCATAAAAGTTTCAGATAGCCCCCCACCTATTCATTCAGGCCTTAAAAAAAGATTTGTGACATCTGGAGCTTACCCAGTCTAATCTAGAATATGGATGATATTCTGACTCAAGCCGTTTTACAGACCATAAACTTCCTAGGTAACTGAGGTTATGGAATTTCTTTGGCTAAGACCCAAATCAACTGCCAATCTGTAAAGTATTCTGCCCATGAACTAACCTCAACCTCATACTCTCTAACCCCAGAAAGTAAACAGGCAATTCTATCTTTTCCCATCTCAGTTAATTTAAAAAAAAAAGAAAAAGAAAAAGAAAAAACTGCATGTTTTCATGGGCAGGGCTGGATTTTGTCAAATCTGGATCCCCCACTTTAGTATTATTGCTAAGTACCTCTATGACTACTCAGAAGCTCAGCTCACTCCTAGAATGGAGACCTAAGGAAGCTAAGGCTTTCAACACCCTGAAAACCAAATTGACTACCACATCCTGGCATTAGCTCTGCCTAGTCTGGGAAAACTCTACATCTTGTATGTTGTTATTGAGAGCATAAGGCCAAGCCTTATGAGTTCTAAGTCAACACTATCCAACCCAGGAAGGAAGCTCACTTTTCTTAACAATTTGATTCTGCTGCCTCTGCATGGCCCTTCTGCCTGAGATAGCCACCAAGCTAAACCCAGGGGAAAATAGGAACCTGATCCCAAAGCTTGGATAGTTTGTAATTTTCCTTTTGAAGAAATATAAAATTTTCCATTCCTCCTTTTTATTTTGATGAGATTTCTTCATATCTTCATAAGAGTAATTCACACTGCTGGTCTATCTGACTTTTGGAATCCTCTTGTCCCATATTGTTGAGGGGAATCTACCCTTGTCCTTTCAAGATTAACATCCTTGTTTGGTTGGAAGTTATGGTCACTATCTTGTTAATGCTATTTTGAGCTACTCGGATTATTAACTGAATTAAGCAGAGTAAGCAGATGGGTAGTAAAATGATTCCACTCAAGATCACCAAGGTGAACCAGAGAATCTGTTTCCATCAACTCCCATTAAACCAGGGCCACCAGGGGGTATTAAAGGGAAAATTACAAGTTTGTACTGGAACATGCACCAGTTTCCTAATATCCTTAGTAATCTCTTTCACTGTGTTCATTATCATCAATTTTGAAACAATAAATAGCTAGTTAGATTCAGTTTCCTGCTTACCCTTCCCTCCTTGGCTAATAAGTAGTTCAACACTAATCTGGGTTGTAAAATTGTTTCTCTAGTCTGGGTGGCTTGGTCAACTAAAACATCGAGTGTTCTGGCTGTTTGGTTAGTTTTAAGCTCCACAACCTCTTGGAATCTAATTATCCTATTCAATATGTAAATAGGCATTCTTTAGTCCTAGCTCCTGTCTTGGGCCCAGGTTGCCAGAACATAAATTTGGATAATTCTTTCAGATTACCAGGTATCTTCTCGGCCATTTGCATCCCCAGTTGGTATAATGGAGGTGTCCATACTTTGTTTTTCCCTTTCCAAGTTATCATACAATTGAACATTCAGATGACTCTTTGCAGAATCTGGAAGAAAAAAAAAACTTGGATCTAATCAGACCAATATAACAACTTCCTGTCCAATTTATCAGGAGAGGCATATAGGCTGTTAAGCCCACATATCCAAGAATGACCCTTTAAAGCTGGAGCATCTTTGTGGAATAACCTTTCCCCATAAGCTGTCGGGTAAGTCATCAGGGGTCTATTGGTCCTCTTCCCACAAGGTGGAATTACCCCATCATAACTGCAGTTCCTCTTTCCATTATTATATTATAAGTGTTTTGTTTGTCTTGTCCATTTACCAGTTGTCCAATCATCAGTCTTATTATCAATGCTCCAAAAATCTTTGAACATCTTTTGTTCTTTTTTTCTCATTTTCCCACTTCCATCTTAATTTAGTTTTTGTTTGTTTGTTTGTTTTTTTGGTATTGTTGTTCCAGGCTAACTTATGTAGTATCATAGGTTATCTCCTGCAGAGGACCACAGATAGTGGGGGAACTCTGGGTGAAGTATAAAACCCCTCAGCCCAGAGGGAACCTGCTAACAATGTCTGATTTGGCTTCCCATCTCCCCTAAAGACTCTTGGATTTCCTGAGAAATTAGAAGGTGGTGACAATCTGTGTTTTGATTAAAGCAGAGTGATATCAGGTGGCAAAGAGAGCTACCAGGTGGCAAACTACATACACTCATACAATAGCAAATTATTTATGTAGTCCCACACAGTATATACTTAGCACGTGCCTGTTAGATATAAAGGGGATTGGAATAAACAGACTCCATATTTTAACCATCCTGTCTCATCTCATCACTCCTCCACTAAGACAGTATGTTTTTTCACTGGTGTGGGGGCTCTAGAATATCTGTTGGGATAACCAAGGTATAGAATAAAGCTATTCTCTCCACTGTTCCATATCTAGGAATATAATAAAGTCTTGATCACTGTTGAGGTGGTTGATTTTATTTATTATTTTTTTTAATTAATTTTATAATTATAACATTTTTTGACAGTACATATGCATAGGTAATTTTTTTACAACATTATCCCTTGTACTCCCTTCTATTTCGAATTTTCCCCTCCTTCCCTCCACCCCCTCCCCTAGATGGCAGGCATTCTTATACATATTAAATATGTTATAGTATATCCTAGGTACAATATATATGTGCAGAACCAAATTTGTTGTTGTTGTTGTTGTTGTTGTTGCAAAGGAAGAATTGGATTCAGAAGGTAAAAATAACCTGGGGAGAAAAACAAAAAATGTTCACAGTTTACACTCATTTCCCAGTGTTCCTTTTCTGGATATAGCTGATTCTGTCCATCATTGATCAATTGGAATTGGATTAGCTCTTCTCTATGTTGAAGATATCCACTTCCATCAGAATACATCCTCATACAATATCATTGTTGAAATGTATAATGATCTCCTAGTTCTGCTCGTTCACTCAGCAGCAGTTCATGTAAGTTTCTCCAAGCCTCTCTGTATTCCTCCTGCTGGTCATTTCTTACAGAACAATAATATTCCATAACATTCATAAACCATAATTTACCCAATCATTCTCCAATTGATGAGCATCCATTCATTTTCCAGTTTCTAGCCACTACAAAAAGGACTGCCACAAACATTTTGGCACATACAGGTCCCTTTCCCTTCTTTAGTATTTCCTTGGCATATAAGCCCAGGAGTAGTACTGCTGGGTCAAAGGGTATGCACAGTTTGATAACTTTTTTGATAATTCCAGATTGTTCTCCAGAATGAGGTGGTTGTTTTTGACATGGAGAAGGCCTCTATAGAGAACATTGCTGGAATTAGTAGAATACCAAACTAAGGTAAGGACACATCTGCAAGAGTCTCCATTGCCAAGAGGGCTTAATTGGTTCGCTGATGAGTCATCTAAGGTAATAAACGGGAAGGGAAAGAATGGATTTGTAATTATTGATGGGTATATGACCTCTGTTGTGAGATCTGGAGGGTTACCAACCACCTTCACTATAACCAGCAGATATTTTAGACGTCCTACAGGGATAAGTTTAGCAAAGCCCATCTGTATGCTCTGAAAAGGTCTTAGACCAGGCGATCAGCCACCTTGAGGTACATGGCCCTGAGCAGTCTTGTTTACAGATCAGACATCATTTGATGGGCCAACATATATAACCCAGAAGTTATATAGTATGGCATCTCACAGGTTCTTAATATCCCAGTGACTCCCTTTGTATAAGTGTTATAGGGCTTATCTCATGCCTGCTTTAGCAACATCTCTCTGCCATCTGGTAGGAGCCAGTACCCATCTGTCCATTCAACCAGTCCAAGGGACAGAGCTTTTTCAGTTTCTTCCTCTGTGAAGATAGAAGAAACTGGGGGAAGTACTGGAATCAGTGCAAACATACCTGGATTTTCATTCCTCCCGAAACCTCTTGTGCCTCTTTATCTGCTAATTAGTTGCCTTGGGCTTCAAAAGCATTACCATCCTGGTGCCCTATCACATGTATTATGGCTATATTCCAGGATTTTAATATGCTCTCCAATACCTCTCAGATTAGTGTCTGATGTGCTAGTTCTCTTCTCAATGCTCAATGCTCTCTTATCAAATTTTTCCAAATATATGAACCATTCTCCATACATATTTGGATTCCATATAAATATTTCCAACTTTTTCATTTAATAGTCCCAAGGCCTAATTGAATGCACATAGTTCACACAGGTCTGTGTTGACCAGGTGGTTGGTAACCCTCCAGATCTCACAACAGAGGTCATATACCCATCAATAATTACAAATCCATTCTTTCCCTTCCCGTTTATTACCTTAGATGACTCATCAGCGAACCAATTAAGCCCTCTTGGCAATGGAGACTCTTGCAGATGTGTCCTTACCTTAGTTTGGTATTCTACTAATTCCAGCAATGTTCTCTATCTGGGCTATAACGTGTGTTTGAAGTCAGGAATGATGGATTGAAATTATGGTCTTGGACCATAATTGATCACAAAATAGAAAATTTTGATTACATCAAATTAAAAAGTTTCTGCACAAACAAAACTAATTCAAACAAGATTAGAAGGGAAGTAACAAATTGGGAAAACATTTTTACAGTTAAAGGTTCTGATAAAGGCCTCATCTCCAAAATATACAGAGAATTGACTTTAATTTATAAGAAATCAAGCCATTCTCCAATTGATAAATAGTCAAAGGATATGAACAGACAATTTTCAGATGATGAAATTAAAACTATTTCCACTCATATGAAAGAGTGTTCCAAATGCAAATTAAGACAACTCTGAGATATCATTACACACCTGTCAGATGGCTAAGATGACAGGAACAAATAACGATGAATGTTGGAGGGGCTGTGGGAAAACTGGGACACTGATGCATTGTTGGTGGAGTTGTGAAAGAATCCAACCATTCTGGAGAGCAATCTGGAATTATGCCCAAAAAGTTATCAAAATGTGCATACCCTTTGACCCAGCAGTACTACTCCTGGGCTTATATCCCAAGGAAATACTAAAGAAGGGAAAGGGACCTGTATGTGCCAAAATGTTTGTGGCAGCCCTTTTCATAGTGGCTAGAAGCTGGAAAATGAATGGATGCCCATCAATTGGAGAATGGTTGGGTAAATTATGGTATATGAATGTTATGGAATATTATTGTTCTGTAAGAAATGACCAACAGGAGGAATACAGAGAGGCTTGGAGAGACACCAACTGATGCTGAGTGAAATGAGCAGAACCAGAAGATCATTATACACTTCAACAATGATACTGTATGAGGATGTATTCTGATGGAAGTGGATAAATTCAACATAGAGAAGAGCTAATCCAATTCCAATTGATCAATGATGGACAGAATCAGCTACATCCAGAAAAGGAACACTGGGAAATGAGTGTAAACTGTTATTTTTACCTTCTGAATCCAATTCTTCCTGTGCAACAAGAAATTCGGTTTTACACACATATATTGTATCTAGAATATATTGTAATATATTTAACATGTATAAGACTGCCTACCATCTGGGGAAGGGGGTTGGGGGAGGAAGGGAAAAAATCTGAACAGAAGTAAGTGCAAGGGATAATGTTGTAAAAAATTACCCATGCATATGTACTGTCAAAAAAAAAAAGTTATAATTATAAAGTAAAATAAAAATTAAATTAAAAAAAAAAGAAAAGAAATTATGGTCTTAGAATATAACCAAATCATCCTATTCTAATAATATATCCTCATATTTCAGAATTCTGGAATCCATCTGCCACCTTCTTGCCTTCTGATTTAGTATAATTCCAACCTGTTGGGAACACTAACAATGAGACTTCTTCCAAAAGTGAGTTTCATATTCTCTTTCACTAGAACAGCTGTAGCTGCAACTGCCTGTACATATGTAGGCCAGGTCCTTGCTACAGGATCTAATACCTTAGATAGAAAAGCCACAGGTCTCCTTTGATTTCCTCTTATCTGGGCCAGAATCCTTAATGCAATCCTCAGCCACATTCACAAAAAGATGAAAAGGTTTTTCTAATATTGGGAGATCTAGAACTGGGGGTGACATTTGTTTCATTTTTTCAAAATTTTGCTCCCCCTCAGAGTCCCAATCAATGTTCCAACAAATATCAATTTAGAGGTTTAGTGATGGATGCATGGGAATCCATCCAGGTTCTACAATATCCTACCAAGCCCAGGAACTTCCTCAGCTCTTTTTTAGTCTTTGGTAATGTAGTACGTATGATATCCTTGGATCCAATTTTTTACTCTCTTCACTGATCAAAACCTCCTTCTCCACAAATAGAAGCTTTTCCTTTGAAGCTCTGATTCCTGATTCCCCCAGGAAGTTCAATAAATGAATAGTACTTTTACTGGTGTTTTCCCCTCTTATTCCCAGTAATCAACAGACAATCTACATATTGTAATACTTTAGTTCCTGTAATCAGAATAAAGCTTTCTAGGAATTTTTTCCATTATCTGGCCAAAAAAATTGGGGATTATTCTGTGTAGCCCTAAGGGAGAATGCACCATTAAAACTGCCTCTTTCTATAAATATGTCTTCCCATTCAAATGCAAAAATCTTTCTGTTGTCCTTCTCTAAAAAGCAGCTCTAGAATGCATCTTTAAGATCCATCACACTAAACCATTTATGGAACTCAGGATCTTTCCCAGGAGAATATATGGGTCTGGTACAACAGGATAGGAAGGCAGAACTATTTTATTGGTTTCTCTTGGATCTTGTACTAATATGAAGGTGCCATCTTTCTTTACGGACTGGTAGGATGGGGGGATTGAAAGGTAAAATACAGGGCCCCTGTATGACAGGTTTCAACCCCACTCTACCTTCATTAGAAATAGGATATTGCCTAATTCTTACCACCTCCTTTGGGTCTTGAAGGGTAATTTTTATAGGGGTAATGTCAACTCTACCTGGATTATTGAATCTTCCCAGACATCTTGGAAGATTTCTATTAGTTCCACCTCTTGGAACTTTGCCATTTTGCTGGGACTTATATTTACCCACTTCAGTATCAAGGCTATTCCTAGTTGAGTAATTAAATCCCTTCCCAGTAAATTTGTTCCAGCTTCAGAAACCAGAAGTAGTTCATAGAATATTTCCTGGAATATGGTGGAGAGCACACATTACTTTCTGTGACCTCCTCTGACCTTCTCTCAAATCAACAGTAGAATAAGCCTCTAAATTGGTTTTGAAATCATAAATATTTGGAATATAATACATTTTTAGAAGAAGATACCTTGGAAGAACTTCAGAACAGGTCTGTTTCAAATGGGCAGAGGGGCAGTCTGTTGAGCTCATATCACAGCACAGGGACATTGGGACAAGGAGCTATGGCCAGGAGTGAGAGCGTTGTAGCTTCCACACACCTGGGGATCTTCTGTGAGCTTCTCAGGCTACTCTGTCCTGGTTGCAAGCAGGTGGTTCGGCAGATTTGCTACAAAAGGCAAATTGTAAACCACTGAACCTCAGAAGAATGTGGAACCTAGCCTTAATTACCCAGGATCAGAAGTCAATCAGCAGAACTGCCCCAAGGTAAAATAAAGCTGCTGTCATCCCTTTTCATTAAGAGCAAGCCAAAAGCCTTTAACAAATGAGCAAAAAAAAATCCCAGAAAAATTGACTATAGACAGCTTTTACAGAGAGAGAGAACAAACCTCAAATACTGAAGTTCCTAAAGCCAAATCAAATCCAGATGAACCCCCCCAAAGGGAGATATGAACTGGTCCCCATTTCACAAGGCTTTCTTGGAAGACTGCATAAAGGATCTTAAAAGAAAGTTAGAAGAAAAAGTGGAAAGGAAATGAGATCTTTGCAAAAAGGGATGGGAAAAGCATATAACTCCCTACAAAATAAATTTGATGAAATGGAAAAAGCATAGAATGCCTTACAAAATAGGTATGAAAAAGATACCAACTCATTGAAAAATAAAATTTGTGAAATGGAAAAAAAATGCAATGAACAAAATAATTCAATTGGCTAAATACAAAAGCTTAAAAATGGTATAATACACTAAAAAATAGGATTGAACAAACAGAAGTGAATGACTCAATAAGACTTCAATTACCAGTCAAACAAAAACCAAAAAAAAAAAAAAAAAAAAAAGAAAAAATTATAAGAAAACAGGAAATACCTCCTAGAAAAACAACTGATCTCGAAAATAGATCTAAGAGAGACAATCTAAGGATTATTGGACTTCCTGAAAGCCATGAAGAAAAAAAGGATCTAGACATTATTTTACAGGAAATCACAAAGGAAAACTACCCTGATATGTTAGAATCATTGAAAGAATTCACTGATTACCTCTTGAAAGAGACCCCAAAATTAAAACCTCAAGGAATATTGTGGCTAAATTTCATATCATTGCATCCATTGCAAGCAGCCAGAAACAGAAAGGAAACTATATTTTATTGAAGGGTAACATTTATTGAAGGTCAACCTATTAGACTATTGATCGGGGATGTTGCTTAAAAGGGTCCTAAACATTAAAAGTGAGAAATTTTATTATCAGGATGGAAGAAAATAATTTTAGAATCTTAAAAAGTGGCATCACCTTTTCACATGATAGCTGTGAATTAGTGTAGACAAGATAGTTTAGATTTCTATTGAATGAGTAAATTCTGGCCTATTTAAACATTATTGTCTCAAGTCAGTTTCTAAAACTTGGAATTTCTTTTCCTTTATATTAATTTTATAATTATAACATTTTTTTGACAGTACATATACATAGGTAATTTTTTACATTATCCCTTGTACTCCCTTCTGTTCCAAATTTTCCCCTTCTTCCCTCCACACCCCCCCCAGATGGCAGGCATTCCCATACATATTAAATAAGTTATATCCTAGGTACAATATATATGTATTTGTAAAATTGAAGAATTTTGTTGTTGTTGTTGTTGTTGCAAAGGAAGAATTCAATTCAGAAGATAAAAATAACCTGAGAAGAAAAACAAAAATGCAAACAGTTTACACTTATTTCCCAGTGTTCCTTCTCTAGGTGTAGCTTATTCTGTCCATCATTGATCAATTGGATCTGGTTTAGATCTTCTCTTTGTTGAAGATATCCACTTCCATCAGAATACATCCTCATATAGTATTGTTGTTGAAGTGTATAATGATCTCCTGGTTCTGTTCATTTCACTCAGCATCAGTTCATCTAAGTCTCTCCAAGCCTCTCTGTATTCATCCTGCTGGTCATTTCTTTCTTTCTTTCTTTACCCCTTGTATTCATTTTTCCAAATTTTCCCCTCCCTCCCTCTACTCCCTCCCCTAGATGACAGGCAATCCTATACATTTTACATGTGTTACAGTATAACCTAGATACAATATATGTGTGTAAATCCAATTTTCTTGTTGCACGTTACGAATTGGGTTCCGAAGGAATAAGTAACCTGGGTAGAAAGACAGTAATGCTAACAGTTTACATTCAATTCCCAATGTTCCTTCTCTGGGTGTAGTTGTTTCTGTCCATCATTGATCAACTGGAAGCGAGTTGGATTTTCTTTATTTTGAAGATATCCACTTCCATCAGAATATATCTATCTTCATACATTATTGTTGCTGAAGTGTATAGTTATCTTCTGGTTCTGCTCATTTCACTCAGCATCAGTTCATGTAAGTCTCTCCAACCCTCTATGTATTCATCCTGCTGGTCATTTCTTACAGAACAATAATATTCCATAACATTCATATACCATAATTTACCCAACCATTCTCCAATTGATGGGCATTACAACTTGGAATTTCTTATCCTTCTTGCAGATGGGTCATTGATAAAATAATGTTGCAACCTGATCATTCCAGATAATGAGTTTTAGACAATTCTGGTTATTAATCTGATCAAACAAGGGATGCAGATAGGGAATAATATAACACCACTAAGGGCTATAAGGCCAAGCCAAAGGAGCTGCTTCCACCAGCTTCCCAAACCAGGACCACCAAGAAGTATTGAACAGTGAGGTCCACATCTGTACAGGAAACATGAGCAAGTTTCCTAACATTCTTAGTGTTTTCTCTTACTAGATTTCCATGTCATTTGGCGTTGGTCCAATATAACAAATCCCTGTACAATTAAGAGGTAGGTGAGTTAAACCACAGATCCAATAATGACCCTTTAGAGCAGGTTGTTCCCTTGAAAATATGTAAAAGGGTCTCTCATCCCTAAGGGCCTCCCCCCCACAAAGATGACATAATGACATTTCCATAAACCTTGCTCCTTCCTCCAACTACAATTGGCAACTGGCCACTGATCTATTAGGCTAGAGGTACTCCAAAATGTGAGATATAGAATCCCATGTTTCCAGATGTCCCCAGAGTGACATTATACCAACCCCATTGATAACTGTACCCAATGTATATGTTCCCTTTGGGATCGGTTACTAAGGATCCAGGCTGGGCTTAAGGGGACAAGTAACCATGGCCATTGGTTTGATTGTTGGGATCCAACACAGATCCAACAATTTGATAAATTAAAAGTTCTCCCTATATTCTGTATGAGCAGGAGGAACTGGTTCTCATCTCTGGAAAGTAAAGGTCTGGTTTCTATGGCTATCATGAGGAAATAGGTAAACCCAAAGCTCAGGGAAAGCCCCATGAGGTTCAACTATCATAACACTATGAAGTTAAGGTGAAATTCCCAAGTGAAAATATATCAGCTTCCAAACAGGCAAAGAGACCCAAAGTAAGAAAAGTCACACAGTTACAATGCACTGGATTCAGAATCAGTGTTCCCATTCAGTGGAGGTCCCCTCCTCTTATGTAATTTAAGGTCTCCCCTGTCTTCAACTGTCCACTCCGATAAAGGTGTGCCACAGGTCCTTTTGTCCTGGTGTGGTGTCCTGGGTGCGAATCGCAGTGTCTGAGGTCAATGCCACCTGGTAGGGTCCGTCCCAGCTTCTGCCCTTCCAGCAACGGATCAACACCCAATCTCCAACCTGAATTCTATGAACAGGAGAGGAGTCTGAGCTATTAACCCTTTTTGTTGGAGTTCTTGCAAATGTTTTAGCAATGATTTAACATTATCTTTTAACAAATCCTTTGTCTCTAAAATAGGCTCCCAGTCTCCCTCATAAGCCTGGAAAGGATGACCATACAATAATTCATAAGGTGAAAGCCCAATATCTCTACGTGGCTTGGTTCAGATTCTAACCAGAGCGAGAGGAAGGCATTTAGTCCCACATAGTTGGGTCTCTAAAGATAACTTAGTCAGCTGCCGTTTTATTTCTTGGTTCATTCTTTCTACTTTCCCAGAAGAGGGAGGATGCCAAGGGCTATGGAGATCCCAAGTGATTTCTAAGGCCCCAATCAGATTCTGCAATACCTGAGCAAAAAACATGTTCCCTGATCTGAATCTATCCTCTCCACCATTCCATATCTGGGAACAATAAGACCTTACTTACTGTTGAGGCAGTTGCTCGGCCTGAGGGGAATGCCTCCACCCATGAGGTCAGATGGTCCACTATGACCAGCAAGTATTTGAGGTGACTCTGGTGACAGCTCAGTGAAGTCCACCTGGATGCTTTGGAATGGTCTGATTCCTAGAGGTCATCCCCCTTTTGGGATCTGGAGTTGAGCAGCCTTATCAGTCCTTCAACAAACGAGACAGCCGTCCACCAGGTGTCGGGCCATAGTATATGGGCCGGGGAAAACATACCTTGTCAGTACAGCATCACACAGGTTTTGAACATCCCAATGACTGTCCTGGTGCAGTTGCTGAAGGACCTGCCTCATACTTGCTTTGGTCAGTACCTCTCTGCCATCAGGCAAGAGCCATCATCCTTCCGAGTTCTCAACTGCTTCGAGAGTTGAAGCCTTCTCTTTTCCTTCTGAGTAAAACTGGGAGAGGATAGACAAGGGGGAAGTGCAGGTATCAAGGCCATTATATGAGAAATATCCTGGTCTCCAGCTCCCTTGGCCTCCTCATCTGCTAATCTATTTCCCCTTACCTCAAAACAACTTCCCATCTCATGTCCCTTTACATGTATTACTGCTACATTCTAGAATGTTTTCCAGTACCTCTTTTCTCCCAAATCCTTCCAAATCACACCCCAGGCATATCTCAAATCAATGTGTGTATATATATATATGTATAGTCCCATCCAGGTCCCGCAATAATTTCAACCCTTGATTTAAAGCATACAATTCACAAGTTTGAGCTGACCAATGGGCAGGTAGACTGCCCTTGGTAACAGTGGAAGTTCTAGCAAACCCATTTCTTTTTCCCATTTACCATCCTAGAAGAACCATACATAAATTCTAAACAAATATTTATCATAACCTTATGTTGATAACAATAAGGAATTTGTCCCAATGAGTTTATATCCAAGTAGATCTTTCATAAGTGAACATTATTCATTCAAATCTGTTTTTAAAAACACCCAATGCAAATACAATCATATACAGAATGTCTAATTCCACACAAGAGAATTCAAGAAGTTTTGATAAGAGATTCCCATTAACTTGTAATGGGAGAGGGAGCGGCTAGGTGGCGCAGTGGATAGAGAACCAGCCTTAAATTTAGGAGGACTGGAGTTCAAATCTGGTCTCAGACACTTAACACTTCCTAGATGTGTGACCTTGGGCAAGTCACTTAACCCTAACCTCAAAAAAAAAAAAACAAAAAAAACAACAAAAAAAAAAAAACTTGTAATGGGAGAGACATTCTGCTATTCTGAAACATAAGATCTTATCAAATATTCTGATAAGGGGAGGGGCGGAGGTTTGCAGAACTAAGAGGCAGGGAAACTGAGGCAGGACTGAGGCAGGACAATAATTCAAAGTTAAAACATAAGCCAGTTAATCATAGTCTAGCAAATTTTCGGCTAGAGTCCCCTGTAAATGAATTTACAGGCCGAAAACCTAGATGAGTAAAAAGATGTTTATTGCAAGGTTTGGAAGCAAGGTTAAGGTCTAGTTAGAAATGCCTTGAGATGCAAAAGAAGGCCTTTTGTCTCTGCAGCCTTCTCCAAACCCAGCATCTGCTAAAATCAGGTGTGTCTAGATAGTGGAGAGATAAAAAGCCTTTTCAACTTTTTGTGGCCTCTCCCTTATCTGTAGAGACAGGAGAGCGAGACAAAAGGAGACCTTTGTCAATCACAGCTATCCAGGCCTGAAGCAGCTTGGATGTCCACTGCAAAAATAAAAAAAATCTTTTACCTTTTCCAGAGTTCCATTCAGTACCCAAATTATGTCTAGTTTTCGAGGTCCTTCATCAGGGAACCAAAATGATGAGGTAAGCGAAGAGTAAATAGTTTCCAATTCGGCCTGAACTGAAATAAGACATCAGTTTTTCCCAATTTTCTGACCAGTTGAAATCTCAGTTTCCTTCCCCCCCCTGTTTACAGAAATTATCAGATTATACATAACAGACAAGTAAATTTCCCGAAATAGCAATAGTCAGACAGTTTTATACAGCAATAGTTCTGTTCTCCAGGGGACAAAAAGGAAGCAGGATTAAGATTATGATCTTGGATTATAGAGCATTCTTTTCTAATAGTTTCAACATTCTGGAATCTGTGAGCCATCTCCCAGCCCTCTTGATTTAATATTGTTCTAACTTGAATACCCCTTCATTTCATTTTCTCTGCATATTTAATAGGGGATTAAGTTCTAGGATTGGGGTTCCAGAGATTGCCAGCTTTGTCTCAAAAAGGCAAAGTGGGAGCTGTCCTAGTACTGTATATCTCACTGACCACTTGGCTCTGATTACAAACATAAGAGGAAAAACCAGGGGCATGATTTATTTAAGGCAGTTTTACTTCAGGTAGCTGTCCTAATTTTTAACCATCCCACCTCCAGATGGTGGAGTTTAACAACCTATGCAAACAGTTATACCTGAATTCAAAACTCCAAGTAAATATTAGCTACAGTCCCAAAAGATTTTATCTCCTACAGCAATTATCATTAATCAAGGCTTCCGGTGAATCTAGTTCTCAAGAATCACAGTAAAGATTCTTCCTAGAAAGTTCACAGATTATACAGTTTCTTTCATAAAGTAGATGGTTCTAAGTTTAACATTACAGATTATTTTGCCTTCAAAATACTCAATACAAAGAAAAATTCTAAATCTCATGTTGTCCATCCCGTTTCCACAGAAAAGAAACTTTCAGATCTTTCAGATTTAACATCAATACTCTTTTCATTCTGAAAAGGATTAAAATTTTTGCAAATAACCCTATCAAATTATCAGATCAGATTAAAATAATCTTTAAACAAGGAGACTATCACGCATGTAAATAAACATTAAATAATTTGCTTTAGTCAGATGAGATCTTAGTAGAAATGAATTGCTTTCAGAAAACTTACAGTTCCAACTCCTTAGAACAGCTATACACTTGAAAAATAAAAATAAAACATTCAGTTGTTAACACCATATAAATGTAGGCTGTTCCTTTAAACAGTAGAAATAATTAATATCTAAATCAGCAAGGAGGTGCAGTTATTAAAAACAAAACACTATACTTAATGGGAGGGATTAAAACACCAGACCAGGTCCTGCTCCACGTGATCACCCTTCCCCCACACCACTATGCTTCCCGATCCAATATATCATAGCTTCATTTAAACTATTAATTACTTTTGCAAATCAATCTTTCTTGTCCCATCTTTAAATATATATGTATATATTTTTAAACTTTACACTTCAATGTTCGCAAGTAAGTGACCCAAACTTCATAAAACTTAATACATGCCCAGAGCTGACAAACACTTAAGGCATAGCTCAGTTACAAATTACTCAATACCTCTAGAAAACAACATACCATCTAAGTAGGGAGATACAACCACAACCTCCCTTAAGTTAAGCTACCAGCATTTTGTTTTAATGACCTATATTTTAACTTAAAATCACAAACAGCTTTAAATTCCCAATAATATAAAACTACTTTGCCATCACATTTAAAACAATGAACTTCACTAAATAGCAGTTTCTTTCCCCTGGCCCACGTGGCCCTGCTGCAGTCAGGACCCGTGGGAGGAAAAGAAAGGAAGCCACCATCTTCACTCGCTTAATCCCACATACTTCCCGATGTACAGGGTTATTGATCCTAAATGGGATCTACTAGCAGGTATTTCTGGTCAGCTGAAACGGCCCCTGCTTCAAAAGACATATTTCTCCTCCCCACCTGAAGGTCCCTGGAAGGGCTAATGGAATTAAATCCTCTCAGGTCCTTCCCTTCAGGTAGGCCATTTAGTCCTTTTGGCACACCCAGTCTGCAACAAAACAACAATACCTTATCTTTTTCTTGCTTTTTTTCCCCCTCATATTTTGGCAGTTTGTTCCAATTACTTAATTTATTTCCCAAGGAACTATCTACCGGTATTTTCTGATATTTTTCTCATTTCTCTCCACGAGGGCTGGCTGGGACTAGGCCACACCCATTGAATTTGGAAGGAGTTTAATAGACTCCTAAACACCCAAACACACTAACCGTCACCAGTTAACTCACCCTAGCTATCTTCCTGTCCAGAGCACCCCTCCAGAACCTATAACTAGACTCAAAGGTTCACAGGACGCTTACCTCTGGGTTGCTGCGCAGCAAATTACTTGACTGATCTGTCCTCCACCAACCGGTTGGGATTTTCACCTCGGAGTTTCTCACTTTGATTTTCTCTGAGTTTCTCCACTTCGAGCCCATTTTACATTGGAGAGCAAGAAGTTCCTGGATGCTGGCGAGCTGCCTAAACCAGGGCAGGGCGCCTCCCCGCCAACACCCAGGAGTTCACTTACTCACCTAGTAAAGGCTCCTGGACGAGCCCCCAAAACTGTGTGGTACGGAAATGGTGAGGGGTCACCATTTAATAAAAAAAAGCTTGAGAGAGCTCTAGAAAAAAAATCAAAGTTTATTGTACATTCTCAAGAGAAGGGCGTCCCACCCTTCATGCAGACTATCGAAGAGAGGAAGCACCTCCTGTGGGCAGGACAGCACCTTTAATCCCTAAGGCAAAACACCCCCTCCCACCACTGACCCTCATCCTCATTGGCTGAGAGTCTTACATTCTAAACTCGAGATCTGCCCATTAAATTGAACTTGACCAATAAGTACATAGTTGCCCATATTTGACTGAAATAGGGAGGAGATATCATGAGAGGGGAACGCAATTATGCCCTTGACTCGAGTCCTTCAGGCCTACTCAAACACTGAAGTAGATGAAGCTTTACTCGATTTTCACAACTGTCTTGAAAGATCTCACCTCATCTCATTCACCCCCAAACCCAGAAACTCAAATGCTTTTGGGGGCACCTTTTCTTCTTGTAATGATTTTAAATTTTATAATCACATTTCACTAAAATAGCCTCTTAAGTAAAAACCACAGTAGTCTCTTCCTGAATTTGGAATTCTTAGCATGGATTAAATTTTTGCAGAAACAGACATCCCCAACAATAGCTTGCTAAGTCCCAATTTGCAAATTATGGCTTAGATGACAAACCTAAACCTTTTTTCTTTTTCTGACCTAAACATATTAAACCCAGGAATATAAACAAAATGGAAAAGAGCAACCCTTAGAACAAGCTTTCCTTAGCTTTAGAATTTCTTTTTCCTCTTAGGCTACCGAAATACTACAGCAATTATGTTGTCTGAAAGAATTAGTCACAAAGAACTTTGCCCCCCCACCCCTTATTACTCTTCCCCAATCAGCCCTGCCCCCCCAAAAAGGAAAAAAAAAACACAAACTTTCCTCAATACCGGATCTACCCCAATAAATCTCTCAGAGAAAACTACCAGTCTCAGAGAGGAATTTAGAGCAAGTGAAAAGCTCTTCCCAGCTCCTTCCTCCAAACAAGGGATAAACAAGATTCATTGTTGATTGGCTATTTGTGGCTATAAGTGGTGGTCTTGGCAATTGATTAGATAGAGCTGATCACAAACTAATTCTGATTTTTTTGGGCAATTTGAGATTTAAAATGTCATGGTATGCAACCCTAATTTTTATTTGTTTATTTATTTAAAATTTTTATTTATAATGCTAAAAGATTTCTGAAAAGTCTCAAGCAGCCAGAATCACAGTGATCACAGTGAACATCATGATCTCTAAAGTCTTTCCCATCTCAAATTATATAGAATGATGTCAATCAATCTAGCATAAATTTTGTTCTTCCACATAATCTAACATTGAAAATAGGTGGCTCTTTAATCAGTAATAGATAGTAAATTTAATTAGCAACATAAAATTTTTACTAAAGATTATTATGGAACAGAATCGGCTGCCATTTGGAAGTCTTTTCTTGGAAGATGAAAGTTGGAGCAAGTTCTACCAAACTGAAAATATCTTAAGTATGGCAAAAGACAAATCTGGTTAAGTTATGAAAGACATTATCAGAGGACTAAGATTTCCTTCTCTCTCTTCCTTGTTTTCTTTGATGACTATTTAGTTATTTAGAAAAACTCAAGCACATTACTGTGAATATGTTCAATATTTGGAGTTCATTATGCTGTTCCTCTCCTCCTGCTATGGTGACTTCTATCTGTGTTTATTTTACTAGACTTTTGGTCAGTAATTTAGTTTTGATGAATTAATATGACATCATGAATGGTGTTAAAGAAGCGGGGACACAGCATACCCTTTGGTATTTTTTATCCCTGTTCTGCCATTATTTTATTGTGGTGATTTGATGTTAGCCATCTTGGTAGCTGTTAAGTTTTCTAAATGTTTAGGATGGTGACAAAGGTTCACACAACATTGTCTAATATGTTATGATTATTTTATCAATTGATGGATTGATTCTGGTTATATCATGAGAGTTCCAGTAAATTCTTAGTATTCAAAAACTTAGAGTAATACTAGTTGGCCAAAGGTGACCTAATAATCACATTAAAAAAGGCAATTTCCCCAAGACAGACCTGGATACAACTAAAATGAGTATTATCCTCTTTTATGGATGAGAAGATCAAAGTTTGGAGATTTAAGTGACATACTACAGTCAGTCAGTATAGCTCAGAACTAGGACTGCAGCCCAGATTTTCTGACTATAAGACTAAGAATTCTTTTTATGAGTCCACATTAACTTCTGTGTTGTTTTTCCCTGATGGAATGTGAGCTTCTTGAAAAGCAGATTCCAATGCCTAGCGCAATATATACAATATAGTAAGCACTTAATAAATACTCCTTGAGTGATTCTGATGAAAGTGCAGAGGAGAACTGTGAATAATATCTCAGTTTGGCCCCAAAGAAGAGGCATGAGAAGATGCCTCCTTCCCATGATTTTAGAGGTGAAGGATTGTAGGATAGAGAATTAATTATTGGTAATTGGAGAAGTGGGCTTAATTACCCCTGTGCTACTCTGGAAATGAAACCTTTTATTTAATAGTTATTTCCAATGAGGAGGAATCCTCAAAACTCTGAAAAATCCTTAAAAAAGAAAACCTCCTTGGACTCTGCCTCAGGGAGGGGACTCCACCCTAAGCACAAACAGTTTATCTGGCTCAGTCCTGAAACCCATTGAATTCAATTCAAATTCTAATCTTGGCTGAAACCCAGCTTGGAGCCAACCTGGGACTTCACACACAAGCCTCCTTCAGCTTCTAGCCAAAGCCCCCTATTATAAAAGAGCCAAACTGGAGTCCTCACTTTGCAGAGGTCCCAAACATGGCAGCCTTACGCCTGCTATGTCAAAGGATTTCTGCCCATTGGAACCACCTTGTTCTGGTGCCCTCCTGTCTTTACCTAACACCTTTTAACCTTACTTCCAAACCCCATAATAAACTTCTTTTATCACTCTAGGTTTTTGGGTCTGTAAATTCCTTTACAAGGGACTCTTGCACTGCTACTAGGCCTCATTTAACTCTGTATCCTTGCGCTGAATCCAAAAGTACCAATAAAATATTTAATATACATTACAAAGAAAGAAAAGGTTAGCAGACAAAACAAATAGAAAATCTTTGTCTCTTTGTCTCATTTAATGCAACTACTTCTAAAAAATCATAAAGTTCAGTCTTTATGAAGTGATTTAGTGTTCATCACATCCAACATCATCAATTTTTTCAACATTTTAAATAAAATTTTAAATTTCAAAATTTTCCCCTCCCTCTCCTCCATGCCTCCTTTTGAAGAAGCAATGTGATATAGATTATGTATGTGTAATCATATAAACATATTTCTACTTTAGTCTTGTGGTAAAGTAAAAAAAAAAAAAGAACAAAAGGGAAAAACTACCCAAAAAAGTGAAAATAATATGCTTCAATCTTCATTTTGACTCCATAATTCTTTACCTGGAATATGGATAGCATTTTCTATCATAAATTGAATTGTCTTGCATTATTGCATTGCTGAGAAGAGCTTAAGTAAATGACAGTTGATCATCACACAATGCTGCTGTTACTATGTACAGCATATGTTACTATGTAATTCTCCTAATTCTACTCACTTCATTCAGCATCTGTTTCATGTAAGTCCAGATTTTTCTAAAAATCTGAGCATCATTTCTTGTGCTATTGCATAAGAGTATTTCATTATATTCATATATAACATGTTCAGCCATTATCCAAGTGATGGGCATACCCTCAAATCCAATTCTTTGACACCACAAAGAGAGCTTTTGCAATACTTGATGATCTCTTCCATTCCCTTGTATTTGTCTAAGCCCATTTCTAGGCTGATGATTCTCAGATTGACCTATCCTGCCCCACCCTCTCTGCTAACCTCCATTCATGCATTTCCAACTGCCTTTCAGACATTTTGAACTGGATTTTTGTCCAATAGACATTTTTCCCCCCCTGAGGCTGGGGTTAAGTGACTTGCCCAAGGTCACACAGCTAGGAAGTGTTAAGTGTCTGAGATCAAATTTGAACTCAGGTCCTCCTGAATTCAAGGCTGCTGCTCTATCCACTGCGCCACCTAGCTGCCATCTAGCTGCCCCCCAATAGATATCTTAAACTAAACATGTTTAAAACTTAACTCATTATTTCTCCTCCTAAATTCTCCTTCCTTCACTTAACTTCTCCAGTAATGTCAAAGGCAATACTATTTTTCCAGTTCCTCACACTCACAAGCTAGATTTCAAACTCAACTCCTTACTATTTCTCACTTCCCTCCTCCATATTCAATCTGTTGCCAACACTTTGCAATCACCAAGGTGATATTAACTTTGCAGTATCTCTCAAATACCCTCTTCTTTCCTTTAATACTGCCATTACTATGGTGTAGGCCCTCCTTAACTCACACTTGGGAGACTACAAGAAGACTGCTGGTGGGTCTTCTTAAACATTATTCTGTATCACATAGTCTTTAATATAGTAACAATGACTTCCATGATGTTTGTTCCTTGAACACACTCCATCCCTTTGCTCTGGTCATTTTCTCTTTCATGGCTGTAAAACTATTCTTCCTCATCCCCACCAATTAGTTTCCTTGGTTTCCTTCAAGTCGTGACTAAACTACCATCTTCTACAAAAAGCCTTTCCCAATTCCTCTTAATTCTAATGTCTTCCCTGTTAATTATTTCCTACTTGTCTTGTATATATCTTGTTTATATATATATATATATATATATATATATATATTTGTTTGCTTAGATTGTGAGCTCCTTAAAAGCAGAGATTATCTTGCTTCTTTTTGTATCTCCAGTATTTATCACTCTTCCTGGCATATAGTAACTACTTAATAATATTTCTTACTAAAATAAAAGCTTCCATAAAATCCCATCAGTAGCAGTCACTCCATTATTAACTGCACATCAAATCTGAACTTCATTCACCCCCTGATAAAAAGGTTTTTGCCCAAATTACTACTGCTAATTTGACAAACATTTCATACGGAAAAAAATTCTTTCCATAAACTTCAATTATACATCTACTTTTCCTATAAATTATTACATGTACATTCTCAGTAAGGAGATATTTTAAACTTGTTTTTAACACACTTCCAACAGGATACCAAAATATTCTTCCCCCTAAGAATGTTGGCTCATTGGAGGGTTCATTGCCGGGTCAAGTTGATCTAAAATCCTGCAGCTAAGCAAGTGTGGATTCCTGGAGAGGCATAATTCTTACTTTCTTTTTTTAGCTGCAAATGTACCCAGTTATCAATAACTGCCATCTGCTTGTACTCAACAAGACCAAGGGATCTAGCAACAAAATGTGAATATCAATAATAGGATGATGATAATAGGGAGAGCACCCATTGCCATAGAGGCACAGCTCGCTGGAATAGCTTCCTGATTTTTATCAGCAATACCCTTAGGGTCAGATTGCTCCATAGAGGCCTGGTTCATATCCTGAAGGATTTACTCAAAGATTGACATGTCTATTTATAATCACATTACAATATAAGCTATCATTATAAGTTATCTACATGATCTCCTAAGACTAGCAAAGTATCTTTTACTTCAGTAATAAGTTGTAAGAAATCCTGGTTAATAGATTCTTATTTTTTGCAAAGCAAAGATGATATTATGCTGTAAAATGGTTACAAATTGAGCTGTCTGCTTGTTTTCACAAACCGCTTGACAGAAACAGAAAAGAAGGTTGCAGAAGCAATAAGAGTTTCTAGGAACATAACCCCTGAAATGATACATGAAATACATCACCTTTTCTTTTCAGCTGAAGATAATACAGAATTTTTTGGGCAGGGAAATCATGCCATTGTGGGACAACAGCACGAAGGATGGCAAAAGGGGTATGGGTAACAACATAGACGTATCTGCTTTCTAGGCCACACACTTGAGCTTTGGTATACATTCCATAAGATAAACATTGCAAAAGCATACAATCCATACATGTCACATTCTCATGAGGCAACTGTTTTACAGTGGGGAGTGTCACATGTCATAGCATGAATGGCTTCCAAAAATGCCATCTGTCCTAAGGGAATAGATGGATCTTCCCAGGTCACCAGAGAACCATGGGGGACATCCCACAAGATCTAGTGGAGTTCCATAGACAAATGTTCCAGTGATGGAAAAACAAGCAGGCGCAGCAAGATCATAATAGCTATCTTGTCCCCAGAATCTGTAACAAGAAGAACAGACCCCTCCTCCTATCTTTCCACATAACTTGTGAGACCAACGCTGGAGGCTGATTATGGTGGCTGATGGAACACTTGGAGTGTTGGAGTGGGTGGAGGAAAAATGGCTAGGAAATGCTGTCTGAGTTGTGAATCAAAAAGTTCAAAGTGGATAACACCTGTGCTAATTGTGCTGCTGGGGAGAGTGATTGCACACAGCCATTAACTCCCCTTTTCTGTCTTTGGAGATAGGCTTTGATGTCTGGTGCCAGCACTCAACAATTGCCTGACCCTGGAGGTTGTGAGGAATACCTGTGAGATGACAAATATGGAAAGAGGCACAAAATGTGCAAAAAGCAGAAGCAGCATATGCAGGACTACTGCTTTTTAAAAAAATGTTTTTATTGTTTTAAGAGAGGCTGGCATACGCATGGTTGCAAAAGCAAGGAGAAAATGAGCTTTGACTGCTGCAGAACTATGTGCTGAAGCAAAAGTGAAAGAGGAATAAATATCTATAGAGATATGAACATAATGAAGGCAGTCCGACCAGGAGGGTCCCAGGCAGAGCATCCTTTTCATGGGTAAGATTCCAAATTGTGCATTATCCTATCATGACTTAAATAACCAAAGGAACAAAGAACATGCCAGCAAGGCTAACTTCACTTTCTTGAACAAGTCTAGAAGGGAAGCCAGCCCTGATAGAACCTGGCAAGGGTGAGAAAATAGTTACTGGAGTGGCTAGCTCCAATATGCAAATAAGGCATCTTTGGGTGATTTGACCAAAATCACCTAGGAAGTTGCTCTATAAGCTATGTTTGTTCCCAGGGCTATCCAACAGCTGCATAGCGAGGGTGAAATTGAGGGCTGAGGTAAGATGGACAATATAAAGTGGTGAGGACCAAGATTGTATGAAGGCTTGAAGATTTTAAAATAATAGAAACACATCATTAGAGCCCCTGTGGAGTACAGCTGTCTCTAATCGCCAAGGGCCATTTGCTAAATAGAAACTATCAGAGATGATATTTAAAAGGCCAGCAAGCAACATAAGTCAGCATCTGAAAAATGGCAAAAAATTCATTAGCCTGGGTAGACATAAAGGGTGTGGTAAACACAAATGACTGAGACAAATCAGGAAGAAACTAGGGTTTGTGGTGTCTGTATGTGTGAAGATCCTGTGGCAAAGGAGAAAGATTGGTTATATGAAGGTCATCCTGCTGAAGAGGCATAAGCCAAAAATACATGGTAAGGCTGAATAGGAGGAAAAAACCATCCTAAAATAGAATCACCCTGAAGTAAGGCTGTAGGATACTTGGGAGTAGGGAAGGGAGACAAGGTAACTGAAAGGGCTAGGTCACGTCAATGAGACACTGAATGAAGAACATCCATAACTTGTGCCAAAGCAGCTGTGGCTGCTGGAATCAGAGAAGGATGGGAGGGAGGGGAATTAATGTGGGGTCCCCTTGGAATATGTCATATCAAGGCTTTAACTGAGAATTTGTTAAGGGCAATCTTGGACATAACCACTGGATGTCGCCCCCAAGCCAAGAGCTTTTGATAGTCATTAAGAGTAGTTAAGTGATCTGTTCTTTCAAGGACTTTTTCTGTCCTTTGCCTCCATCTAGTGGGGCAAGCCGTGCAAAAGTAGCCTGGCTTGCTGCACTTAAAACAATTACCTCTAGGATTGCTTAGAGCTGCTATGGCTTCTGACAACAGATCAACATAAAACGATTAAGTACCCACCAAGGAACAATGCTCAATCATTTCCTCAGAACACATGTCTGGGGATCCGCCCAAAGGACATTTTATGCTAAGCATTCTCTTTTAAGCTCTAAACAAAAAGTAAATAAATCAGTCAGGATATGAAGGGACCATGTGACTTTAAGGTTCAAGGAAAAACAGGCTCTCCCCCTGTCCATCCTGTTTACCATTTCATTGCAGCATATCCGTTCTCAATCCTTCTCAGCCTTTGCTGGTCTTCTGGCTGGCTCTTAGGAGGATTCATTACCAGGTCAGGCTGACCTACAATCCTGCAGCTAAGCAGTTATAGATGCCTGGAGAGGCATATCCCATGAAAAAACTCTTCTCAGTGCAATTTGGCACAATATATAGTCTTAGAGAGTCACCTGGAGGAATGGGATGTTACATAATTTTAAAAAGTTTTTATTAGTATTTTATTTTTCACCATTCATTTCTGCAATACTTTGTTTTCCAGATTTTCCCCTCCCTTCCTTAGTTCCTTCTGAAGCAGGTTGTGGTCCCTTTAAGATCTGTGATCCCTTTCAGATTCTCAGCCCATTCCTGGGGAAGGCATATCCTCCCTAAATAACATCTTTCCAGGATGCCAGGGCCTTTGATTCAATTACAAATCCTGGTCAAAAAGCATCCCTTGGAATTCCAATAGGAGATCCGGGCTGTCCCAGCCCCCACCAGGTCTGACTTGCTTGGGCTATCCCAACCCCCACCAGGTCTGACCTGCTCGCTGTCCCAGCTCTGACCAAGACACTCAATATAATAACTTCCATCAACGAAAGTCTTTTGCAGATGGACTTTGGTAACTCCCTTTACTGCCAGGACCTTCTGTCCACTGAGAACTGCATTCTCAGTGCAAAACTACATTTTCCATAGATCTGTCACTATAGAAGTCAGTCTCTTGGTAAACCGTTTTCTATCTAATAATAAACTTTCATTTTGCAACTAATATTTTGAGAATGAGTGAATTCTTTCACTCCTAAAACCTGCGACCTATTTAAAGGGTATTCTTAATAACTCTCTTATAGCCACTAACCTCTAGACTACCAGGAATCTAGACCACTCAAACAGCATCACTTCCTCCCCAAAACAGCAAGCAATCTGATATAGGTTAAATATGGCTACTACATAACTTGTCCATAGTAAGATAGCTAGCATTTCAGAAGTAGGACTTGAATCCTAGTCTTCCTGGCTCCAGAGTCAGATCTCTATCTACTGCTTTATGTTGTCTCAAAAAATGAATGTCAATTCAAAATTAAAAGCCAAATCCATCTTTATTTTTTTTTCTTGTTGTTGATATTCAGTTGTTTCTGGTTCTTCATGAACCCATTTGAGTTTTTAAGCAAAAATGCTGGAGTGGTTTCTCATGTCCTTCTCTAGCTCATTTTACAAATAAGGCAATGGAGGCAAATTATGTGACCTTATTCATTGAAACAATTTATCTTGCTACTACAAAGTTTACTAACTCCCAACTTAATGATGTTTCACATTTGTCATTCCTACTCTAAATGTTTAACATTCTTGTCTGATTTATCCTCCTTACAATTCTTTGAAACAGGCACTGCAGGCTTTATTATACCTATTTCACATGTAAGAAATAGAATGAGTTTGTCTCATATTATGCTGAGAGGATCACAGCTTCAGATCATCACCACTGAAGTGATTTCCAATGGGAAACAATTGTCATCAGTGACTGAGTCTGTGGCTGAGTCAAAAGACTATAAATGGTATGTGGTCAGAAAGGAACATTCATTTCCTTTTAAAAAGCATCAGACATGGTATTCTATACCTCTAAAAATACAGATTAATGTCCTTCTTTAGGACACAATGAACAACAAAAGGACAAGAATGGCTTTCCTTATTCTTTTTTTGGTTTTATAACACCTGTTATAGAACTATGTATATAATTTAACAAATTGTCGTAAGTGAAATCAACAATTATGAAAGGATATTTTCACAGTTTATGGGTCAGTCTGATCTTAATCATGTCCAGAAATCTTATCCTAGTATAATTTCACTTATCAAGATTGAATGATAGAAACATTTACAAATATTTGTAAATAAATTACAAAAAGAACAGATTCCTGTATAGACTCTAGGACAGCCAAACTATCATATTGAGTAGTATTACCTTTATTTTTAAATTCTAGCATAACCTTACAACTATCCTTGGTAATTTTTGGCAATGAAGATCATTGATACTGTAAGTTTTGTCTTGTTTTTATCTAAACTTGCATTTTCATTTATGCAGGGAATTACCAGTGAGAAAATTTCTTTCACTGATAGTAGCTAGGTGGTGCAGGAGCAAGTACCAGCTGTATAGTGATGAACAAATGATTTAACCTCTGTTTTGTAAAATGATAATAATAATGGCATCAAGTTTTTTGTGATGATAAAGGTGAGGGAGGGCCTCAAAGTATAAAGGAATAAGCATTTATATAGCCTTTACTATGTAGGCACCATGATGAATTCTTTATAAAATCCCTACTATGTGTCAGGCCCCATGATAAGTCCTTTACTAATATTTCATTTGACTTTCACAATAATGATAGCATGGAATAATATTTGTAAAGTACTTTGTAAACCTTAAACCATCACATCAATGTTAAGTGTCATTATTATCATTTGGGTCACTGCACGATTAGATGATTTATTTAAAGATGCGTCAGGGATGAGATTTGAACCTCTGAATGCTTGAATCTGAGGCCAGCTCTCTGGACCTCTCATGAGATGCAAAATTAGCTATCCTAAAAATGAATATCTCTCCTGAGACTAGTTGAAAGAGGGGTATAATTCTTTTAAAGATTAAATGGGATTTGTTTGACAAGGCAGTGAGATATCTGGGAGTGAATGTTGCACTTGAAGTATGAACTCCTGAGTTTTAATCGAAGATGTGATGCTTGTGATTAAGTAAATAAATCTTTTTGAGATTCAATTTTCTGATCCATAAAATGGAGATAATGTGCTCTACTAAAAAGCAGAGGTGGAAATAATTTAGAATGATCCAAGCCAAAATTACATAAGAAATTCTGACATAAAAGTACATGTCTAACTTAGGAAATGGTTGCTTTGATAAATTAGTCCTTTCAGTGATTGTATATAGTAACTAGGACCCAAGGCTACAATTGTGACAATTGTACTGCAACAAGAATAAAATAAAAATAAAATAAAAAGACAGATCAGGCCATGCCCTGCAGCAAAAATCTTTTTTTTTTTTATTTTATTTTTATTCCAAAATCCTTCACACTCCTTTCTCTTGGTAACCCACTGTCGGAACAAAGTAAAATATTGAAATTCCCCAAAGCATAACAAGCAATGCCTCTTGAATTTATAGCTCCTTTTTTTTCTTTTGTTTTGAGACTGGTTTCTCTCGTGTCCAGGCTAGAAGTACAATGACCACTCATAGGCATTTGAGTTTCGACTTCTTTTTCTTACCCAGGCTATTTTACCTTGGATAACCTGACATCCCTGCTTTTCTTTTCTGGGAGCTTATTGTATATGTGTGTATATATATTGGGGAGCAGTTCATTTTAAGCAATCTATCAGCCTAGTAGTGGCATAATTTTAAACATTGATAGCAAAATGATAACCAAGATAAATACGCTCTGATTTAAGGGTTATTTTTAGAGGATACAATAAAGCAAAGATCATCTGATTATAAAATTACTTCTAGAAAAATTTAATATCCCCCACCATGATAGGAAGGATCTAACTTTTTTAGTTCATATTATACTTGAAAATTCTTGATTTACTTTATACTATAAGTTATGTAATTTATATGTTTTAATTGAAGTTATTAAAAATATTAACCTGTGCCACAGACACCATTTCAAGTTTTATTTAATTTATAAACATTTCACCATATTTCATTTGGAAAGATAAACCAGCAGATTTCTTGGAAAAGCATGTTTATTACATGTATTATATTTGTTTATATGAAAAACAATTTGATGTTTTGATGTGCTGTATATCTCATTTAAATCATTCCAGATTTTTCTGAAATCAGACTGCTTGTCATTTCTTGTAGAACAATAATATTCAATTACACTCATATATCATACTCATTTAGCCATTCTCAGCTGATGAGAATCCATCTACTTAGTTCCCATTACAAAAAAAAATTGCTACAAACATTTTCACACACATGAATTTTTTAGGAATTCTTTGGATATGAACTCACTAAACACACTGTTAGATCAAAGTATATGCACACTTTTATAGCCCTTTGGGCATAGTTCCACATTGTTTTCCAGAATGGTTGGATCAGTTCATAACTTTATCAACAATGTATTAATGTCCCATATCCCCTCCAACATTTATAATTACCTTTTCCATTCGTCTTAAGCTATTCTGAGAGGTGTGAAGTGGTACTCAGAGTTGTTTTAATTCACATTTCTCTGATCAATTAGAGTATTTTTTCATATGACTAGAAATGGTTTTAATTTATTCATTTGAAATTGTCTGTTCATATCTTTTGACCATTTATTATTTGGAGAATGGCTATAAATTTGAGCCAATTCTCTATATATTTTAGAAATGAGGCTGTTATCAGACACATTGGATGTAAAAAAATTTCCGTTTTCCACTTTCCTTTTAACTTTAGCTGCATTGGTTTTATTTGTACAAAATGTTTCTAATTTAACATAATCAAAATTATCCACTTTGCATTTCATAATATTTTCTAGTTCTTCTTTGGCCATAAATTCCTCCCTTATCCCCAGATCTGAGACGTAGATCATACCTTGTTTTCCTTAATTTGCTTATAGTATCATCCTTTATGTCTAACTCATGAATCCTATCTTGGTATTGGATGTTAGGTGTAGGATGACTACTGGTCAGTTCCCAGTTTCTGCCACACCATTTTCCCAGCAATTTTTGTCAAAGAGTGAGTACTTATCCCAGAAGCTGGAGTCTTTGAGTATATCAAACACTAGATTACTATAGTCATTGACTATTGTGCTTTGTGAACCTAATTTATTCCACTGATCCACTGCTTTATTTCTTAGTACCAAATGGTTTTGATGACTGCTGCTTTAATACTTTTACTTTTGGTACTTTTACATCTGGTATAGCTTGGTCACCTTCTTTTGCATTCTTTTCATTAAATTTCTTGACCTTTTGTTCTTCCAGATGAATTTTGCTATTTTTTTTTCTATCTCTATAAAGTAACTTCTTTCCAAGGTAATTCCAATAAACTTTGGATAGAAAATGCCATCTGCATCCAGAAAAAGAAGTATGGAGATTGAGAGTAAATGAACACATACTATGTTCATTTATTTTTTCTGTTTTTTTTTTTTTTCTCTCTCTCTCTTTCATGGTTTTTCCCTTTTATTCTGATTTTTCTCTCTCAACATGATTCAAAAAAGCAATGTGTGTTAAAATTAGATAAATTAATTTTAAAAATAAAGTAATTTGGGGGGCATCTAGGTGGTGCAGTGGATAAAGCACCAGCCTTGAATTCAGGAGGACCTGAATTAAATCTGGTCTCAGACACTTAACACTTCCTAGCTGTGTGACAAGTCACTTAACCCCAGCCTCGGGGGGGGGGGGGGAATAAAGTAATTTCTTGGCAATTTTATTGGTAGGATCCTGAACAAATAGATTAATTTAGGTAGAATTGTCATTTTTATTACTTTCTTGGCCTATCCATGAGCACTTGATATTCATTCTTCCAGCTGTTTAAATCTAACTTTAATTGTGTGAAAAGTGTTTCATAGTTGTGTTCATATAGTTCCTGGCTTTGTCTTGGCGGATAGATTCCCAAATATTTTATATTAGCTATAGTTATTTTAAATGGGATTTCTTTTTCTATCTATTTGTTGGTAACATTTAGAAATATTGTGGGCTTATTTTATATCCTGAAACTTTGCTAAATTTGTTCATTGTTTCTAGTAGTTTATAAAATTGATTTTCTAGAATTCTTTAAATATACCATATCATCTGGAAAGAGTGATAATTTTGTTTCCTCATTACCTACTCAAATTCCTTCAATTTCTTTTTCTTTTCTTATTTCTAAAGGTAACATTTCTAGTACAATAGTAATGGTGATAGTGGACAACCTTGTTTCACTCCTGATGTTATTAGCAATGCTTCTAGTTTACTCCTATTATATATAATGCTTGCTGATGGTTTTAGAAAGATGCTACTTATCATTTTAAGGAAAACTCCACTTATTACTATGCTCTCTTGTGGTTTTAATATGATTGGGTGTTATATTTTGTATTTTTCATGGCCCTTTATTAATTTTTATTGCATCATGATCTGAAAAAGGATGTATTTACTATTTCTGCCTTTCTGCATTTGATTGTGAAGTTTTTATGCCCTAATACATGGTCAGTTTTTCTGTAGGTTACATGTAGTGCTGAGAAAAAAGTATATTCCTTTCTATCCCCATTCAATTTTCTCCAAAGGTCTATCATACCTAATTTTTCTAAAATGCAATTCACCTCCTTAAGATCTTTCTTATTTATTTTGTAATTAAACTTATCTAATTCTGATAGAGGGAGGTTGAGATCCCTCACTAGCATAATTTTTCTGTCTATTTCTTCCTGCAACTCCCTTAACTTCTCCTCAAGAAATCTGGATTGTTATACTATTGGTGCATATATGTTTTTGTATTGCTACTACTTCATTATCTATGGTGTTCTTTAATAAGATGTAGTTTCCTTCCTTATCTCTTCTAATTAGATCTATTTTTGCTTTTGCTGGATCTTAGATCAAGATCAGCACGCCTACTTTTTTTTTTTTTTTTAACTTCAGCTGAAGCATAATAGATTGTGCTCCAGCATTTTACCTTTATTTTGTATGTTATCTCTCTGCTTCAAACTGTTTCTTGTAAGCAACATATTGTAGGATGCTAGCTTTTAATCTATTCTGTTATCTGCTTCCTTTTCATAGGAGAGTGCATCCCATTCACATTCACAGTTAAAATCACTAATGTTGTATTTCCTGCCATCCTATTTTTCCCAAGTTATACTTTTCCTTTGCATCTTTTTCTTCCTCACCAGTGTTTTCCTTCTGACCAGAACCACACTCAATCTGTTCTCTTTTTTTTCAGCCCTTTATACCAAACCTCTACTTCTGCCCTCCCTTCTATTAGCCTATTCCTTTCCTTTCCCCGTTCTTCCCTGTCTTCTCTATATGGTGAGACAAGTTTTGTTTTTAAAAAAAATTATCAAAACTTTTTATTTACAAAGCATATGCATGAGTAACTTTTGCAACACTGATTCTTGCATAAACTTTTGTTGCAAATTTTCTGCTTCTTGCCCTAGTTGACAGGTAGTTCAATACATGTTAAATATGTTGAAATACATGTTAAATCCAATATGTGTGTACATATTTATACAGTTATCTTGTTATGCAAGAAAAATCAGATCAAGAAGGAAGAAAAAGAAAAACTGAGAAAGAAAACAAAACACAAGCAAACAACAGAAAGAGTGAGAATGCTATGTTGTGTTCCACACTCTGTTCCCATGGTTCCCTCTCTGGGTGTAGATTTCTCTCTTCATCACTGCACAAGTGGAGCTAGTTTGAATCATCTCAATGTTGAAGAGAGCCATGTCCATCAGAATTAGTCATCTTGTTGTAGTATATAATAATCTGGTTCTTCTCAGTTCACCTTGCGTCAGTTCATGTAGGTCTCTCCAAGCCTCTCTGAAATTACTCTGCTCATTATTTCTTACAGAACAATAGTATTCCATAGCATTCATATACCATAATTTATTCAGCCATTCTATAATTGATGGGCATCCACTCAGTTTCCAGTTTCTTGCCTCTACAAAGAGGACTGCCACAAACATTTTTGCACATGTGGGTCCTTTTCCCTCTTTTAAGATCTTTTTGGGATATATAATCCCAGTATAAATACTGCTGGATTGAGCATAATTCCAAACTGCTCTCCAGAATGATTGGATCCATTCACAGTTCCACCAACAATGTATCAGTGTCTCATTTTTCCTACATCCCTCCAACATTCGTCATTATCTTTTCCTGTCATCTTAGTGAGACAAGTTTCTAAAGCAAACTAAACATGAATGATATTCCCTCTTTGAACCAAATCTCATGAGATTAAGATTCAAACATTCCCCTGTCCCTTTCTTTCCTTCAAATGTATGATTCTTTATTTGATATGATTTACCCTATTTACCTCCCTTTTCCTCTTCTTCCAGTAAGATCCTTTTTCCATCTCTAGTTTCTTTTTTATATCATCACTCCAAAGTCAGTTTATGCCACACCCTCTAAGTATATTCCTGACAAATATACAGTTCTCAAGAGTTACATATATCATCTTCCCCTGTAGGGATGGAAGAATTTTTAATCTTTAAAATATAATATATTTTCCTTCCCATGCTTCTCTTGAGTCTTATATTTGAAGCTCAATTTTTTTTCTTCAGCTCTGGTCTTTTCATCAAAGATGATCGAAAATTTCCTACTTAATTTAATATCCATCTTTCCCCCTGAAATATAATGCTTAGTTTTGCTGGGTAGTTGATTTTTGCTTGTAATCAAAACTCCTTTGCCTTGTGGAATATGATATTCCAGACCCCTCGAACCTTAAAGTGAAAGCTGCTAGGTCCTGGGCAATTCTAATTGTTGTTGCTTGCAGTATTTTCTTCTTCATCCAATAATTCTGGAATTTAGGGTTACAAACATGTATAAAAATGTTTATAGCAGCCCTTTTAATAGTATCAAGGAACTGGAAATTGATTCCCATAAGTTGGAGACTGGCTGAACAATTTATATTGAATGCATATGAATGTGATGGAGTATTAGTGTCTTGTAAGAAACTATCATCAGGGAAGTGGAAATCTTCAACATAAAGAAGATCCAACTCACTTCCAGTTGATCAGTGATGGACAGAAATAACTACACCCAGAGAAGGAACACTGGGAAGTGAATGTAAATTGTTAGCACTATTGTCTATCTACCCAGGTTACTTATACCTTCGGAAGGTAATAATTAATGTGCAACAAGAAAATGGTATTTACACACATATATTGTATCTAGGTTATATTGTAACACATGTAAAATATATGGGATTAACTGTCATCAGGGGGGAGGGAATGGAGGGAGGGAGGGGATAATTTGGAAAAATGAATAAAAAATAAATAAATTAATTAAAAAAAAAAAAAAAAAGAAGAAGAAACTATCATCAGGATGATTTTAGAAAGTCCTGGAGAGACTTTCATGAACTGAAGCTAAGTGAAATGAAGAAGCAAGAGAACATTGTACATAACAATATTAAGACTGTTTGATGATCAATTCTGATGGACATGGCTCTTCTCAATAGCAAGGTGATTCAGACCTTTTCCAATAGACTTGTGATACAGTCATCTGAATTCAGAAAGAGGACTATGGGGACTGAATGTGGATCATAACATAGTATTTTCACCTTTTTTATTGGTGTTTGCTTACTTTTTGTTTTCTTTCTCATTTTTTTAATCTAATTTTTCTTGTACAGCATGATAATTGTGGAAATGTATGTAGAAGAATTGCACATGTTTAATATAAATTGTATTATTTGCTTTTTAGGGAGGAGGTAGGGAGAAGGAAGGGAGAAAAATTTAGAACACAAGGTTTTTCAAAGTGAATGTTGACAATTATCTTTGCATATGTTTGGAAAATGAAAAGCTAATTTTTTAAAAAATAAAATTGGCGAAATGAAAAAAGAGAATAACTCCTTAAAAATAGGATTGGTGAAATGGGAAAAAAAAATTCAATGAACAAAACAACTCCTTTAAAAGTACAATTGGCCAAATACATGAGGTAAAAAAAGATAGCTGAAGAAAATAATTCACTAAAAATTAGAATAGGACAAATGGAAGCAAATGACTCAAAACATAAAGAATCAGTAAATAAATAAATAAAATGGAAGAAAATGTACAAGTGATGTGAAAAATAGATCCAAGAGAGACAATATTAAGAACTATTGGACTAAAACCACAATGAAAAAAGAGCCTGGACAATATCTTTCAAGAAATCAAGAAAAAACTGCCCTGATATCCTAGAATTAGAAGTTAAAATAGTCATTGAAAGAATCCACCAATCACTTCCTAAAAGAAACCCCAAAATGAAAACTCCAAGGAATATTGTAACTAAATTCCTGAATTACTGGATCAAGAAGAAAATACTGCAAGCAGCCACAATTAGGATTACCTAGGATCTAGCAGCTTTCACTTTAAGGTTAAAGGGGTCTGGAGTATCATATTCCAGAAGGCAAAGGAGCTTTGATTATATCCCCTGAAACATTTATCATTACCTTTTTCTGTCTTCTTATTCAATCTGAGAGGAGTTATTTCAAGTCACAATTGGGGCATAGTTCAAAGCCACATTCTCATGACAGGTCTTCACTCAGTTTATCCCATACATCACCTTAGAGATGACTACTATTAGAGCTGATATGTATTGGCAGAGAAAGTTTTTTTTCACCCAGAAGCTACACAGATTGATGAAATTCATGGGGAGAAGAAAATACTGCAAGCAACGACAATTAGGATTGCCCAGGACCTAGCAGCTTCAACTTCAAGGTTCGAGGTGTCTGAAATATCATATTCCAGAAGGCAAAGGAGTTTTGATTACAAGCAAAAATGTGGGGAGATGGCCAAATAACTACCTTTAATCTATATATTGTTATATATGTTGTTGTTATTTAGTTGTTCAGTAATATCTAACTCTTTATGATCCTATTTGAAGTTTTCCTTGGCAAAAATACTTTTCCAGCTCATTTTACAGATAAGGAAACTGAAGCAGACAAGGTTAAGTGACTTGTTCAAGGTCACACAGCTAGGGAATGTCTGAAGCTGAAGCTGAACTCAAGAAGATGAGTCTTTCTAACTTTGTCTGGCACTCTATCCATTGCTCCAGCTAGATGCCTTAATGGTAATAATTTATCAAGCTTTTCAAAATTCATCTCATTTTTATCCTCACAACAACTATAGGACATGGATGCTATTATTTTATTATTCCCATTTTGCAGATGTGAAAACTGTAATGGATAGAGATCAAGTCACTTGCCCAAGGTCATATAGCTAACAAGTATATGAGCCCACATTTGAACCCAAGTCTTCCTGTGTTCAAGCCCAATGGTCTATATATTATACTACTTAGTGATGTATAAAAGTTTGAAACAAAGGTTCTGAGTAATTAATCATTTTATTAAAAATGTTAATATATTATCGATTAAAAGATAGTCATTTGGCTATGTCTCTCAGATCAAAGATTCCTCTCCTGAGGATAGAAATCAACTCTGATTGGTTGACAATTAATGAGAGAATAAATATTATAATGAGAGGTAGAACTATTCTATTGAGGGTCTAGAGTATGTGATTTTGATTATAAGTTTGGGATAAAGAAAATTATCTGTATCCATATCACCTGTCTAACAAAAGAGAGAATCCACATTTCCCCAGACCTGTCTGAGTAAAACACAATGGGGCAGAATCCATAAATCAATCTAAATAAGATGGTGGAAGTGGGATAAATTTTTGGCAAAAGTCAGTAATGTCCTTCAAGGTCTGAGTTTTGAACAAGGAATTAGGACAAGAAAAAGCCTTCTCGATAATTGGTTATTAATAATCATTTCTCTCACAAGCTGCATAGAGGAAGCTTAAAGAGGAAGCTTTTTTTTTTTTTTTTTTTTTTAAGAAATAATCCAGTTGGGGATTAATTGTTAAACAATGGTCTCTGTTCTCTCTCTTGTTGTCTTGGTCACCAAGTTTTCTTCCATGAGTACTAAACTTAATTATTGCTTTTGTTTGGTTGTTTCCCTGAAATAATCTAATTTTACAAGCAAGAAGTTGTTTATATAATCACTTACATTTTAAAATATAGATTTTATGTCTGAGATATGTTTACATATAACTGCTTCTATCTGTTTGAATTGGTCCATGTATATATTTCCTTTTCACTTACTTCTGAAATTAGGCAAAATAGTATACCATGTGGAGACAAATTTGGAAACACAGATTGTGAGCTCTCTGGGATGATGATGTGTAGTTATGTAAAAATTGCAGAAACAGAGAGTAATCATATCTGCCCTGGTTTTTCCCCATTCTTATTGGACTCCCAAAGACAATAAGTTCCATGAACCAGTAAGTTAAATGAAATTGTGATCAAATGTCTGCTAGTAGTAGAGAAATAACTTCATTGTCCAGTATCTTACCTTGCCAGGTGATCTTGAGAATCTTCCTAAGATGATTCAAATGGAAGCAGTTCCATGTCTTGGCATGGCACTGGTAACACTGTCCAGTTTTCACAGACATACAACAGTGAGAACAATGGCTCTATAGACCTTCAGTTTGATGGGCAGCCAAATACCTCTTCTCTCTCACATCTTCTTGCTAGTTTCAGCAATGTATACCTCGGCCTCACTATCAATGTGTACATCCTGGATGTACAAGGTAAATGAATTTCATGTATCCACATGACTCACAGCTTCTCCATTCACTGTAATTGATGGTTCCTCATATGGATGATATGGAGCTGGCTTGAGAGTACCTGTGTTTTCTTTTATTTAATTGTTAGGCCAAAATTAATCCTCACATTATTGCATTTCAGTTCATGAGGCACTGCAAAAAATTATGCACCAATTTTCCTTCTGCTTAATCTATGCTTGTAGTCCTTTCAAGTTCAATAATTTGTCATGACAGGTCTTCACTCAGTTTATCCCATACACCACCATAGAGATGACTATTATTAGAGCTGATATGTATTGGCAGAGAAAGTGAAGTAGCTAATCTTGATGCAATGTTCATCCTTATTGAAGGCATCTGACCACACTGCTGAAAATATGCTAAAAACATGGGAACAAGCACATAGCCTTGCTTCACTCTATTGATGACTGAGAAAGCACAAAACCATCATTATCCAAAATCCAAGCAAGCATACCATCTTAGGTACAATAAATCAATTTATATATAATAATGATGAACTTCTCTGAGCAACTAAATTTCAATATAATTTTTCTTAAGTCCTCATGACTGACAGTATCAGATCAACAAATGTTGAGTACAGACTTTTGTTCTGCTCCTAGTGTTTCTCCTAAAGTTGTTGGGCAGCAAACACTATTATCAACCATTCCTCAACCCTTTCCGAAGTTACACTGGTTCTCAAGTAGATAACCTTCTTTGAGGGAAAAGATCAGCCTATTAAGGAGGTATATTGCAAGAATCTTGCTAGCAATAACTAAGAGGCAGACCTCCCTCACTCTCCACCTCCCACCACAAATATCACAGGGAAATCCATTTCCTTTACCTTTATAGACAATGAAGGCATTCTTGAACCCCTTTCTGTGTAACCCAGAAGATTTTAGTCAACTTTTGTATGAGCAGTAGACCCCTATCTAGTCATTTTCAGCTGAAATAAAATCAGCACCAGGGACTTTGCTACAGGAGAAGAGTTAAATGGCATTCTTCTTTATTTGGAAATTTGGTCTAGAGAGTATCCACATCATTCCAGTGGACCATATAGGGAATCCTTGAAAATTTTCTGTCTGGAAAGGACTGCCTAAAGAATCCATTGTAAGATACATCGGGCTCAAAGTTGCCTTAGTTTCAAGATATATTAGTGCAGCTCAAGATCTTGCTTTCCTCTAAAGTTAGGCAAAATTTCATAAACAGAAAATGTTTCCTTACAAATGGACCTAGCTCCAAAGGAAGATAGAGCTCATTGCAGTTTCTGAAGACACTTCTTTGATTTCCAAGATCCTAACAATTCTTTTCATTGCATCAAGTTTAAAAAAGGTTTCAGTAAACATTTTTGGTTCTAAATGGATTTTCTCTCATTATATGTTTTAGCAAAGCAAATTGCTTCTGATAATGCAGGGAAAGAGAATGCTCCTACAACTTATATAAATCTTAAGATAATAGTATCTTTGTCGCTCAAATTTTTACCTTTTTAGAAAAGAATTATCATTTAAGCAATCAGTAATCACGGATTCACCAGTTCAAAAAAGAAAAGAAAAAAACAAACTAGATAGTATAGGATTTACTTCATATCTTCTTCCTAACACTAGTTGTAAATATTAACTTCTTGCTTCTCACTATAATACCAATGCAACATTGAGTTCAAAGTCTTTTGAATATTTTTTCCTTTGTAAGAAGTTGTTCTTTTGTGAAATAATATTCCAAGCCCTGAAGACATTGGTTCATTTTAGTATATTAAAAGGATCTTCTTGAAAACTTTCTAATATTATTGGTAAAAGTTGCCCAATTTGCAGTGCACAACACACAGGGCTCAAAATTCATTCAAAATCTCTTCTTCATTTGGAAATTTGGCTAGAGTGGATTGACTTTAACCTGACTAATGGAAGTTTTGCAAAGTGAATGTTGAAAACTATCTTTGCATATATTTTGAAAATGAAATGCTATTATTAAAAAAATAAAAGTGTTTCAAATAAAAAAAAAATTCTTCTGACCTTTTTTTTTTTACCTTAAGGCCAGCATTTATGTTGAATGTGAATATTTACCTTGGGGAAGTTAAGACTATGATCAGTCCAGAATTTTATATAAGATATTGCTTTTGTCACTCTCACATCCTGCCTCTTTACCCACAATGATATAGTCTGTTAAATGCCAACATTTGCTTCAAGTGTGCATCCACAAGGCTTTATTATTTTTAGGTAAGCAGAAGACAATGTTGATATGAGAAGGCAATGAGATACACAATTCTTCAGTAGTAAGTGATCATTCCTATTGGTGTTTTTGACTCCATTCCTCCCAAGGACTCCCTGCCATGTCTGGTTGTCTGTGCCTACTCTAGCATTAAAGTTAGCTACAATTATAAGATTGTCTTTTTCTAATGCATTAATGATGTAGTATATCATTATTAAAGTATATATTAAATTAAATATTAAAGTATAGCATATGGGCTAGCTCCCTGGAGGGCCTCAGGATCAGCCAGTATCAGGATAAATTAAAGTCCTTGGTCTTTAAGGGGAGAAGTGAAGGAGGCAGACAAGCAAAATCCTGGATTCTGGAGTCCAGAGTCACCAGCCTCTCTCCTCTTCATCCTGCCACCAAGTGCCTCTGGCCTCTCTCCCTCCATTCTCTAGTCCTTATCTATGATTATCTTAACATCAAACTGTGAGAAGAGACATTTATCCAAATATATGCCAAAGATAATTTGAAGTGCTCAGTTGTCTGATTCAAGCACACCTTTTTGAAATTTCAGCCCTCTACAATAAAGGTCTCAAGATTTCATAAATTTTTTCTTTGACTTTAAAAGGGTTTTTATGTAGGAGCACAAGTACTGATGATAGCACATTCCTACAAGTGGCAATCATATTCTCATGAGCCTATCATTACCTCCTTTTCTAGGCATACAAGCTTGTTGACTAAATTAGTTTTGATTACAAAACCTACAACAACATTCTGGTGTAAGGGTCCTTTAAATGGGTGGTGCCATAGCACAACAGGAGATTGAGTGGCCCAGAAGTAATTTCTGTGGATATAGGACTGCCCTGTGGGTGGGACCCTGGCCATATTGAGATAGCTTCGTAATGGGTGATGGCTCTCTCACTGGTTGGCTGTGTGTGTGACCTCACAGGCCCTTTATAAGCCCACTGCAGACAGCAGTCACTCTCTTTAAGGCTGGCTCCCTAACCTGGGGTAGCTGAGCCAAGCTGATGGATAGCCAAGAGGTAAGGAGTTTGGTAAAGAACACATGAGTCTTCAGACCAGGTGTTCATTAGGGAGCTGACAAGTCAGGCATTATGTGAGTAGGTATAATAAAGGCTTTTAAGATTACATGTGGCTGTTCTTGAGCATGCTACCAGTTATTAAACTATAGATTCAGGAAATCGTGGCCAGAGACGTTTGAAGGCCTCAGAGGAGGCGAGCCAGGTAGAGTTGACACTGCAAAGGTCAATGGTCAAAGGTACTCTGTTGGGCCTAGGACAGACTAGTAATTGTAACTTCCAGGAGGGCATGTTATATTCTGAGACTTCCCTTCACTAAACTGACCTTCATTTGTTAGCCTTGTTTCACACAGTGAAACCATTTGGATGTGGTTCTTGCTAAGTTCTCTCACAATAAGAGCTTTTTCAGATCTACTTGATTTCTTTTGTCTAAAAGTATACACACTTAACACACTTTTGCATTTTATACACTTTATGATATCAAGAGAAAAAATAATTATCTGTCCAAAAAAAAAGAAAGATTGGAACCATTGGAATATGTGAAACACTTCCCAGTTGTGCTCAAGGAAAGGCAACAAATGTTGTTGCACTAATTCAGTGTGCCAGGAAGCTAAAATAATGGCATTTGCATTTATGTTGAGAATGAGTTTAAGTTTTAAAATTGAAGTCCTATGGGATTGTAGGGTATTCCACATCTAGATATAAAATTTTAAATCACAACAGTTTTCCTGGGATTTTATTCTGTGATAAAGAGAAAATTCCATGTGGCAGTCTCAGATTCTAGTCTTTTTTAGCATCTCTTACTTATTCACAACTCTTACATAGATTTAAAGACATAGTTCTAAAGATATTTAAATTTTAGAATGGTGAATTTTTGCAGAAGCTTTGATGCATTTTATTTTGTATTTCTACCAGAGGGTAGGATCGCTGTTTATTATAATAAAAAGGATAAAATAGACATTTTTAGGGTACCTTTTCTAGCCTCTTCTTCACATCAGAAAAAAAAAAAAAAAGCCTTTTGGCTGCTCACTCACCCAGAAGGTTGCCAAATCCCACTGCTGCTTCCAGTGAAAAGACAGTCTAATGTCCTGGGCCATCTGTGTACAAAGCTGTTGCCACCAAATGGTAAAATGGTATGAGCAGTGTCCTTTGATTCATGCATAAAGCAGTGATCCTGAGATCCCCTGACTTTACAGTGCTATTGTTCTAACAATCTGTCTGTGAATAATTCTAAAGTCTTCAGGCTTTCGGATAGACTTAGAAACAGATAGCTTTAATCTGCTAGTCAGCAATAACCAAGTTCCTGAGACAATAATGAATAGACTCTGTACTACCTCTGAGTCATAAAATTAGCATATCAGTGACATGAAGAACCAGATCTCTCTGCCTTTTCCTATAAATTTATCTTCTTGCTGGGTTCTTTGCTAAATCCTTTTGAAACTTAGCCTGCTTCAAATGGCATCACAATTGCAATAAACTTTGCCCCTTGATTTGAAGATGGGTTCAAGCTGCAGATTCTTTTGAGATACCTTGTTACACCATCCTATGACTCCAACCTCTTGGGGTCTCCTTTTGAACCTCAATAGTAAAATGGGGAGGGGATACATAAAAAGAAGCTTTGAATATAAAAATCAAGCTTAGTCTAGTTTTAACATAATTTTAGAAGAGAGGATCCTTTGAAAACACAGAACTGGTTATTTCATCTTTAAAACTATGTTTTAGTGCTAATATTTTCTTGAAAGAACAGAGAGAAAGGAAATAAACTTCACTATGGGCTACTATAGCTTGCTTTTGGGTGGAATCCTTTAAAAATGGGCTGATTTGCGTGATGGCATTCAATGACCAGCTCTCACAAATGCCATAGTGTTTCACTGATCTAAATTTGCATAGAATGTGTATCCTCTTGATATAATAGGATTCTTTGGTCCCCTGATTTTTAGGAGGGCCTGAGTCAGGAAACACTAAATCTTCTGACTTGAAATCTGTCTCAGAAAACTCTTCTGAGTTCTGAGTTCTGACTACTCCTTAGCCAGATAGCCTCTAACCTCAGGAAATTCTTATAATAATCAAATTTCAGAGACCACACTTAATTCATCTGAAGATTCTTCCTTAGCCCAGCACCCTTAACCTTTAATTCATTTGGAAGTTACTCCCTATCCCACCACTCTTAATTCATCTGGACATGACTCCTTAGCCTCAGGTAAAAGAATCAACATGTATTCTTAGGCTATAGAAGATTAGATAAAGTTGTTCTCTGTGTTTCAGTTCTTTGCTATTTCTAGTATGGAATCTAGCCTGCTAAATTCTCAGCCTCAAATAAACCTTTTTTTTTTTTTTTTTTGGTCAACTTTGAGACTGGGACTGTGAATTTGTTTGTAATACCCGCTAAACTTACAAACGTAGTTAGGGTGTCACATCTCTCAACACTCTTATTTAGTGTCTCAGGGTTTATATTATTCCTTAATTTTTTTTTATATTTATAAAGATTCTACACTCACCCCAAACAATAACAATAATGGATACCATTATGGATACTAGTATTTCCATAACAGTAATGGATACTAGCATTTCAAGGTTCTCTCTACTTTTTTTTTTTTTTTTTTTTCCTGAGGTGGGTTAAGCCCAGGGTCACACAGCTAGGAAGTATTAAGTGTCTGAGACCAGATTTGAACTCTGGTCCTCCTGAATTCAGGGCTGGTGCTCTATCCACTGCGCCACCTAGCTGCCCCTATCTCTACTTCTTGGTGATCAAATTATTTTGTTTGGTTTTTATCAAGACTTCAGTATTATCTTGGAGAGATTTCCTTTGATTTCTACCACTTATATCTTTCCCCTCCTACTTCTGCCCTTCCTCTTACTTTTCTAAAGGGTAAAACGTTTCTAAACCAAACTACTTATTCCCTCTTTGAACCAAATCTGATGAGATTAAGGTTCAAACATCCCTCCTTCTCCTTTCTTTCCCTCACCTGTAGTAGGTCTTTTATGATTTTTCATGTGATATAATTTACCTTAGTTACCTCCCTTTTTCTCTTCTTCCAGTACAATCCTTTTTAGTTTCTTTTTTATATCATCATGCTAAAGTCAGTTTATGCTACATCCTCTAAGGATACCACTGACAAATATACAGTTCTCAAAGAATTACATATATCATCTTCCTATGTAGGGATATAAGCATTTTTAACCTTTAAAATTATAATATTTTTCCTTCCTTTTTTACCTTCTTATGCTTCTCTTAAGTCTTATATTTGAAAAATCTAATTTTCTCTTCAGCTCTGGTCTTCATCAAAAATGATTGAAAATCCTCTATTTTCCTATGAAATATAATACTTCATTTTGCTGCGTAATTGATTTTTGGTTCTAGTCAAAGCTCTTTTGCCTTCTGAAATATTATATTACAGATCCCTCAAACCTTAAAGTGGAGGCTGCTAGACTTTGGGTAATCCTAATTGTGACTGATTGTAGTATTTTCTTCTTGATCCAATAATTCTAGAATTTATTTTCAGTATTCCTTGAAGTTTTCTTTTTGGGGTCTCTTTTAGAAGTTGCTTGGTTGATTCTATCAGTGACTGTTTTACCTACTGATTCTAGGATATCAGGACAATTTTACTTGATTTCTTTGAAAAATATTGTCCAGGTTCGTTTTTCATGATGACTTTAATCCAATAATTCTTATATTGTCTCTCCTGGATCTATTTTTCATATCAGTTGTTTTTTCAATGAGGTACATTTCCTTCCATTTTATTTTATTTTTTACTGATGGAAATCAATTCCCAGTTTCTTGACGCTACTAAAAGGGCTGCTGCAACCATTTTTGCACATGTGGGTTCTTTTCCCTTTTATATGATCTCTTTGGAATACGGGCCCAGTAGAGATAATTCTGAATGAAAGGATATGCATAGTTTGATAGCCCTTTGGACATAGTTACAAATTTCTTTCCAGAATGGTTGCATAAGTTTATAACTCCACCAACAATGTATTAATGTTGTCATTTTCCCACATCCCCTGCAACATTTATCATCTTTTTCTGACATCTTGGACATTCTGAAAGTTGTATACTTGTATTTCAGAATTGTCTTAATTTGCATTTCTCTGATCAATAGTGTTTTAAGAGTATTTTTTCACATGACTAGAAATGGTTTTAATTTCTTCATCTGAAAATTGTCTGCTTATATCATTTGATAATTTATCAACCAATTTATTTTTTAAGAAATTGTTTTCTTCATTTTATTTTCTTCCAGTTCACCAAATATATTTTTTAAAGCGTTGTTTTCTTCAGTCAATTTCAGTGTTTCCTTTTCCAAACTCTCCTGCAAAGCTCTTATTTCTTTCCCCCATTTTTCTTCTAACTCTCTTTTAAAATGCTTTTTGTGTTCTTCTGAGAGAACCTTTTGAGTTGGAGACTAATTCACATCCATCTTTGAGGCTTCATCTGGTGGTATTTTGCCTTTAGTGTCCTTTTCTATATTTGGGTTCTGTTCTTCCCTTTCTCCATGGTAGCTCTCTATGACCAAAGATCTTTTTGCTTTTTTGCTCATTTTTAAAGGTTGAGGTCCACTCCTAGAACACACTAATTTTTTCTTATATTATTCCCACTCCAATTATAAATGAATCACAACTGACTAGTGTCCACACAAAATTCAATATTTATAGATTTTAAAGAGCTCTATTTCTCCAATTAAGGAGCTAAAGTTCAGCAGAACAAATCTAATAATTAGGTTACTAAACCAAAGGAAAGCCTCTTAAATTTTGAGCCCAACTCTTTGGATGAGCCCCCTTGAATAAAGGGGAAGGAAAAGAAAGCAAAACTTAAAGATATAGAATGAAATCTTAAGATAATATGTCCAAACTAAGACTCAGAAAATGTGTTGTACTATATGATACGGCCAAGATGAATAAAATATGAAAATATGTATAAGAATTAATTTAACAGCAATGGCCACTATTTGGAACAGAGAGGTAGGAAGATGAACAGGCAGACCCTGAAAAAACTTGGACAATCATTTTACAAGTGATTATAGGGTGTACTCCTATATATGATGATGTCCTTGCAAGGTAAGTACCTTCATAGCAAGGTGCTTGGTAATAAGATTCTCCCAATTCTGCACTAATATGCTTTCATTTTTACCTCTTAGGATACAACTTCACTAGGTATCCTTCTTAAGACAAAATCAAACATATAATCATGGACATAGGAGTAGCAGTAGCAACAGCAAGCATTTTTCTAGTATCTGCTATGGGCCAGGCACTGTGCCAAGCATTTAATCATTATTATTTTGATTCTCACAACCATAAGAGGTAAACAACTAGTATTCCTCCCATTTTATAGGTGAGATAACTGAGGAATACAGAGTTTATGTGATTTACCTAATGTTATATAGCTAGTAAGCAATTGAGATTGGATTTTTCATTCAGATTTTCCCAAGTGCAAGCCCAGCACTCTATACAAAGCACCGGGACAAAACTGAGTTAGTTCCTGTCTTTAACGGGATTCTTTTATACAGGGTGGATACAGAATGTATACAAATAAGTAAATACTATAGGATATTTAATCAAAATAAATGTAAAATCTTTGAGGATGAGGAAGCACTAATTAATAACTGATGATATGGAAAAAAATCTTTTGAAAGAATCAGTCAACAAGCATTTATTAAGTATCAGATACTTTATTATTTATTTTAGATTTATTATTATTATTAGATTTATTAAGTGTCAGATACTTCACAAAGTTCTGGACCAAAAAAAAGTCACTGCCCTCAAAGAACTTTCAGACTAATGGAAAAGAGGTAGCATTAATACCAATTGTTAAAGAATTGGGGGTCCAATACTTAGAGGTGAGGAGGCAGAGTATTTCAGACAAGGGGGGCAACCAGAACAAAGGCCTAAAACAAAATAAAATGCTGGGGAGGGAATGTCAAGTGAGCCAGTTTGTTTGAATTAGGGAGGGTATGAAGGGGTGTCACATGCCTAAAAAGTCTAACTAGAGCCAGACTGTGAAATGCCAAAAGCTCAAAATATGAAAGAAAAGTTTTGTATTATATTTTTAAAACAAGACTTTTGGAGAATGAGAGTACCAAGGTTAGAGATGGACTTAGAAGTATCCATCTGCCAGTAGTGTGCAGGATGGATTGGAAAGATCTGAAACAAGGAAACCAAAGAGAATAATTATGAAGACAGAATCAACAAATGTGACAATTTGTTGGATACATTTGGAGGTGTTTGTGTGGAGGAAGTGGGTCATAATTTAGAGTTAATAATAGATTTAGCAATAAAAAGTTTATTGGTAAATATTGGAGAGAAGAGTTTCAATTGAATAAATTGATCAGAATCCAGATAGATAAGGAGTTAAAAAATGAGTAGGAGGTGAGAAAATGGAAATAATGAGCATGAACAACTTTGTAAAGAGTTTAAGTGGGACAGAATTCTTCCTACTTCCTGCCCAACCTAATGTAACCAAAGTAGTTTCATACCATACTTGTTCCCCTCTGACGCTCTCATTGGAATCTCACATAAAAACACACTCCAGAACATACCCTCAGCATGACTAAACTACTCACTATTCTCCCATAATATCATGCTTATACTTCATAAGCTAGTTTCTCATATCATCAGTTGATGTTAATCATCTTTACTTGATGTTGCTTCCTGACCTTTTCCTAATGATATCCTTTGTTTTAGCTGCCTGAACTGAAGATGAACAAGAAATGTTCTACAACTCAATAATTTTGTCTCTAGTTTTACCTTTCTCACCCACAATGTCTTAGGCTGCTAAACTAGAAAGAGCCTAAGAGTTCTTCATTTTGTTGATGGAGATTATATTGCATTATCACCTTGTGAGAATGAAATGAATCCTAAATGTGAAATGACCTGCCTCACACAATGAGAATGACTAAAGAGAGCTGAGATCTAAACTAGATCCAAAGCTGGGACTCTGTCAAAACAACCACCATTCTTCAAAAGTATCATAATTTTAAAATAAAGTTTACAAAATTAAGAAAAATTGTAGTACTGGTAAAGGTATTAAAGAGGACTTCCATGATTTTAAAATAAGGTGTAATTGTCATCATCTTCCTCTACTAACTTTTCTATTTCTGTTGATTATATAATTGTCCTCCAATCACCCAGGCCCAAAATGTCAAACCCAATATTTAATCAGTTGCAAGTAGCAATAATTTCATATCCTCAATATTTCCTGACTCTGTACTTTCCTTTTCAATGCTTTCCGTGTCTTCTTCTCAGAGGGAACTAGAGACACCCAATTAATAGTGTTAGATTTGAAGTCAAGAAGATTCAAGTTCAAATCCTGCCTCAGGTGTGTATTGGCTGTGTGATTTTAGGCAAGTTTACCTCTCTCAGCCTCAATTTCTTTATCTGTAAAAATAAGGGAGAATACTAGCACCTACCTGCTTCCTGCCTTGTAATATAGGCCATTCTTTGCCTCATTTCTTTCTTATCTAGTCTTAATCACTGCTGTTTAGTCACACTGAGATCTGTTAAAGACTTTAAAAGACTTTGGCTTTAAAAGACAAGACTCAATTCTACCTAAATGTATCTATTTATTCAGTGCCATATCAATCAAACTGCTAAAAAATTACTTTATAGAGCTAGCAAAAATAATAACAAAATTCATCTGGAAAAACAACAGCTCAAGAATTTTAAGGAAACTAATGAAAAAAAAATGCAAAGAGAGATGGCCACACTGTTCTAGATATAAAAATATATTATAAAGTAATAGTTATCAAAATCATTTGATACTGGCTAAGAAATAGTACATCAGTGGAATAGGTTAGCGTCACAAGACACAATAATCAGTGAGTATACCGATCTAATGTTTGATAAACCCAAAGACTCCAGCTCCTGAAATAAAACCTCACTATTTGCCAAAAATTGCTGGGAAAACTGGAAAATAGTATGGCAGAAACTAGATAATGACCAACATCTAACCCTATATTCAAGATAAGATTGGAATGGGATCATGATTTAGGCATAAAGGGTGATACCATAATCAAATTTTAAAAAATAAGGGATAGCTCACCTCTCATATCTGTAGAGAAGAGAGGACGACTTTATGACCAAAAAAGTGGAGAACATTATAAAATGCAAAATGGATAATTTTGGTTACATCAAATTAAAAAGTTTTTACACAAACAAAACCAATGTAGCCATGATTAGAAGGGAAGCAGAAAGTTTGTTTGTGATAAAGTTCTCATTTCTAAAACATATTGGAAATTGATTTAAATTTATAAGAATACAAGTATTCCTAAATTGACACATAGTCAAGTGATATGAAGATATTAAAAGCAATTCTAGTCATGTGAATAAATGCTCTAAATCACTATTGATTAGAAAATTCAAATTAGGAACAATTCTGTGGTACCACTTTATGCTTCTTACATTGGCTAAGAGGATAGGAAAAGACTATGATAAATGTTGGAGGGGATATGGGAAAACTGGAACACTAGCACATTGTTGGAGTTATGATCTAACCATTAAAAATGGTTAAACCATTAAACTATAAAAATGTGCATACCCTTTGATAGAGCAGTATTTCTACTGGATTTGTATCCTAAAAAGATCATAAAAAACAGGAAAAATCCCACATGTGCAAAATGTTTGGAGTAGCTCTTTTTGTAGTAGAAAGAAACTAGAAATTGAGTACATGCCCATTAGTTGGAAAATAGATGAACAAATTATGGTATGAGCAAACTGAATTCAGAAAAATTGGAAAGACTTTCATAAGCTGATGTTAAGTGAAGTTAGCAGTACCAAGAGAATATTGTACACAGTAACAACAAGATTATGATCAACTGGAGGGCCGAGACAAGATGATGGAGAGGACACATGCTACGTTGTGAACTCCCTTCTACCTTCACTTACCAATTACCTAATTCAGCCTCAGAAATAGTGTTTGACTGGTAAAATCCATGAATATTGGGAGTACAGCAAATTACTAGCTGAAGATAACTTGGAAGATCACCAGAAAAGGTATGTGTTGATTGGGCAGAAGGAGACTAGTGCAGGCAGGGAGGCAGAACACAGAGGCTAGGCCATGCTGAGCAGACTGGGGGTGGGGGGACAGCCTCCACAGGTGAAGAATTTGCCTGAAGGACTTGACCACAAGTTGGCTGCTCTGCTTTGGCTGCAAAATAGTAGGTCAGCAGAGAATTTACACAAATGACAAAGGTAGAGTGAACTCCAACACCCCAGAATTTAACAGGACCTGGCCATACCCACCTAGCACCAGAAGTGACTTAGCACAACTACAGCATAGCTGCCCAGCCACTGCCTGCAGCGCTGGGCTGTAACCAGGGCAGTCACACTTCCACAGCAGTGTGGCCACTCTTTGCAGCCCATTCACAGGACAGCTACTCTCCATAGATCCCTGTTCTGTAGAGGAATCTAAGAACCTAATTGCCCTGAAGGCAGACCTTCAGGGCTTTTAAAAACATGAGTAAAAAAGCCAAATAAACTCTAATATAGATAGCTTCTATACAGAAAGAGAGCAGATTTCCAACCCTGAGGAGAGTAACAACAGTCTCCAGACAAAACCCCAAAGGGGGATATAGCCTGGTCCCCATTACACAAGGCTCTCCTGGAAGTAATTAGAAAAGATCTTAAAAGAGAGCTAGAAGAAAAATGGGGAAAGGAAAGAGAAGCTCTGCAAGAGAGTATAGAAAAGGCAAATAACTCATTAAAAGAAAGATGTGATAAAATGGAAAAAAGAAAACAACTTCCGGAAATGTGAGATGGAAAAGGTAAAGAACACCCAGTAAAACAGAGTTAGTGAATTAGAAAAGATAAAGAACTCCCAAGAAAGTAGGATTTGTGAATTGGGGGAAAAAAAATAACTCATTAAAAAAAATTAGTGAAATGGAAAGCAATTCCATAGAGCAAAACAACTCATTTAAAAACTCAGTTGAATATATACAAAAAGAAGTAAAAAAAGTTTAATGAAGAAAATAACATTAAAAATCAGAACTGAAGAAATAGAAATGAACAATTTGTGAGACATCAAGAATCAGTCAAGCAAAACCAAAAAAATGAAAAAAATAGAAAAAAACATCTACTTGGAAAAACAATAGACCTGGAAAATAGATCTAGGAGTGATAGTTTAAGGATTATTAGACTTCTTGAATATTATGATGAAAAAAAAAAAGGGAAAAGGGAAAAGAGGAGATAAAAAGAGGGAAATTACATCCCACAAAGAGACAAAGGAAACCTATCATATCTGAGGGAATTAAGGAAGGGGGAAGAACATTGTATGAATCTTACATCAGATTTGGTTCAAAGAGAAACTATTAGACATATTAGGCTTACAGAGAAACTTCTCTCACCTCATTAAAAAGTAGGAGAGGAAAAGGGAAAAGGAAAAAAATAGACTAAATAGAAGAGAATACAGAAAAATTAAGGGAAAGGTATAAGAAAGGGGATGGGAGGGATTCTAAAGAGGGGGAGCTGTGTGAGGCAAGTGGTGCCCATAAGTTTAATACTGGGGAGAGGGATAAGGGGGGAAAGGAAAAGAAAAGTATAATCTAGGGATAATAACATGGCAGAAATACAGAATTAGTAATTTTAACCATAAATGTGAATGGGATGAATTCTCCCATAAAGCAGAGGCAGATAGCAGACTGGATCAAAAGCCAGAATCCAACAATACGTTGTTTGCAGGAAACACATTTAAAGCAGGGTGATACATACAGAGTAAACGTAAAGAGCTGGAGCAGAATCTATTATGCTTCGGGTGAAGTAAAAAAAGCAGGGGTAGCCATCGTGATCTCAGATCAAGGAAAAGCAAAAATTGATCTAATTAAAAGAGATAAGGAAGGAAACTATATCTTGCTAAAGGATAGCATAGACAATGAAGCAATATCAATTCTAAACATATATGCACCAAGTGGTATAGCATCTAAATTCCTAAAGGAGAAGTTAAGAGAGTTGCAAGAAGAAATAGACAGTAAAACTATAATAGTGGGAGATCTCAACCTTGCACTCTCAGATTTAGACAAATCAAACCACAAAACAAATAAGAAAGAAATTTAAAAAGTAAATAGAACATTAGAAAAACTAGGTATGATACATCTTTGGAGAAAATTAAATGGAGACAGTTCTTTTCAACAATTCTGAGACCTTGAGCTCCAGCCTCCAATCATCTGTCTTCTCTGTGTCTTTCTCTAAGTCCTACTCTCTCAGAACCAAGGAGCCTTGTTGTGGCTGGCCTGTCCTCCTTCATTTCTCTACTGAAACCAAGTCCTATCTGAAAGACCTCCAGAAAGCTAGCCCAGGCCCCAGGCAAGAAGAACAAACTGTGAAGGAGATAATAAAAAATTTGGACTTTATCCCTGGCTATTCTCACTTTGATTACTTTGCTTTCTCATCTCTACCTCTAGGCTCCTTCCATTCCATACCATCTTATAGACTATCAGAGTGCAGAGCAGATAATGAAAGGTAATAAAGTAAAACTTCATCTTATATTCAAGGCATTCCTCTATCAGATTTTAACCTACCTTTCCAAAGTGACCTCCATGTTTCCACTTCTCCTTCTTTCAATCCTTCCTTCACCTTTTTTGACAGCTACATTGTCAATTTAATCTCCTACTACCTCATTTCCCAGCTCAAAAATATCCTAAAGCTCCTCCCTGCCTACTGAATAAATTGCTACTTCCTCCCAAAGGCAACTCATAATAATCTGTCTTCAGCCTATCTTTTCCATCCCATCTTCCACAGCTCCCTATCAATAGTCATTCTTGCCCAGGGCCCAAAAAAGATAACTCACCATTCTTTGTCCTATTCTCTCTTTTGTCTCTATGTATTGTTCAAGCTATTAAATTTCATCCTTTCCTCCAAGTCACTGGAAATGATACAAAGAAAGTGACTAAAATGCTTATACTTTTTGAATGTGAGATGACAAAAACAGAAAGGAAGGTTCCAGGGACACACAACTATTTATAGTGATGAGGTTCCAAAATGATATGTGTGATGTAGACACCAGGTGATAATAGGTACCAAATGCTGGGATTCAGTCATATGGAGAATTCATAAAGGTTATTTTCTTTTTTTTTTTTTTTTTTTTTTTTTTTAATTATATATATATATATTTTATAATATTATCCCTTGTATTCATTTTTCCAAATTACCCTCCCTCCCTCTATTCCCTCCCCCCGACGACAGGCAATACCATACATTTTACATGTGTTACAATATAGTCTAAGTACAATACATGTGTGTGAATATCATTTTCTTGTTGCACAATAAACATTAGAATCCGAAGGTACATGCAACCTGGGCAGACAGATTGTAGTGCTAACAATTTACATTCCCCTCCCAGTGTTTCTTCTCTGGGTGTATCTACCTCTGTCCATCATTGATCAACTGGAAGTGAGTTGGATCTTCTTTATGTTGAAGATTTCCACTTCCATCAGAATACATCCTCATACAGTATTGTTGTTGAAGTATATAGTGATCTTCTGGTTCTGCTCATTTCACTCAGCATCAGTTGATTTAAGTCTCTCCAACCCTCTCTGTATTCCTCCTGCTGGTCATTTCTTACCGAGCAATAATATTCCATAACTTTCATATACCACAATTTACCCAACCATTCTCCAACTGATGGACATCCATTCATCTTCCAGTTTCTAGCTACAACAAAAAGAGCTGCCACAAACATTTTGGCACATATATGTCTCTTTCCGCTCTTTAGTATTTCTTTGGGATATAATCCCAGTAGTAGCGCTGCTGGGTCAAAGGGTATGCACAGTTTGATAACTTTTTGGGCATAATTCCAGATTGCTCTCCAGAATGGCTGGATTCTTTCGCAACTCCACCAGCAATGTATTAGTGTCCCAATTTCCCCACATCCCCTCCAACATTTGTCATTATTTGTTCCTGTCATCTTAGCCAATCTGACAGGTGTGTAGTGGTATCTCAGAGTGGTCTTAATTTGCATTTCTCTGATCAGTAGTGATTTGGAACACTCTTTCATGTGAGTGGATATAGTTTCAATTTCTTCCTCTGAGAATTGTCTGTTCATATCCCTTGACCATTTATCAATTGGAGAATGGTTCGGTTTCTTATAAATTATGGTCAGTTCTCTATATATTTTGGAAATGAGACCATAAAGGTTATTTTCTTTGTCAAAAGGTAGATTTATTTAGGAGAGAGGTTACAAATCAAATGAAGGAAAACAATAGACACTGGGAGTAAATACTTCACCTTGGCTGTAAAGGGCAGGAACTCAGTATGATTGATTTAATACTACAACAAGGTGCTAACTCAGTGGAATTGATAATACAATGGTTATCTAGTTTAGCATGTAAATCCTCTAGTTCAGTATGATTGATTTAATCTTACAACAAATAATGGCTCCTTAGTGATATATTGATTGGTTTATACTCAGTATATTGTAATGATGTAATTGTAATAGCCTCAGAAAAAGAAAAAAAATTAAAATATTTTAGGTGGCGCAGTGGATAGAGCACCAGCCTTGAATTCAGGAGGACCTGAGTTCAAATCTGGTCTCAGACTGCTTCTTCCTAGCTGTGTGATCCTGGGCAAGTCAACCTCAGCCTCAGGGAAAAAAAAAAAAGCTGGCCAGAGACAGACTTCAAGATAGAGACAGTGTCCTGGTGGCTCTCCTGTCTCCTGCACTGAAACCAAGACCCATTCTAGAGGGCCTCTAGAAAGCTAGCCTGGGCCTCAGGTGAAGGAGACAGACTGTAGAGGAGATGATAAAGACTTTGGACTTTATCCCTGACTATTCTTGTGGTGATTATTCTGTTGAAAACAAGGCTGGTCCTGAGACCTCCAGAAAGCTAACCAAAACCTTACACTTGGGCACCAAAATGTTGAAGACATTCCAACAATTAGGGTCCCTCGGAATTCACAGACTCAGTCTCCAAGTTAAAGGACAAAGATTTAAGTGTGATGCCAATTGAAGTGGGCTAAAGTTCCAAAGGAATGTAGAAACAAGTAGATAATTTTATAGGAAAGAAGTCACTGCTATGCTAATTTCATGGCTTAGAGGTACAATTGAAGAGTGGTAGGAGTGAGGTAGTTCCCATTATTCTATGGCTTACTGATCAAGGGATTGTTCTCTGATATCTATCTTTGTTTGTGGCACTTCCCAAGGATGGGTAGCCTTAGTGTTTCATAGGAATTCCTATATTCTCACACCTTCTCATTGGGATGGCCCATAAGTAGATTTTATAGGAAAAATTTAACCTCAGTGACACAACTGCTATTTCTGACACGGCATGGCAAAGTGAAATTGCTCCCTAAATAAATCTACCTTTTGCCAAAGAAAATAGTCATTGTGAATTCTTTTTTTATCAATTTTTGTCAATTTCTCTGCTAACCACATGCAACATTGAAGACCTTTTCATTTCTCCACTCTTTTAGTTTATTAAAGAAATCTTTTGAAAAATAAGTTGAGGGTCCCTAAACAGAAGGGAGTGAGACTAATGCTAAAAGTTTAGAGGCCAAATCCTGGAACACTTGTCAAGTAGCATCCTGAAACATGAAATATAGTGGTCTATAAAGAAGAACTGGAATTCAGTATTGAACACCAAATATATAATTTTGATTATATTAAGTTAAAAAGTTTTTTTACAAACAAAATTGATGCAGAAAAGATTAGAAGGGAAGCAATAAACTGGAAAAACATTTTTAAATTTAAGGGTTCTGATAAAAGCCTCATTTCTAAAATAGAGAATTGACTCAAATTTATAAGAATTCAAGGCATTCTCCAATTGATAAATGGTCAAAGGATATGAACAGGCAATTTTCAGATGATGAAATTGAAAAACTATTTCTACTCATATGGATGTTCCAAATCATTATTGGTCAGAGAAATGCAAATTAAGACAATTCTGAGATACCACTACACACCTGTCAGATTGGCTAAGATGACAGGAAAAGATAGTAACAAATGTTGGAGGGGATGTGGGAAAACTGGGACATTGATACATTGTTGTGGAGTTATGAATAGATCCAGCCATTCTGGAGAGCAATTTGGAATTATGCCCAAAAAGTTATCAAACTGTGCATACCCTTTGATCCCAAAGAGATCTTAAAAGAGGGAAAGGAACCCACTGTGCAAAAATGATTGTCGCAGCCCTTTTTGTAGTGTCAAGAAACTGGAAACTGAGTGGATGCCCATACATTGAAGAATGGCTGAATAAGTTATGGTATATGAATGTTATGGAATATTGTTGCTCTAAAAGAAATGATCAGCAGGATAATTTTAAAGAGGCCTCAAAAGACTTACATGAACTGATGCTAAGTGAAATGAGCAGAACCAGGTGATCATTATACATGGCAACAAGATTATGTGATGATCAATTCTGATGTGTTAGGATTACTAGGTGAGAACTCAGGTTGTCTGGACAGTGACAAGGTGAAAATTCAGGTTGTCTGGACAATTACAAGGTGAGAACTCAGGTTGACTTGATAGAAGGAGCAAGCTCATTGGCTGAAGTGGTTCTTCCCAGAAGCCCTTGCATTATCCCACGCCCATTCTCTGGGAGGATAAAAGAGACAACAGTGGGCCTGGAAAGTCAGTCTGCCTGGAGAAGGATAAGAGCTGGAGGAGATTCAGAGCCAGGATTCAAGGAGAAGACTCTGCACTACATCTGGCTTGATGCTGCTCTCTGCAGGAAGGGAAGTCACTTCTCTGGACAAGAGTTAACAGCAACTGCCTGGAGACAACGGTTTGTTACAGGAAGAAGAATCTGTCTGAGAGATTTGAGTAGACACAGCAGATCTCTTCCCAGAGAGCGATCTGGCAGCTTCTGGAGACGACAGCTCGCTACACTGATGGACATGGCTCTTCCCAACAATAAGATGATTGAGGTCAGTTCCAATGATCTTGTAATGAAGCGAGCCATTTACACTGAGAGAGAGGACTGTGGGAGCTGAATGCGAATCACAACATAGCATTTTCACACTTTTTGTTGTTTGCTTCCATTTTGTTTTCTTTTTCAATTTTCTTTTCCTTTTTGATCTGATTTTTCTTGTGAAGCAAGATAATTGTATAAATATGTATGCCTATATTGAATTTGCATTTATTTTTACCATGTTTAACATATATTGGATTACTTGGCATTTAGAGGAGGGAGTGGGGAGAAAGAAGAAAAAATTTGAATACAAGATTTTGTAAGGGTCAATGTTGAAAAATTATCCATGCATATATTTTGAAAATGAAAAGCTTTAATTAAAAAAAAGAAAGAAAGAAATACAGTAGTCTATGGAATTGGAGTGTTAGAGATAAACTGAAGCCAAAGTTAGTGATATCACAGGGGTACAAGTTAGTTACTAAAGCACATAGCAAAGCCATGTTTTGGGGGCTCACTCAGTAGTATTTTGTTAGAGTCCATTCACCTCATCAATTTTCTTCCAAACAAATGGTGGGTCCCATTTGGGTCTTTGGGTCAAGTCCTCTGGGATATGAGGTGATGATCTCATCTTCTGAAATTTTTTGAAGCTGGGAACAGATGTAGAGCTGATTTGGAGAGGTCAGCCAGAAGATGACTGAAATGAGTTATCTAGGGAGATTCTGAGTCAGATTCCTGAAGTTGGTCAATTCGGCTGCCAAGTGCTAGTCATTTGAAAGTGACCTTGAAAGCCAACTTAAGAAGCAGAGTTTAGTATGGTTGCAAACAGCAAAGGGGTTGCTTGGGTGGCCAAGGAAACATATGCCAAAGTGTTCAAAAGGATTCAGTATTGGGTAGAGAGGATAACAGGTTGAGATCAGAGTTTGTTCTAGTTCAATTTTAAGTGTCTTAGCCACAGTTTGGATTTCTTGAAGGCTAGCCACTCTGTAAAGAGGTAGGCAGCCCAAAACAAAGTATGTTCTTTTTTAGTAGAGACTTTGTTGTTCTTATTAGTATAAGCCTGGCTGTTCCTTCTGAGGAATTTTCTCTGCATCCGTAGTAAAAACTGGCTTAACTCAGGAGACAGGACACCAGCAGAAAAATATAACATTGGGGGTTTGATTTGATAACATGGCTTTCTGTTTGGATCAGGTAAAAGTGGAGTTTCCAGATCTCCCCATTTGGGATGGGACTTTAATCAAAAGTCCATTGCCTGGAGAACTGGGGGAGTAAGAAGGCCAAAAACATAGCAGCCTCTTATGTGGCTGCATCAACAAAAATAATTTCCTATGATTTGGTCTGTGTATATCAAATAAATTATTTATTTTTTAAAAATGCTTGTGCCACAGATACAGAACAAATAGATGTTATTCCCCCATAAGCTTAACTAAAATTGCCTTTTTGCATGGATGTGACAAAAAACTTTGTTACATTTCTTTAAAAAACTACACTAAAATTCTCCACTATAAGTCATGTTGAAGAAGAATAGCAGCTAGGTCTCACAAATGGTTACATTAGTAGCTAAAGGTTTAGAAACCTTATTAAAAATATCTTTCTTGTAACAGGCAGTTGTCTATACCAAATAGTCACCTACCCAAATGATTGAAAACAATCATTTACCTAATGACTATATATTTTCAGATAGAAAACAAGATTTTAAATTTGCATTTTTGCTCATGGCTTTTTAATGTCAGTTTACAGATTAAATTTCACTTGCTCTGCATATAGAGATTTGCTAGAAGAGGAAAAAACAGGGGCAGGACAAAGCATCCTTAGTTGTTTGACTTCAGGTATGAAAACCACGCAAGAATTCTACTGTCACCAGACTCGGGGATAGGTGGGAATCATTCCTATAGAAAGGTACCAAAAAAAAAAAAAAAAAAAAAAAAAAAAAAGAAAGGTACACAATTTGGGAGTCAAGTTAGAAGGGTCTGACTTCAAGTAGAGCTCCAAAAGTCATCCTTTAAACTCTTTTTTTGCCCAAATGAACAAATCTCCACCTTCTGAAATTCTGTTGGCATTTCTCTGGGATGGTGGGTTTTCTGACTTATTAGTCCTCATCCATACCTGGATTCAAACTCAAGAAATAATATTAGTTACAAGTCCCCCCAAATTTTTCTCTCAAATAGCCCAATTCCACATTAGAGGCTTCAGGTATAAAAGAAAGCCTCAACTAGGCATTCTCATAGCATGCTTTCTTTTCATAAGCAGATGAACTTGAAGACAGAATTTCATTTCCCCAGTACTGTGCAGAGGGCACAGACAAAAAAAAAAAAAAAAAATAATAAATCCTGCTTTAGGTATTTTTAAAAAGGTATTTTAAAAATAGATCATATTGGTTAAACAATAAGACCATAAGACACTAAATAAAGTTAAATAATTTGCTGAATGGGTTTTCAGAAAATTTTGCAGTTAGTCAGAAATCTAATAAACTTCTCTTAGAAGTTTCTTGTATTACTAAGCAGTAGAACTTTGAAACAGCATCTTATCTGTACAATCGTTAGCATTACAAAAATTATTTTGCTCTTAAAACCATCATCACAGACTTGAAAAAAAATTCAATTATTAACACCTTGTAAACATAGTTTGAAGAGGGGTTTTAAAAGTGTGCCAAGGCCCCCTTTTTCCATATGGGTAGCTTTGTGGAAGGCTAGTATTAATTTCCACATAATGGATTGAGGAATGAACAGCTGTCCTGTTGGGGAAATGTTTAAAGTTAAAGAAAATTTCATCTAAACAGCTGGAGGGGCCCAGAGAAGGGCTGAAGATGGGTGGGATTCTTTCTACTTCCTCCAATAATCAATAAAGTAGGGAAAGGTCTCAGCCAGTGAGAGGAGGGTGCCAATTATGCCAATTGAGTTCAAATAAAACTACAACACAATTTTCAATCCTAAATTTCAGATTACACCTGCATTTTCTTTCTTGTTTGGAAATTTCACATTCCATACCAAGGTCATTTCTTAGATCTGATGACCTTGCTAGTAAGAATGGTTCTGTGAGTTTTTCATCCACTTTACCCACCAGTGGGGGTGAGGGTGGAGAAGGGCTACCTTTTTCAAAAATAAAATCATTATAAAGTTTTTCACTATCCCATGCACAGTAATTATGTAAATTTTAAAATAATAATAATTTTAAAATAAATTTTAAAAGTTTACAATTTAGCACAAACCAGTTAATAGTAATAAGGCCCTGAATATTGTTTTGAACCAAGAGAAACTAATAATTTGATCCCTAAAGCAAGCAGGCAGAAGATCTGAGAAAGATCAGTTTAGTTCGTTGGTCCCAGCCTTTGGAGAGGTGGTCCAATTTGAAATGCCAAATTTCTGAGATCCATCCTCTGTAGAAGTCTCAGTCTCTCCTTGCCATATTCTGTTAGGAATCCCAGACATGGCTAAATTTTCCCTATAAATGAGTTTATGGCCCATGACTGTACTGCAACCTTTCTTTGGGTCAGCCCACCACAGAATTCTGCCTCCTGGTGTCTTTCCCCTTACCCTTTCCCATGCCATATGGCATCTCCCCTAACTCTACTATGCTTCTCAACCCCATTTCTCCTCCTTACAGCTAACTAACTTTTAGGGCACTAATTCTCTTTAAGAATTTAGCCTTAACACCATATACCAATGTAAAATCAAAATGGGTCCATGATTTAGGCATAAAAAACGAGATCATAAATAAATTAGAGGAACATAGAATAGTTTACTTCTCAGACTTATGGAGGAGAGGAAGGAATTTGTGACCAAAGAAGAACTAAAGATCATTATTGATCACAAAAAAGAAAAATTTGATTATATCAAATTAAAAAGCTTTTGTACAAACAAAACTAATGCAAACACGATTAGAAGGGAAGCAATAAACTGGGAAAACATTTTTACAGTTAAAGGTTCTGATAAAGGCCTCATTTCCAAAATATATAGAAAATTGACTCTAATTTATGAGAAATCAGGCCATTCTCCAATTGATAAATGGTCAAAGGATATGAACAGACAATTTTCAGATGTTGAAATTAAAACTATTTCTATTCATATGAAAGGATGTTCCAAATCACTATTGGTCAAAGAAATGCAAATTAAGACAACTCTTGAGATACACACCTGTCAGATTGGCTAAGATGACAGGAAAAGATAGTGACAAATGTTGGAGGGGATGTGGGAAAACTGGGATACATGCATTGTTGGTGGACTTGTGAATAGATCCAGCTATTCTGGAGAGCAATTTGGAACTGTGCTCAAAAAGTTGCATACCGTTTGATCCAGCAGTATTACTGTTGGGCTTATATCCCAAAGAGATCTTAAAGAAGGGAAAGGGACCTGTATGTGCCAAAATGTTTGTGGCAGCCCTTTTTGTAGTGGCTAGAAACTGGAAAATGAATCAATGCCCATTAATTGGAGAATGGTTGGGTAAATTGTGGTATATGAATGTTATGGAATATTATTGTTCTGTAAGAAATGACCAGCAGGATGAATACAGGAGAGACTGGAGAGACTTACATGAACTGATGCTAAGTGAAATGAGCAGAACCAGAAGGTCATTATATACTTCAACAATGATACTTTATGAGAATGTATTCTGATGGAAATGTATATCTTTGGCAGAGAAGATCTAATTCAGTTCCAATTGATTAATGATGGACAGTATCAGCTACACCCAGAAAAGGAACACTGGGAAATGAGTGTAAACTGTTTGCATTTTTGTTTTTCTTCCCAGGTTATTTTTACCTTCTGAATCCAATTCTCCCTGTGCAACAACAGAACTGTTTGGTTCTGCACACACATATTATATCTAGGATATACTATAACATATTTAACATGTATAAGACTGCTTGTCATCTAGGGAAGGGGGTGGAGAGAGGGAAGGAAAAAGTCGGAACAGATGTGAGTGAAAGGGATAATGTTGTAAAAAATTACCCACGCATATGTTTTGTCAATAAAATGTTATAATAAAATAAAATAAAAATAAAAAAAATTTAAAAAAAGAATTTAGCCTGACAGCTAAGGACACATTCTAATCTCATGGGGTATTCCCTTTTTACTGGGTAATTGTGAGTTCCATTGAGGAACTTATCTTTCATATGCTTTCCATTTTGTTTCATATTTACCATTTCCACTGTCTATTGTTAGGGTTAAGTGACTTGCCCAGTGTCACACAGCTAAGGAAGTGCTTGTATCCCTTTATTTTGCCTATAACATTTCCCTAAATAAACTCTATCTTTTGACAAAGTGAATGGTCATTGTGAATTTTTCATATGCCTGAATCCCAATTTTTGGTGCCTGCCATTATTTAGTGACAAACCCCACATTATAGATCACATCAGTAATTATCTCATACAATCTTAGACTCAGAATTCCAATATAAATACATACAGCTACAAAATTGAAAGTTGGCAGACAACTGCCTTTTCAAGTCCATCTATCAATTCAAATCTTCTGCAGTTAAGACTGAAGGGAAAGAGTTTCCTTGAACTGGAAACTGAGTGGATGCTCATCAATTGGAGAATGGCTAAATAAGTTATGGTGTTATGGAATGTATATTATGGAATTATTGTTCTGTAAGAAATGATCAGGAGGACAATTTTAGAGAGGCCTGGAGAGACTTACATGAACTGATGCTAAGTGAAATGAGCAGAAGGAGGAGATCATTGTACATGACAACATCAATATTATACAACAATCAGTTCTGATAAACATGATTCTTTCCAACAATGAGATGACTGATGACAATTCCAATGATCTTGTGATGAAGAGCCATCTACACCCAGAGAGAGACTATGGGAACTAAATGTGGATCACAACATAACATTTTCACTCTTTTTGTTAATGTTCGCTTGCTTTTTGTTTTCTTACTCATTTACTTTCCTTTTTGATCTGATTTTTCTTGTGCATCAAGAGAATTGTATAAATATGTTTACACATATTGTATTTAACATATATTTTAACATGTATAACATATATTGGTTTACTTGCCTTCTAGGGGAGGGGGTGGGGAGAAAGAGGGGAAAAATATGAAACACAAGGCTATGCAAGGATCAATGTTGAAAAATTATCCATGTATATGTTTTGAAAATAAAAAGCTTTAGAAAGAAAAAAAGAGAGAGAGAGAGATTCCTTTTAATGCAGGATGACTTGGCTGATAAGCCATTACCTTTTACCTATTTCCTCATAAATTGATGGGGTTTTTTCAACTACAAAAAGAGTAAAAACTCCTGTTTTGCCTTCAAATATCCATCTCAAAGGGGTAGCTGCTATTGATCCTCCTATGCCAGACATATAGGTGTCTGCCTTAATCTTTGGCCAATGATTGGGCCAGTTGGCACTTTTAATGACTGTATGATCTGCACCTATGTCTACCAATCCTCTCAATGGTATGCCATTTACATACATAGTGAGCATAGAATGGTCAGCTGTAACAGCTGCAGTTTAGAATATTTCTGGATTCTGTTGTTGGGAATCAAAATCTGGGTTTTGCCTATCAGGATTATGTATCAGTAAACCTGATGCTGTTACTTCTCCTGGGTGGTTAGTCATACATTGTCTACCTATATTAGTGACTGGGATATTAACTACACAGTTTCCCAAATTACTGTATGGATGGACATTCTTTAATAAGCACTCTTAGGAGGTGAAATGGTCAAATATACTGTGCCTGGAGGCAAAGGATCTATAGGCCAGACAAGGACAGATTTCACCTCTCCAGGAGATATCTGCTTATGAAAAGAAAGCATGCTATGAGAATGCCTAGTTGAGGCTTTCTTTTACACCTGAAGCCTCTAATGTGGGATTGGGCTATTTGAGAGAAAAATTTGGGGGGACTATAACTAATATCATTTCTTGAGTTTGAATCCAGGCATGGACGAGGACCAATAAGTCAGAAAACCCACCATCCCAGAGAAATGCCACAGAATTTCAGAAGGTGGAGATTTGTTCATATGGGCAAAAAAGGAGTTTAACGGGAAAAAAAAAAAAAAAAAAAGAATAGGTTGAGTGTATGGAATAGAGACAAAGATAGAGCCTTGAACCTGGAGTCAGGAAGACCTACACTCAAATTCACCTTCAGACATTGACTGGTTGTGTGACCCTAGACACGTCACTTATCCTGTCTCTGTTTTACTTTCTTCATGTGTAAAATGAGGATTTTAATAGCACCATTTAGTGCTAGATAAATGTTAGCTTTTATTATTATTAAAAAACTTTTATTTCTAAAACATGAGAAATTGATTCATATGTATGAGAATAAGTCATTCCCCTAGTTGATAAACAGTCAAAGGATATAAACAGACAACTATCATGGGAAGAAATCCAAGCTATTAATATTCATGTGGGGAAAAAAAAAGTTCTCCAAATCACTCATCGTTAGAGAAATTCAAATTAAAGTAACTCTGAGGTTTTATCTTATACCCATCAGATTGTTAAAATCAAGCAAAAATAAAGGACAAATACTGGGAAAACTATGGGAGAACAGAAGCAATGATATACAATTGATAGAGCTGTGAAACTGTATAATCATTTTAGGAAATAATTTATAATTATGCCCACAAAGTTACTAAGTTTTTTTTACAATGATACCACTACTAGACCTATGTCCATAGAGGTCAAAAAAAGAGAAAAAGGAGTCAATAAGTATAAAATGTATTAATAGCAGTTTTTGTAGTGGCAAAGATCTGGAAATTAAGCGGATATCCATCATTGGAATAATGAATGAAAACATTAATTGCTTACTATGCTCAAAGCACTGTACTAAGAGCTAGAAATACAAATACTCCTGCTTTCAAAAGGACTCACATTCTAATAGTGGATGGTTCAACAAATTGTGGCATATAAATATCATAGAATACCATTATGCTATAAGAAATCAAGAGGAACTGATTTCAGAGAAGCCTGGGAAGATTTGTGTGAACTTGTATGAACAGAATGAAGTGAAAAGAACTAGAACAATTAATTTTGAAAGACTTAAGAATTGTGATCATGGGGCAGCTAGGTGGCGCAGTGGATAGCACACCAGCCTTGAATTCAAGAGGACCCCAGTTCAAATCTGATCTCAGACACTTAACACTTCCTAGCTGTGTGACCCTGGGCAAGTTACTCAGAGGAAAAAAAAAAAAAAGAATTGTGATCAATACAATGATTCATCATGATTTCAAGGATCTACAATAAAAAATGCTATCCACCTCCTAGCAGACAGATTATCTACTAATATACAAGAGAAATACTTTGTTGGACATGCCCTATTTAAAATTTTGCTTTAGTCAACTATGCTTATTTTTTACATGGATTTAGGATCCCTCCCTCGACTACAGGGGAGAGGAAAGATTGAAATTTTTTTTTAAAGTACAAAGGGTTTTTTTTGAGTGAAATATTACCTGCTCTCAATGATGCTCTGAATGATTACATACAATCATACACACATACAGCGTGTATTTATGGTTGCTCTAGTTCCATTTTCTTAGAGTGTATCTGTTGGATTTTATCTTCTTCAGGATTCTCTGACACCCTGAAGGGGTTGGGGAATCTCTTTTCTCTGCCCTTGGCTCAAGTCTCCACTCATTGTGCTCCCCCCATTTAAGGAGTGAGATGACTAGCACCCTAGTTCCATTTAACTATTTGATATTAAGTTATCTTTTATAAAGGGATGTACTCCAAAGACATAAGAAGAATAAATATACGAACATTTTCCCCAATACCTCAGGGACAGAGTCTTCCACATACACAACCTCATCTCTGGGGAGGGAAGGAGTAAATTCACAATTTAGCTCAGTTTCTATAGTGTACATAGATACAAACAGACACATAGATCAGACAGGCAGAGCGTTTAGTAAATTCTTATTAGTGCCAAGGACTAACTGTTCTAAGAAAGGATTGACTGGAGCCATCTGACAGTCTTAACACTGAATGACTAACTGGGAGTCTCATCCTTAGCCATCATCTCTCAAGGCCAAAGAAAACAGGACTGTTTTGTGCAATTTCAACCAAAGGTTTGATTTTTGAGTCGAGTTGAAGTTGCTGTCTGTTAGTCCTTGGCTGAGCTGGAATTGTAAAAGCACTGCTTAAGCTGTTCAACCTGCCAAGATAGTTATATAACCCTGCATTCTTTGTCCCAAGACTGGCTCTAAGCAGCATATTATATAACTGAACAAAGAGATTATTAACACCTACTTCAGGGTCAGATGCCTTTCATGGGACTTTATCTTCCTACTTGGGTTCATAAAATAAGGCCATGTTATTGGCACTAGGCAAATAATATTTTTACATGTTATTGCAGTATTTGGGACATTGCTTTGTGACTTCTTGGCAATAAGTTGGCAATATATTGTGTAATGTGTATATCCAGATGGCTTTAGGAGGACCTAGGTCCTCTTCCTATCACCTTTTAAAAGTGTAAATTTCCAAGGAAGAGGAGAAATTCCCTTTTTTCCAGTCTTCTTTGCTTCATTGTAGTAATGACAATGGCAACTAGCACTTTATATGTGTTATATTGTAGCAATTCTGTAAGGTAAGTACCATGATTGCCATCATTTTAGGCAAAAAAAAATTGGGGGGACAGATTAGGAAATATGGAAGACATGAAATGAAAATACTTTGTGACTAGTTAGAGCTCAGGAATGGAGAAGAGAAAAGAGTCCAATATTTGGGGCCTGGGTGACTGGGAGAATGGTAAGGCTGTCAATAGAAATAAAGAAATTAATATTAACAAATATTCATTAAGGTGCTACTATGCACTGTACTAAGATAGGGATAAAAACAAAGACCAAAAAAAAAAAAGTTCTTGTCCTTAATTAGACTTTAGTCTAATTATCCTTGTAAAGATCAAAGTTGAATTTAATAGGTCAGAATATCAGGGGGAAATGGTGACAATTGCACCTTATTTTTTTTAAAAAATGAAATTTTTCTTCAAAATCTTACCAACATCATATATTGTGAATTCCTTGAAAGGAAGGACTGTTTTATTTATTTATTTTTTAATTTTCTTTGTATCTCTAGCAATTAGCATGCTACTTAGCATATAGGAGATGCTTTAAAAATGCTATTTTATTGATTGGTAGATTTGATTAATTTTTAAAACTTTTTTTTTTTTTTAGGGTTGTTTGTCACTTGAAAAAAAATTATTACAATGGAACTAGCACTTGATTTAGAGTCAGAGGCCTTGATTCTTTCTAATCCTAGCTCTATCAGACAGACAGACATAGATAGATGGATGGATAAATCTAACTCCCCAATGTAGCCTCAGCACTATGACCTCCCTAGGACTTATTTCATTTTTATAAAGGATTGTAAACTCTATAAAAGGTTGGACTATATGTTCTCTAAGGTCTCTTCCAGATTTAAATCTAGATTCCGGGGACAGCTAGTTGGTGTAGTAGATAGAGCACCAGCCCTGAAGTCAGAAGGATCTGAGTTCAAATGTGGTCTCAGACACTTAACACTTCCTAGCTGTGTGACCCTGGGCAAGTCACTTAACCCCAAATTGCCTCAGTTAAAAAAAAAATCTAGATTCCATGAACTTAGTAACCATGGGACACCTGTGAAGAGGAAAAAAAGAAATAGAGAAGCAAAGTTATCCCTGGTAGAAGACCATTTCTTTCTCATCTTTTATTAGGGCAGGATAGATGTTTGTGGCATATTAGAAAATCTTTAGGAGGCACCAAAGTAATAGAAGATAAAGCTGATTCACATCAAATGGTGATTTGGGAAACTGGCCAGTGAGGTGTGAGCACAGTAGTATGAGAGATGAATAAATAGTCATGTTGAAAATGTTCTAGGCATTGCATTCACCTGAGACTCCAATCTGAGAACTAGAAGGGACGAGCATGAGTATAAATCTAGGAAGATTACATCAAAATTAGGAAAGGTATTCTCTCCCAAACTGCCAAACAAAGTTGTCTGTTGCTTCCATTCTCTCCTTCCACTCCCCTTCTCAACCTTTTGTTATCTGGCTTCTGACCAGATTTATTCAACTGAAAGTTTTCTCCAAAGATTGCCAATGATCTCTTTATTTTAAATGCATTCATGTTTTTCCTAGTACAGCCTTTGAAACTATTTGGTACTCTTCCTCACCTTTTCTACATCCTCTCTCCTCTTACTATTCCTGTCTCTTTTGCAGGATCATCATTCATATCCCATGCCCTTTCTTCAGATGTACCCAAAATCTCTGGTACTCTCTTCTTTATCTACTGTAAATCATCTCCTATGGGAATTCTATTCAGCTCTATTCAGATGACTTCTGGATCTTCAGTCCTGCATCAATAACCTCAACACACCTAATACAGCATTCATTTTTCTGCCTCTCTTCCCAACTTTTCTATTTCTGTTGAGGACATCATCATGCCAGTCACTTTTTTAATCACTCTGGTTCACAATCTCTGCTTTCCCTCAATCTGCATATTCAATCAGTTGTCTAGTATTGTTAATTCTGCCATCATAATATTTCTTATACCTATTTCTTTCTCTGCACTTCTACTAAATGATTGTTCCTTGATTAATAATTGATTAATGGATTGCTTTATTCCCCTGATAAATTATATATTTGGCCATATACTGTGTCTGACACATGATAGGCATCTAATAAGTGTTTGATTGATTGATTTGTTGAATTATATAAATTCTAAGGAATCATATATATCTGAACATCATCTCTAGGCAGACACACAAAAGTAAAAGAGAGAGAAAGGATGAGAACCACAGGGAGACATCATTCCCTGAAAATAACAGAAGAGTGGATACAATTATCAGAGCTGTACCTAGGGCTTATTACCAAAGTTCTGGGATTTCAAATATACCAGGTTCGATATTGAACACTGACTCTATCATTCATGCTAGATTTTCCTACCAGAGTTCCTTGGAATATTAGAATTTGATTTGGCTGTTAAGCATATCTGCCAATCTTGGCCCTTAGCTCTCAACCCCTAAGCATATCTGCCAATCTTGGCCCTTAGCTCTCAGAGCCCCCTCAGAGAGAGAGAGAGAGAGAGAGAGAGAGAGAGAGAGAGAGAGAGAGAGAGAGAGAGAGAGAGAGACAAGCAGATAAAGACAAAGAGAGACAAAGAGACAGAGATAGAGAGAGACAGAGACAGAGATAGAGAGAAGAGACTAATCTTGAAGCCAAACAAAGGCCAGAGGGAAGTAAAGTCTGAAGTTCCCCCTCACCCTAACCTACCCAGAGTCTTCTCTTCTACTACCTCCTACCAGATTAAGATAACTCACCATGTCAATTTAACCATGTTTTATTTTTATTTTAACTTTGAAATAAAAATATATTGGAAAAACAAATAGATACTTAAAACCATATAATAATTTGGCCCATTGCTTCATCATGTCACCAGAGCAGGGTCTCAACTCTGCAGGCTCGCTGATGAATCCCATAGTTTGGACACTTCTCTGGGGAATGATGTTTCTCCCTGATTCTCTTTTTTCTCTCTTTTATTCTGGGTCTCCATTAGGGATGGTTTCTCAATGTACATGAACCCCAGGAGGACCATGGTCATCCAAAAGATCCTCATGTGGCTCCATAGGTTTTCCTTCAAGTAATGAGATCTATGTCTAGGTATAACTTCTGTTGTTCTTTCTAGTAATCATGTATCAAATGTGTGAATTAAGTATAACCTTGAATCAGTGTCAAAACTTGTCTATGAGACAAAGATTAAGATAAAGGGAATTTACTCTTTCCATGTCTTCAAATTCACAACTTGTCAAATGTCACTTTTTAGAATTTTAAGACCTTAAGGACAGGCATTATTTTAATTTTGCTTTGGAGATCTACAATAGGTACTTTTGATTTGAATTGAATTACTCTAATCTTTCGGTCATGTTTGGGTATACCCACTGTTAGTGTCAGTCAAATAGAAATGGATCCCTAAGGACCACATATTAAAACTTCAAATAAAAGTTATCTGTGTTTTATTGCATTTTTAAAATTTATTTTGTTAAACATTTCCCTATTATTTTAATTTGGTTTACACTTCACTAAGGAGAGTTACTGTATCTTGCAGATACTGAGTATGACACCTCTATAATATGTAGTATTCATAGTTAGTGTAAATAATTATTATGACTTTTTTGTCTTTAGTCCTGTCTGGCACTTTGGGACCCTATTTTGCATTTTCTTGGCAGAGATACTGAAATGCTTTGCTATTTCCAAATCCAATTGACTTTAAATATGAAAAAACTGAGGCAAACAGGGGTAAGTGACTTACTGGGGTCACATAGCTATTAAGTGTCTGAGATCAGATTTTAATTCAGGAAGAGGAGTCTTCCTGACTCTAGGCCTAGCACTCTATCCACTTTCTCACCTAATTTCCCTCTTATTATACTGCTTTCTGGATAATAATTTTTTTAAAAGTTTGTATTGCTAAACCATGGTAAGATTTGCAAAGCACTTTCCTCAAAATAACACTGTGAGATAGGTTTAAAAAAATTATTCCCATTATGTAAATGAGGAAACAAGGTCCAGAGAATCTATGGGATAAGACTACATGGCTAATCAATATTAAAGCTTGATCTTAAGCTTAAACTTTACTATATCTCTTGGTCTCTTTCTATTACACCATGCTTCCTCAGCAGGGAAGAAACTAATAAATGTAAAAGGCCATTCTTCAAAAAGGTGATGTCATTGACCCCTCTGCACTTTGAACTGTTTTCCTAGCAGTGATTATGTCTGTTCCAGGTTAACAAAAACAAATCCAAGTCCTCTACATTCTCTTGCTCCATTCCTCTTATAGCCTATGGCATGTATCATCCAGGATTGAATTTTTCACTATTTGAAGTTAACTGCTGCTTCTGGAGATCATGTCTCCTCACTGAAATTGATTATTTCCTGGTATAAATTGGAGTTTATTTCCTGGTATAAATTGGAGTTTTTGGGATGAAGAAAAAAAGCTGTTCCCCAAATAAGATCCAAATGTGTTTTCTCTGTTTCCTTTTGTTTTTTTTTACTCCTTGTCCTCTCCAAGGGATAGTTGTTTGGGCATCTCAGTCTCAAAAGTGAATCTTAATATAATCCACCTCCTTTGAGAGCAATTTACTTTGTTTCAGAGGGTACTAGGCATATAGATTTAGTACTAGCAGGCATTTCAGAGCCATGGAATTCAAGCTCCCTCCCCATTTTACAAATGACCTGAGGCCAAGAGAGATGAAGTAAATTACTCAGTGTCACATAGTTTATATCTGAAGTGAGATTTGAACTCATATCTGCTTGACTTTAATTTATTATAAATTTAAATACAAAATAGGAGAGGGGAAAAGAACATTGCCATGTGTATAGAAGAACATAAAAGGATTTAAATATAAAGCAAAAAATTTCCATTTCAAGAAAGCCTATATAACATTATACATTGTGTTCAGAGCTATCTTTTCTTTAATTCCTTATAGGCTTTCTTTTTTTCTCTGCTGTGTATTTTTAACTTTATTCTTTCTTTCACCTTCCTCCCCCAGGAATGCTACAATTACTCTCAGATGTATACATATTTTATACAAAAGCACATACACACACACACACACATACACACGTGTCACAATCCAGGTCTGACAGTTTAGAGTCATCATCTATTCTAAACTGTATGTCGATTTAATCAATGTGGAGCAATAAAAACAACAAATGTAACTAAAGTATGGGGAATAATTTAAAACCTCTTATCTATTATTCCTTATTTGGCCCCTGTAGAACCCACATCTTGCCTTTTTGTCTTTTTTTTTTTTTTTTTTTTTTTTTTTTTTTTTTTTTTTTTGTAAAAGAGCTTGTTTCCTACCCTAATCACCATCTTCCTTATTTCTCTTATTTTCAATTTACAGCCTTGTAGGCTACTACCTTGTTAGTTTAAGCCTCAGACATTCAGTATATAAAATCCTCCTAAATTTTCTCTAATTGCTAGACTCTTAGAGATTAGTCTTTCATTTTTGGCTAAATAAAGAAAATAAAGAAAAACTACAAAAGAATCTCCTCGAATTCTTTCAATACAACTACAAACTGTAACTCTTACACATTTCATATATACACCCATATACATACATATACATAGATATCTATAATAATACACACACACATATATATGTGTATATATGTATACATATATATATATATATATATATATATATATATATATGCACACACATTCATTTGCATTTATGAAAGACCCCACTATGCTTGCTTGTCGTCTATTTCTGTGAAGGAGAATAACATCTTCATTCATAAGTCCAAGTAGGATGGATGTAAGGTCTTCTCAGAAAATTGACCCCTGCCATAGTTTAAAGATACAATTCCAAGAAAACCTCCTAGCCTGTATCCTTGCTTATTAATCTCACACAAACCTCTTTGAAATCTATACTTCCTTCTTTTTGTACCCTGAGGGTAGAGTGGATTCCCATGACAGACTGTGAGCCTTGATACTAAGTTAGGGACAGCTTGGGGCCCAAGATGTAGTAAAATTGTTTTAGGGTATAAAAACCCTTCTCTGTTGCCTACTTTGCCACCCTTCATTAGAATATACTAGTGAAGATGACATTCCTTTCCTGTAGAAACTGAATAAACTATTTTCTGCTCTGGCTCTGAGAAACATCTATTTCAATTATTTTGGGATAGTAGTTGGTCCCAACAATGAGGTGCGAGAATTGGGGTTGGAGATATCCTCTATCAGAGCCACGGGTCCTATGAGAAAGAATTCCCAAACCCAAAATCTGTGGCAAAAGGAATTTTACTGGCACTGAGAAGTCAGCTTGCTAGCAGACAGACTTCTTAGTGGGCAAAAAGTCCTGGCAGGACAGCTTGCTGGGAAGACAGCTTCCTTAGCAAGCACAATCCTGTTTAGGATTCTGTGAAGACAGTTTGACCAACCCTTGATTATATCAGGTAAATCTTGACCTCAGGGTTGGGAGCAGTTTGGGCTACTCAATAGAGAGAGGACTATCACACTGAGATCGACAATTGAATAAAATCACTTAACTGGGAATGGGTTCAGACTAATCTTCAACACAATAGAAGGTTTGACCATATCTCTGGCCAAGATCTCCAACTGAATGAGACTACTAAACTGGGTTCCCTGAAGGGTGGGCCTCTTTCGCAGGAAAGTTTGAGACTCAGGAATTTCCCCTGAGAAGGGGGACAGTTTCAGGGTTTACCCCAAATGGTTAAGGGGGCACAATTCACATCATTTGCCCCCCCAAAAGATATCAGTTTACATCAGTTTCTGGGGCCTGGTCCAAGACTTGTGCACTGATGACTGTATCTCATCACTCCCAAAGAAACTTCTGGCAGGGGAGCAGCCCCACAGTCTTTGGACTTGATGGGGGGATCCTGCTGTAAAAAAGTAGGGACACAAAGAGACAGACTTACCAGAGTAGAAACCCAAAGAAGTCCTGATAGCCTAAGAGAGAGAAAGCCCAGTGGGCATGTGAGAGAAACAGTTAGGCAAGTTATACCCCTGTATAAATTTCAGGTAAAAGCTGAAAGAGAGCCTTGGAAAAGGGGCAGCATCTAGTAAGCCAAGCTGATTGGGGTCTTGAGATCATTATAGTGATCCAGTGAAAGGGGTAGCACCTGGTAAGCCCCTCCTGATGACTTGACCCCTCCATAATTGGCTTGTATCAAACTCAGTATCAGAGTGTGAAACAAATTGAAAAATAAGAAGAAAATGGTAAAATACTGTTGTTCCATATGGAAAGGACATGATCAAGGAGGAGGCCCAAATACAGATTGGATATGTCAAAAGTTAAATTCATGTAGAAATGCTAATGAGCCTTTCAATCAGGAAGAAAGCTCCTATGCAGCACTTAAGAAATTTAAAAACAATTTGTGTTAAGTGTGGAGTCTTGTGTTTTGTTTTCTATTTTTCTCAGTCAGCTGAATTATAAAGTAAAAGAAATCCCCATTTGGGGATTTAAAACCTCTGTATTTTGCCATGTTGCTCCCAGGGGCCTGTCTCTACCTCAGGTTTCAAATAGTTTACTTCCATTTCAGAGATTTCAGGCAGATTAGGAAAATTGGAGTTTTTGAGGGGGAAGAGGAGTTTTCTTCCAAAAATGTTATCTATATTACTGTGTTGTAATGTTCTGATTGTCTCTCAATTGTAATCCTTCTCTGAGAGGAGGTTTCTTTTCTGTAAAATCTTTTTCTCTGTGAACAGGTTTCTTGAGAGGCTTCTGGAGCCTCCAGCCAGAGTGAAAGTAGAATCTCGAATCCTCTTCTTCCCCTCCAAAAGTGTGGGATTGCTGGACTTGCAAATTCATGGGATGTCTTCTCCTTGACCCAATCCAGACTGAATCTTCCAGACTCTAACTTCTTTTATCCTCCCAGAGAATGAGCTTGTGGGCTACTTACAACCAATGAATTTGCTCCTTTTTAAAGGTGTGTAAACTCCTTTTCAGAAGTTTAAAAGTGTAAAGGTTTGAACTAAAGGTGTGAACTCTGAGCTAGAGAATTACCAAGTACCGACTTACCACTTAGTAAGAACCTAACAAAACCTAATAAAATCCTCTGGTAACTTAACTAAAGAAATCACATATTTGTATCTTCTAATTAGATGAAATATATTACTTTCTAAATTGTATATTGGGTAATTTGTAAAAATTATGAGCTATGCCTCAAAAATTAGTCAGCTGTGCTGAACATACATATAAGTTTTATGAAATTTGGTCCAAAGTTATTTAGATAATTACCTATTTTGTTAATCTTAATTTTTTTTTTTATAAGTTGGTTATAAGGGACAAAAAGGTTGATTTGCAAAAGCAATTGATAGTTTGAATGGAACATCCAGTTAGACTCTCACAAGTTAAAGTATTGATTTTTAAAATAATTTTTTCCATTGGGGTATATGCTAAAATTGGAAACTTGGCTGTAAATTACATGATATTTCTATCTATTTTTATAAGAGACTATGTTAAATCTATCTAGCTATCACTTATGAAAATTGTGAAATTGCTAATTAAATTGTTTGGGATTATTGTCATATTGAAACTTAAAATTATTAAGGATTATTGGTGTGATAGATTGTTGGAGAGAGAGAAAAGAGAACATCTCTTTTGGAGGGCACAGAGAGAAGCAGGATATTTCGGCTGACACCAAAAGATGTGGTTCCAGGCCCCCAAAATGAAGAGATAAAATAGACACCAGGAATGGTAAATATGAAATAGAGTGGGAGACCAAGTCTGGTTGTTTTAAGGCAAAGTCATTTGTGATGCTACATGAAAGGATCATCAGCTCAGCAATTCGAGGACCTTCTAAGAGAAATTTGTTAGATATCTGGATTACTGCAAATTCTCTGAAAGTAGTTATTTCAAAACCTATTCACCAAATTATCTAATATTTATTAAGTGCATCATGGTGTCATTGTTTAATGAATATAATCTATAGCTTTCTTTCTCTATAGGCACATGGAATAAATAGTTTAGGATTTAAAACCTGATTAGTGAAATTTGCTATTGAGATGAAATCTCTTGGGATTATTATGTTACTTTTGAATTTTGAATTTGTGAATGGTTATCTGATGAATTATTAAGTTAGTAACTCACAATTTGAGAGCTAAATTGGTTAAAGTAGAATTGTTACTACATGTGTTTCGCATTCCACTAATTTATCATTTCCTATACCACAGAAATATTCCAACTTTATTATATCTTGTTATTTTAAATAGTCTTAAACAATATTGATTAATATGACAGATAGTTTCCCTATTTTTCTTTTTTTATTATTATTATTATATATTTTTTATATTATCCCTTGTATTCATTGTTCCAGATTATCCCCCCTTCCCTCCACTCCCTCCCCCCGATGACAGGTAATCCCATACATTTTACATGTGTTACAATATAACCTAGATACAATACATGTGGGTAAATACCATTTTCTTGTTGCACAATAAGCATTAGATTCTGAAGGTACATGTAACCTGGGCAGACAGATATTAGTGCTAACAATTTACATTCACTTCCCAGTGTTTCTTCTCTGGGTGTAGCTACCTCTGTCCATCATTGATCAACTGGAAGTGAGTTGGATCTTCTTTATGTTGAAGATTTCCACTTCCATCAGAATACATCCTCATACAGTATTGTTGTTGCAGTGTACAGTGATCTACTGGTTCTGCTCATTTCACTCAGCATCAGTTGATGTAAGTCTCTCCAAGCCTCTCTGTATTCCTCCTGCTGCTCATTTCTTACAGAAAAATAATATTCCATAACCTTCATATACCATAATTTACCCAACCATTCTCCAACTGATGGACATCCATTCAACTTCCAGTTTCTAGCTACAACAAAAAGAGCTGCCACAAACATTTTGGCACATAGAGGTCCCTTTCCCTTTTTTAGTATTTCTTTGGGATATAAGCCCAGTAGTAGTACTGCTGGGTCAAACGGTATGCAAAGTTTGATAACTTTTTGGGCATAGTTCCAAATTGCTCTCCAGAATGGCTGGATTCTTTCGCAACTCCACCAGCAATGTATTAGTGTCCCAGTTTCCCCACATCCCCTCCAACATTCATCATTATTTGTTCCTGTCATCTTAGCCAATCTGACAGGTGTGTAGTGGTATCTCAGAGTGGTCTTAATTTGCATTTCTCTGATCAGTAGTGATTTGGAACACTCTTTCATGTGAGTGGATATAGTTTCAATTTCTTTCTCTGATAATTGTCTGTTCATATCCTTTGACCATTTATCAATTGGAGAATGGTTCGGTTTCTTATAAATTATGGTCAGTTCTCTATATATTTTGGAAATGAGACCTTTGTCAGAACCTTTGTTTTTAAAAATATTTTCCCAATTTGTTACTTCCCTTCTAATCTTGTTTGCATTAGTATTATTTGTACAGAAACTTTTTAGTTTAATGTAATCAAAATCTTCTATTTTGTGATCAATAATGATCTCTAGTTCTCCTCTGGTCATAAATTCCTTCCTCCTCCACAAGTCTGAGAGGTAGATTATTCTCTGTTCCTCTAATCTATTTATTATCTCCCTCTTTATGCCTAAATCATGGACCCATTTTGATCTTATCTTGGTATATGGTGTTAAGTGTGGATCCATATCTAATTTCTGCCATACTAATTTCCAGTTTTCCCAACAGTTTTTTCCGAATAATGAATTTTTATCCCTAATGTTGGTATCTTTGGGTTTGTCAAAGATTAGGTTGCTATATATGTATCCTTTTTTGTCCTTTGTATCTAATCTGTTCCACTGATCTACCGGTCTATTTCTTAGCCAATACCAAATGGTTTTGGTGACTGCTGCTATATAATATAGCTTTAGATCAGGTACACTTAGACCACCTTCCTCTGAGTTTTTTTTCATTAGTTCCCTTGCAATTCTCGACCTTTTATTCTTCCATATGAATTTTGTTGTTATTTTTTCTAGGTCATTGAAATAGTTTCTTGGGAGTCTGATTGGTATAGCACTAAATAAATAGATTAGTTTGGGGAGTATTGTCATCTTTATTATATTCGCTCGGCCTATCCAAGAGCACTGAATGTCTTTCCAATTATTTAAATCTGATTTTATTTTTGTGGCAAGTGTTTTGTAATTTTTCTCATATAATTCCTGACTTTTCTTTGGTAGATGGATTCCCAAATACTTTATACTCTCAACATTTGTTTGGAATGGAATTTCTCTTTGTGTCTCTTGCTGTTGCATTTTGTAAGTGATATATAAAAATGCTGAGGATTTATGTGGACTTATTTTGTATCCTGCCACTTTGCTGAAATTTTGAATTATTTCTAGTAGCTTTTTAGCAGAGTCTTTGGGGTTCTCTAAGTATACCATCATGTCATCTGCAAAAAGTGACAGTTTAATTTCCTCATTTCCTACTCTAATTCCTTGAATCTCTTTCTCGGCTCTTATTGCCGAGGCTAGCGTTTCTAGTACTATATTGAATAGTAATGGAGATAATGGGCAACCTTGTTTCACTCCTGATCTTACTGGGAAAGGTTGCAGTTTATTTCTATTGCATATTATGCTTACTGACGGTCTTAAATATATGCTCCTGATTATTCTAAGGAATAGTCCATTTATTCCTATACTCTCAAGAGTTTTTAGTAGGAATGGATGTTGGATTTTGTCAAATGCTTTTTCTGCATCTATTGAGATGATCATATGGTTCTTATTAATTTGATTATTAATATGGTCAATTATATTAATAGTTTTCCTAATATTAAACCAGCCCTGCATTCCTGGAATAAATCCTACTTGATCATAGTGTATTATCCTGGAGATGATTTTCTGAAGTCTTTTTGCTAATATCTTATTTAAATTTTAGCATCAATATTCATTAAGGAAATTGGTCTATAATTTTCTTTCTCAGTTTTCGATCAACCTGGTTTAGGTATCAGTGCCATGTCTGTGTCATAAAAGGAGTTTGGTAGGACTCCTTCATCCCCTATTTTTTCAAATAATTTATATAACATTGGGGCTAATTGTTCTTTAAATGTTTGGGAGAATTCACATGTGAATCCATCTGGTCCTGGGGATTTTTTCCTAGGGAGTTGATTAATAGCTTGTTCTATTTCTTTTTCTGAAATGGGACTATTTAAGCAATTTATCTCCTCCTCTGTTAATCTAGGGAGCCTATATTTTTGGAGGAAGTCATCCATTTCACTTAAGTTGTCAAATTTATTGGCATAAAGTTGGGCAAAGTAACTCATTATTTCTCTAATTTCCTCTTCATTGGTGGAAAGATCCTCCTTTTCCTTTGTAAGACTAACAATTTGATTTTCCTCTTTCTTTTTTCTGATCAGATTTACCAAAGGTTTATCTATTTTATTGGCTTTTTCATAAAACCAACTCTTGGTTTTATTTATTAATTCAATAGTTTTTTTACTTTCAATATTATTGATTTCTCCTTTTAATTTTTGTATTTCAAGTTTAATTTTTGGTTGGGGGTTTTTAATTTGGTCTTTTTCTAGCTTTTTAAGTTGTAGGCCCAATTCGTTAATTTTCTCTTTCTCTATTTTCTTCAAACAAGCCTCTAAAGATATAAAATTTCCCCTTATTACTGCTTTAGCTGCATCCCACAGATTTTGGTATGATGTCTCATCATTGTCATTATCTTGGATGAAATTATTAATTGTTTCTATAATTTGCTCTTTCACCCAGTCATTCTTTAAGATAAGATTGTTCATTTTCCAATTACTTTTTGGTCTATTTACCCCTAACTTTTTACTGAATGTAGCTTTTATTGCATTGTGATCTGAGAAGAAGGCATTTATTATTTCTGCCTTCCTACATTTAATTTTGAGATCTTTATGTCCTAATATGTGGTCTATTTTTGTATAGGATCCATGAACTGCTGAGAAGAAAGTATATTCCTTTCTATTGCCATTAAGTTTTCTCCAAAGGTCTATCATACCTAGTTTTTCTAATGTTCTATTTACTTTTTTAATTGCTTTCTTATTTGTTTTGTGGTTTGATTTGTCTAAATCTGAGAGTGCAAGGTTGAGATCTCCCACTATTATAGTTTTACTGTTTATTTCTTCTTGCAATTCTCTTAACTTTTCCTTTAGAAAGTTAGATGCTATACCACTTGGTGCATTAGTATTGATATGGCTTTATTATTTATGCTACCTTTCAGCAGGATATAGTTTCCTTCCTTATCTCTTTTAACTAGATCAACTTCTGCTTTTGCTTGATCTGAGATAAGGATAGCTACCCCTGCTTTTTTGGCTTTACCTGAAGCATAATAGATTCTGCTCCAACCTTTTACCTTTACTCTATATGTATCTCCCTGCTTTAAGTGTGTTTCCTGTAAACAACATATTGTAGGGTTCTGATTTTTGATCCAGTCTGCTATCCATCTCTGTTTGATGGGAGGGTTCATCCCATTCACATTTACAGTTAAAATTACTAATTCTGTATTTCCTGCCATCATATTATCCCCAGATTATGCTTTTTCCCTTGACCCCACTGAACCCCTTCCCCGATATTTAATTTATGGACCCCCCCTTGTGACGCACAGCCCTCCCTTTTTTTAGTATCCCTCCCCCCTCCCTCCAAGTCCCTTCCCTTATTCTCCTTTTCCTTTTCCCTTTTCCTCTCCCCCCTTTTAATGAGGTGAGAGAAAAGTCTCTGAAAAACAAATATGCCAATTATTTACTCTTTCAGCCTCTTCTGATGAGAGTAAGATTCACACAATGATTCTCTCCCTCACTAAATTCCCTCAGATATGGTGTATTTTCTATGCCTCTTCCTGGGATGTAGTTTCCCTCTTTTTATCATTCCTTCCCCTTTTTCTGAACCGACCTCCTTCCCTTTACTACACCCCCCTTTTTTTCTTTTATATCAGTAAAATCAAATTATCCATGAGTACTTTTTATATACCCACAACAGAGTTACAGTTCTCAAGGGTTCTGTGTACCTTTTTCTGTTTCTCTTCAGTCTTGTGGATGTAGATCAAATTTTTTGTTTAAGTCTGGTTTTTTTCTTAGAAACATATAGAATTCCTCTATTTCATTGAATGACCATCTTCTTCCATGGAAAAAGATGCTAAACTTAGCTGGGTAGTTCATTCTTGGTTGCAATCCTTGATCTTTTGCCTTTCGGAATATCAGGTTCCAGGCCCTTCTATCTTTTAATGTGGAGGCAGCCAGATCTTGAGTGACCCTTATTGTGGCACCTTGGTATTTAAATTGTTTTTTTCTAGCTGCTTGCAAGATTTTCTCCTTTGTGTGGTAATTCTGCAACTTAGCCACAATATTCCATGGTGTTCTTTTTTTATGGTCTATTTCAGAAGGAGTTCAATGAATTTTTTCCACATCTACTTTCCCTTCTGTTTCTATTATCTCTGGACAGTTCTCTTTGATAATTTCCTGTAAAATAGAATCTAGGCTCTTTTTTTGGTCATAGTTTTCAGGAAGTCCAATGATCCTCAGATTATCTCTCCTAGATCTATTTTCCAGGTCTATAGTTGTTCTCCAGCTTCTCATTTTTTTTTTTTTTTTGTTTTGTTTGACTGATTCTTGGGTTCTCTGTGAATCATTCATTTCTATTTGTTCCATCCTGACTTTTAAGGAGTTATTTTCTTCTTTCACAGTTTTTAGTTCTTTTTGTAAATGCCCAATTTCATTTTTAAATGAATTATTTTGCTCTATTGATTTTTTTTCCATTTCCCTAATTTTTTTTTGAGAATTATTTTCTTTTTCCAATTCAGAAATTCTATTTTCTTGAGACTTTTTTATCTTTTCCAATTCAGAAATCCTACTTTCCTGTGATTTTTTTTAACCTTTTCTAATTCACAAATTTTGTTTCCCTGCATCTCCTGTGAATTCTTTATTTTTTCCAACTCCAATTTCAGGACGTTGTTATTCTCTATCATAGCTTCCCTTTCCTTTCCCCATTTTTTTTCAAACTCTCTTAACTTTTTAATAGTTTCTTCTAGGAGAGAGTTATGTGATGGCGGGCAGGAATCATTCCCCTTTAGGTTGTTATCTGCTGACTCTCTGCTGTTAACTTCCACGGGGTTGGATACCCGCTCTTTCTCTGTGTAGAAGGAATCTATAGTTTTTTTGGGCTTTTTGCTCATACTTGAAAAATCTTTTGGGGTCTGTCCCTGGGGTAGGAAATTATTTATTTATTTCTTTACCAGCTTCCTCCCAGACAGGATGGATGCAGCAGCCCCTGTGCCTGAGCTAAGATAGAGCTCTGGGAGAGAGTTCCCCACCCCCTCCCTGGAAGTGCCTCAGAGGTGACTAGCGCTGCTGTGCCTTGAGGGCGCTGTGTTCTATCGGCTTCCCTGAGGTTTGAGATTGAACAGTAAAGACGGCACAAAGCCCAGCCTATGTGTCCCGGTGGGGCGTGGATGTCAGCAGCAGGTGACGTGAAAAGCCCCTGTGCTCAAACTGGAAGTGTCTGCCAGAAACCACGGTCCCTAGTTCAAAGTTTCTGCTTCTCTGGGACTTCCGGAGCTGAGTTCCACACCCTCCAGCTGAGCTAGGCAGTGTGTGTTGCCTTGGGCCGTATCCGCCCACTTCTCAATCTCTTAACTAGTCTCAGTTGGGAGCTAGGGCCACACCCCCCAGTGCCGAGATCTGCTGAGTGACCCTCAGGATCCAGGAAAATCTAATCTATCTTTGAATTTTTAAAGTAGTTTAGATTTCTCTTCTGAAGTGCTATATTATAAGCAGAGAAGAGCTAACAGCCTGTGCCAGATTCCTTTATCTCAGTGGCTTCTCTGATCCCAGAGCCCTTCCCAGCGCGATCAGCGCAGTGTGCTAGCACCCGGCCGTTTGTGCTGGCCTCTCTTCTTCCTCCCCTGGGAACTGACCTTTTCTGTGGAAACTCCAGATTCTCTTCAGCTGGTAAGTCGTGCTTCCAGTCCTTGTGGATTCTATCAGTCCAGCGCTATTTCTGAGGCTGATTTATCTAATTGGTTGTGAGGGAGTAAGGACGTTCACAGAGTCGTGTGTTTCTTCTCCACCATCTTGGCTCCGCCCTCCCTATTTTTCTTTTGATGAAATCTATTTGAAGCTTTAACTTTTTCTGATATCAATGATTATTACCCTTGATTTTTAAGATAATAAATCTACTCCTGATCTTAATTTTATATTTGTGTGTATCTCTTATTTCCTTTCCCTCCTTATTCCTCTGCTTTACTTTTATCTGCTACCTTGCCCTCTAATTACTTAACCTATTCCCTTTCCAAGAATTTCTCCTTTGTCATCTCCTCCCACTCTTTACCCTTGACCTCCTGTTTCTATTTGAATTTAGAAAATTTTTATAGCCTTCCAAATATTTTTATATATTTCTCTCTGTACCCCATTCCCATTAATCTACACCCCTTACCCAATTCCTATTAATTTATATAACTTTCTATACTTCTCTCCAACCTATTCCCTCAACCTCTTGTTTCCTTACAAATTCAGAAGACTTTTATCCTCTTCTAAAATTATATGTTGTTCTTTATCTTAGATTTGACATGAGTAGAATTCCCTCTAACAATCTCAACAATGTTTCTTGGGATTTTTCTTGTGGGATTTCTTTCCAGAGGTGATCAATGGATTCTTTAAATGAGTATTCCCCCTTTTGTTTCTAGAATATTGAGGCAGTTTTTCTTAATGATCTATTGTAGAATGCTATCTGGGCTTTTTTTGTTTTTTTTTTGGTCATGGCCTTCACATGGGTCAATAATTTTTAAATTGTCTCCTCTGGATCTATTTTCCAGGTCAGCTATTTTGCCAATGAGGTATCTTCCATTTTTTCATTGTTTTTAGTTTGAGTGATTCTTGCTGTCTCACAAAGTCATTAGCCTCCATGTGCCCTGTTCTAGTTTTTAATGTGTGATTTTCTTCAGTTATCTTTTATATCTCTTTTTTCCATTTGGTTTATTCTACTGTTTAAGGAGTTGTTTTCTTCAGAAATTTTTTTTCCTTCTTTTTTTCCAAAATGTTGACTTTCTCATGCATAACTTTCATTTCTTTTCTCATTTTTTCTTCTACCTCTTATTGGCTTTTGAAGTTTTTTTAAATAAGCATTTCCAAGAAGCTTGTTTTGGGCTTGAGATCTCACTCTTTGAGATTTCTTATGTGGACATTCTGTCCTTGTCTGGGTTTGTGTTTTGATCTGCCCTGTCACCATAGTAGTTTTCTGTGGTTAAAGTTCTTTTCTGTTTCTTGCTCATTTTCTTTCCTTTCCTTTTCTTTTGGTATTTCTGCTTTTTTTTTTTTTTTTTTTTTTTATTACTTTTAAGATGGATCTCTGTTTCTGGTTTAAAGGAGGTGCTGTCCTTAGCTTCCTATGCAGCTCTGACCTTCACTTTGGAGATAGGAGACTTGTGTTTGTAGGGGGTAGCTTTGCCTGCTCTGTTCAGGAAACAGCCTGGTTTCCCAGAGTTTGTTTTCTGAGCTGGCCCCGGAAGCTGGCCCCCTGACTTGCTCCTCTACTGAGCCAGAACTGAGGGTCTTAGATGCTGATTTGCTGTGATAAAGACCCTCTTACAGTCTTCCCCAGAGTGTTATGTGAGCTGGGTTGACCACCCTTTTCTCCACAGTGAGACCAACCCTTTCGAAGTTTTTTCAGTCTACCTTGAGTTGGAGAGGGGTTTCGTTGAATCAGACTCTGTTCAGAGGCTTGGATTCATGTGGTTTTGGAGGGAAACTAGGAGAGCTCGAGCAGCTTCACTCCTAGAATTCACTCTAAAAATCTCTCTCTTATCCTCACCCTCTCTTATTTCTTTCTTAATTTAGAAGGCTTATATGTTTTCTATTTATTTATCTCAATGAGAGTGGAGTTCCTTAAAGATGCTATGTTTATTTTACAGATGAAGTAATTGAAGCAAACAAAAGTTAATTGACAGCCTCTGAGACTGGATTTGAATTTAGGTCTCCCAGACTTCAGTTCTAGTGTTCTTGTCCATTGTGCCATCCTAAAAATACATAGGTTACAAAGGTGAAATAGTTATCCTGCTGTTAAGTGAAGTGAGTAGAACCAAGAGAACATTGTACACAACAACAATAAGAATATGTGATGATCAATTCTGATGGAAATGACTCTATTCAACAAAGTGGTGATTCAGGCCAATTCCAATAGACTTGTGGAGAGGGCCATCTGCATCCAGAAAGAGGTCTATGGGGAAAGATTATGGATCACAACATATTTTTTATCTTTTTTGTTGTTTTGTTTTCTTTCTCATTTTTTTTTTCTTTTTGATCTGATTTTTCTTGCACAGCATGATTATGGAAATGTATATAGAAGAATTGCACATGTTTAACATATATTGGATTGAAAAAATTTGGAATGCAAGTTTTTGCAGGGGTGAATGTTGAAAATTATGTTTATATGTGTTTTGAAAATAAAAAGCTATTATTTTAAAAAAGAAATACAGTTATCAATACATTTTTAAAAATCAAATTCATTCCAATTGATCAATTATGGAAAGAAGCAGCTACACCCAGAGAAGGAACACTAGGAAATGAGTGTAAACTCTTTGCATTTTTAGGTTTTTTTCCCCAGGTTATTTTTATCTTTTGAATCCAATTCTTCCTGTGCAACAAGAGAACTATTCGGTTCTGGACACATATATTGTATCTAGGATATACTATAACATATTTAACATGTAACTGTCTGCCATCTAGGGGAGGGGGTGGAGGGAGGGAAGGGAAAAATCAGAACAGACGTGAGTGAAAGGGATAATGTTGTAAAAAATTACCCATGCATATGTACTGTCAATAAAAAGTTAAAATTATTTTATTAAAAAATCATGTTCAGATATCCCCAAGTTAAAAATTATTATTACTAAGAGAAAGATATCTTTGCTAAGACATCACACCTGATATCTGAGTAATTATTAGAATTCTTTGAGTTAGAAAAAAAGAAAATGAATAGATATAATTTATTTTGACTTTCAGAAAATCCTAGAAAATTTTCTACAGAAAAGCTATAAAACAATAACTTGGTTTATCCTGGGATTGTGGAAAGGAATGTTTTGTGGTGAATTGGATGAGAAACAAATGAAAGCAACTATTTCTCTATTTAAAGAAATATAAACAGTGTAGTTCCTAGATTAATATCTGTAGAAATAGTCCTATTGAATATTTTTATAAACAGCATGATACACATTAATGCCTCATACCATTGTGGACTTGTCAAAAATTCATTATCAATTCAGCATAAGCTCTAGATTGTCTTACCAAGTCAAGTCAACAAGCATTTATTAAGCTCCTACTAAATACCAAACACTGGGGATACAAATACAAATAGTAATTATATTAGTTATTGCCATTTTTTGTATTTGTATATTTATACAATAATAATATTTGGTATATATATATAAGTACTCTACAAATACTAATGATAAATACCAATGCTAATAATACTTATAAATATACAACCACTGATGCTAATAATAATCATATTATGCTATTAATAAGATAATATTTGTAAAGTATTTAGCACAGTATCTGTCACATAGTAGGTGCTTTGTAAATCCAAACAATAATTTGCATTAGCATATATATAGTACCTATTATATGTCAGATACAAGTCAAATACTTTACAAATGTGATCTCATTTGATCCTCATAACAACCCTGGGAACTAAGTGCTATTATAACCTGCATTTTACAGTTAAAGAAACTGAGGCAAAGGTTAAGTGACATAGTTAAGTCACATAGCAAGTAAATATATGAGGTCAGATATGAACTCAGGTCTTCCTGATTTTAAGTCCAGGGCCCTATCTACAAAACCCCAAATGTCCTCAAGAAGGTCATATTCTAATAGTGAAAATAACACATTTAAAAAAAAGTTGAAAAGCAAGGGGGTGAGGAAAAATTGAGGCATAAAACAGTTAAGTGACTTCCCAAGTATGAACACCCCATGGGCATAGATTTAGAGCCAGGAGATCTCTCAAAGACTATTAAATTCAACCCTCCCATTTAATAAACGAGTAAATTAAGGCCTAGAGAAGTTGCAAATTACATACAGATAAGTAATTGTACATATGGCTTGGAAGGAAGAAGTGCACCCTGAAATCTGAAATTCCTGATTAACAGATAAGCTGATGTACTTGGAACTGGAAAGTCCCGGATGGCAGGTCAGTTCACTAAGTTCCTGTATAGCAAAATGAGGAAGTAAGATTAGATGATCTCTAGATACTTCCTTGTTCAAAAAATCCCATGATCAAAAGATTAGAATCTTATACAGTGCTCTTCTCATTTAGCAACTAAGTGACAATTGACCAAGTGACTTAGCCTTTCTGAGCCTCAGTTTTCCCCATCCAATGCTATAGATCAACTGAGATAAAGTATGGGGAATGATTTGTAACTGTAAAGTGCCTATTATGTATTTATTTCTACCTGGCTACCAAATAAACAAACAAACAAAAAACAAAAACAAAAATCTTATAGCTACATAGGAAAAGAGTTTTCTGGCTATGAATCATAACTTAGTTATCTTTGTACTCTTTCCTCTACCAGCCCCCAAACACATGTCCCTTGCGCAGTGCCTTTCACAAACTTGCCACTTAATTATTTATTGAATAAACGAATGAATGGATTTCTATTCAGTGCAGAATTCTAAGGCAGGAAATATCCTTTTGTCTATGTTGCCAATAGAGGGCAGACTTTGAAAATTCAAAAAAGTGATTTGTCCTTAAATGCCCTTGCAACAAAAATTAGTTTCTTCGTGAGCTCATTCATACTAAAGAATTTAAAATACTATTTGTGACTTTGTCTTTTTTGTCAGTATGTAAATATATGTCTCTTTATTTGCAAAATTACTAAATATTTTGTGTGTATCTTGCTACAGAAATCCTGTATCCTAAACAATATCTTGCTATTTTTGGAAGAAGCAGTCAAAAAGACCAAAACAAAAGACCAAAAAAACCCTTTTCCATTTAAAGACCTAACTGAATCCATCTCTGAAACAAGCTTAGAATACTTTTTTCTACTTAAAGTTCTCCACTTTTCTGTAGTAAATCTAAGGGTGTTTTTCATAAAGGCCTTAAATTGGTCTGCCTATCTGCAAACTGCCAGAAGTAACCTGCCCAAGAGCAAGAAAAACCTTAATTCTAGGTTTTATGACACAATGCAGCAAATTTAATTAAAAACCACTTTTCTTGAGTTGAAAAAAATGGTTCAAAACTAATTGCTAATTTTTATAGGACATAAATAAATTGGCAATGACATTTAAAAGTAAATTAATAATAAAAATATCAAGAAGGCTGGGTTGAGTTTTTTTTTCTCATTTTAATCATATTTTATTTTTCCAATTATATGTAAAGATAGTTTTCAACATCATTTTTGTAAGATTTTGAATTTCACTATTTTTTCTCCCCCATCCTTAATCTTCTCCCCAATATCCTAGCAAGAAGTTTGATACAGCTTACAAGTGTACATTCATTTTGAACATATTTCCAAATTATCCCTGTTAGAAAAGAAAAAATCAGAACAAAAAAGGGAAACAGCAAAAAGAAAAATTAAACAAAACAGAAAAGTGAAAATTAGATGCTTTGATCTGCATAGTTTTTTCTCTGGAGGCAGAAGGCATTTTCCATCCCAAAACTATTGTAATTGTCTTGGATCACTGTATTGCTGAGAAGAACTAAGTATTACAGTTGATCATCACATAATCTTGCTGTTGCTGTGTACAATATTATTTTGGTTCTGCTTACTTCACTCAGCAACAGTTCATGTAGCCTTTTCTGAAATTAGCTTATTCATCATTTCTTATAGAATAATAGCATTCCATTACATTCATATATCATAATTTATGCAGTCATTCCTTGCCATCACAAAAAAAAGCTGCTACAAACATTTTTGTACATGTGGGTCCTTTTCCCTCTTTTATGATCTCTTTGGGATACAGACCCAGTAGTGACTCTGTTGGGGACACACAATTTTATAGCTCTTTGGTCATAGTTCCAAATTGCTCTCCAGGAAGAATCATTTTGTAATTCTTGAATCTATTGCTTTCTTTTTAATTCATGGAAATGTTTTTCTAAATTATCTAGAAAAGATCTAAATTATTTTCACTAGAGACTAGCAAAGATAGCAGAGTAGAAGGAAGCATATAGCCTAACTCTCCTTAACAATTTTTCTAACAAAAACTTAGAAAGAACATTATCATAATCATAGTCATAATCAATAAAAACTCATACTGAGTAATTTCTTCAGCTCAGATCAGCTTAGAGAGCCACAGAGATTAGGGATTGATGTGACTAGAGGATCAAAGTGATGTGGCTGATCCTAGACACCAGTGGTAGGCATTAAAAGTTGGGGACTGGTCATGTGAAAAATTCACAATAGTTATTCTCTTTGGTAAAAGAACTTTGGTTCTGTGACAAAGTGATCCAAAGGAGGGCAGTAGCCAAAGGATTATATAGGAAAAATTTAATCTTAGGGACATGACTGAAATTTCTGGCATAGTAAGACTGCTTGAGACCTCTAGAAAGGGTGGGTCTCAGGGATTTGACATAACTTGGATTTCAAACTGAAGGACTTCCCCAGAGAGTAGGATGGTGGAGCTAAACTAATTTCTTATCTTCTCTATTTGCCTCAGGGATCAATTCTTTAGTTTCTCTGGGTCCAATACAGTATTCCAGGAACTCATCAAGGACAATATATAGACAGATCTATGGCTGTATTGTAGAGTAACAAGTAATTCTAGAATTATAGAGATGAACTTGATGCTTCCAAAGAGGAGGAATAGGCAACTGGAAGCTTTACTGATCATAGTGGGGCCAATTGCAATCTACTAGAACTCCAGTTGGGGACAATTAATACATGGGATTACAAAGGAAATCATTTATATTGGGAAACAGTTACCAAATAGTTAAAACCAACAACAACCAAGTTCAAAAACCCCTGGTTAAGAATCCCTGATTTATTTTTAGAGGTACAGGATTACTGTAAGTAACAGATAGAAGGTTTGGACCTTGGCTAGCCAAGACTGTAATAGAACTTCAAGATCTCTCTTAGGATGCTATAGTGTAGTCTCACTGGCATAGATACCTCCTTACCTCAGTCCAAGTATTACAACTTCTCTGTAACTTAGGAGGCATTTATCTCATATCTAGTCATCACATATCTTACATATTACATTATATTCATGTTGTATCCCTGATTTAAATTGTAGTTCCTCAAAAATAAGCACTGTTTTTGCCTTTCTGTGCTTTAGTACATTGCCTGATACACATGATTGTTGATGGATTGATAAAAGGAGTTGCTAAAGTCCCAAAACTTCAACCTTTGTAACACAGTTTACATATAAATCTCACTTGATTCTCATAGTATTGTTTTGAACTAGGTGCTATTATTATTCCCATTTAGCAGATAAGGAAGCTAAGGCTTAAAGTAGCTAAGTGAGTTGTCAAGGATCAGAGAAAAAAGGAAATATATACCACAAGCACCTAGAAACCAATTGGTTTCCAGGAAATTCTGAGTTAAGAATAAGGGCTACTAGTTAAACATAAATTTTCAAGTGTAGTCCAAAAAAATACAGTCACAGATACATAATGAAGCTGAAAGCCATAATTCATCAGTAGCATGTTTTAACTGAAACTTTTCTGCACAGTCCTTTCAGAGTTAATTATTTGTCTTTTTTTTTTTTTTTTTTTTTTAAGGCTGGGGTTAAGTGACTTGCCCAGGGTCACACAGCTAGGAAGTGTTAAGTGTCTTGAGATCACATTTGAACTCAGATCCTCCTGACTTCAGGGTTGGTGCTCTATCTACTGCGCCACCTAGCTGCCCCCTATTTGTCTATTTTTTAGAACTTTTTAATGGTTTTGCAATTCCTGTATGAAGTAATTTCTTTACCATTGGTTTCCCCACCCAAAATCAACAACACATTTTATAAAAAGTCAGATTTTTAATGTTTCAATCAAATAACAATTAAGTTGAAATACAGATATACAAATATAATACCTTCTTAAATGCTGTTGATTTGGAATTCACAAAATAGCATCCCTTTCCCTTGGTTTATCCACAAATGTAGTGTTTCTTGAACATTAGTTTTTACATAAATTAACATTAATCCTAGAATACCTTATATATAGTGGCAGATTTTCAGTTGCTTTGAACATTTTGTATCAAGAAATTTTATCAAAATTGCAAATGCATTTTTATCGTATCTAACTGTGCATCTGGCAAGAAATCATAACAGAACTGATTGCAAGTTATTCAGCATGAATAAGATGAATATGATGAATAAGAACTATAGTTTGACATAGCAATAATCATTTCACTAGGAAAGAAAATCTTGATAACTTCTCCCACCACTATTATAATATATTCATCCTTAAATTTTTTTCAACTTTTTACACTAGTTATTTTGCTAGGAAGAAGCTCTTTAATATTAGTATTATACTGTGCAAAGACTATTTTAATGTTAATAAATCCCATTGAATTGTCTGTATGGAAGAAAAAATGGTTCTGCTTTTATAGCTATTATTGTTTGAGGTTTGTTTGAGGAAAGAAGATATTTAAAACAATAATAAAAGTAGATTTCAAAATGTGTATTTCCACAGCAACAATAATATCTCCGTTTTTTCCTCATGGAAAAAAATGAACATGTAACTACTGAGTTACAACACTGCCCTTCTAAGAAGCTGCTAGAGAGAACTGCTACCTTCTGACAGAAACCCTGACTAGAGCATCTTTTAGAGTTGCAGGGTCACATCACATTTCTAAAGTGAGAAACCTAAAGGTAGCACATCCTTCTTGCTTAATCACACTCATATAGATGCACATGCACATATACTCAGAACAAATATAGAGCATTAATCAGGAGCAGTTCTTCAATCTTAACCTAAAATGTAGTAGCTTTAAATCTATCAGTATTGAGGTTAAGCCAGCAATCTGAAATTCAGATTAAATCAAGCATTTCCCTGAGAGGATTTTCTTAAATGGAGGACTATTATCACCACTATATTCATTATGGTATTTGGGGAGGTGGGAAAGGGTTTTTAAAATAGATGAATCTATCTGCTCCATAGTTTGTGTGTCATAAAGTTCAGTGGGAAACTCTGCATGCCCCACCCCTGTACTTGTTCAAACAGCATGCATTGTCCCCCAGAATTGTACTATTTCAGAACTCCCATGTCTTATGGTACCATACATTGTGTATCAAACTGAGGTAGTTCTATGAGAATTAGTTAACATACATGCAATATTTTCAGTTTTCAGGAAAAAAATGATGTTCTATAAATCCATGATGTTATGTTTTAGTTGCCTTTTCCAACAGGGGTTCAATGCTATCTAAAGACAAAAACAAGTATTCCATAATCTAGCATCAGACCTAATTTGAAAAGCTCAGTTTCAATGGATAGAAACTCCAAGTTGCATCTGTGTTACTTAGTTATTTTCTGGTCACCACAAGAAGTTGCTTATCACCCCGATAGTTTATTCTGTTCTTCTTAACTGCAGAAATTCAATTCAATTTAACTCATACTTATGAAGTACCTCATATGTGCAGAGCAGTATGATAAGTTTGAGGGAAATTTAGAAAAAGATTCAGTCCTTAGCATCATGGAGCAGAAATTAGAGTGTCAAATGCTGAAGAGAAGATAAAGACTGAACAAAATCCCATTGGATTTGCTAACTACAAGCCATCTGTAACCTTTCAGTATAGTGTTGAAGACAATTTCAAGATTGCAAGGAGGTGAGAGTGGATTGAGAGGAGTTTTGAAGAGTTAAAGAGAGAGTGACTTAGATGCCAGAGTTTGTAGACTGTATATAAAGGAATCTTTTTCAATCTTCCCCTAGTCATGAAATCTGTCCCCACAGAAGTTTACAAGGGGAGAAGTAGGGGTCTGGGGGGAAACATTGTGGGAAAAGGGAAGAAATTATAACCAGACCCCTCTCGTCATTAAGAACCATTCAAAAGAAGTTCTGAGATCTGGAATAAATACTTTCTTCACTTCCCATCACTACTGATTTCTGAGCCCCAAAATTATAATTGTAATTCTCCCTTATAGAGGTAGAGATACCAGCCTGAGAGCTAATCTGAATCCATGTTAAAATGCTATAACCCTTCTGATTGAAGAGCAGGGCAAAGAATTTCTCCCAAAGCTTCCATTTGTAAGAGGACTCCCAGGCCAGCCATCTCTTCATTTTCCAAAAGCTGCATTCTTTTGGACTGAACTCCATCATATCCTTATACCAGTACTCACTCCCTTATCTTTTCAACTTTCTTGTATGTGTTGTTCTCGCCCATTAAAGTGTAAGCTCCTTGAAAGCAGGAATTGTCTTTCTTTTTCATACTTGTATCCCCAGTATTTAGCACATTGTAGGTTCTTTATATTGTGGGCACATAGTGGGTTCTTTATAAATGTTTATAGGATGACTAATTGTAGGATTTTTTTTTCTCCATAAACATATCTTAATCAGTCTGGAACTTGTATGGCAACCTAGAGAATCTTTGAATTTTTTTTCTGAGGCAATTGGGGTTGCCCAAGGTCACACAGCTAGGAAGTGTTAAGTATCTGAGGTCACACTTGAATTCAGGTCCTCCTGACTTCAGGACTGGTGCTAATTTCTCTACAACAACTAGCTGCCCCTGAAATTTTTCTAAAAATGATGCTTCCATATACCATCGTTCAACGTAGTTACTGCATAGATTATTTTTACTTGTTGTTTCAGTTGCTTTTCAGTCATGTCTGTTTCTTTGTGTCCCCATTTGGAGTTTTCTTGGCAGAGATACTAGAGTGGTTTGCCATTTCCTTCTTCAGCTGATGAATAGATATAAAGTGATTTGTCCTGGTACACATAGCTATGTGTCCGTAGTTGGATTTGAACTTAAGAAGATGAGTCTTAATTATCTATTGTGTCACCTAGTTCTTCCTCATATTTACTTAGTTGTGGTTTTGTTTGTTTGTTTGTTTTGGTAGAAGGATGGGTTCAATTTTGATGTAGAGGAGTTGCATTTTTTGAAGTTACTATAATAGGAGCAGCTATTAACTCCAATTGCCTCAGGAGGAAGAAGAAGAAGAAGAAGAAGAAGAAGAAGAAGAAGAAGGAGGAGGAGGAGGAGGAGGAGGAGGAGGAGGAGGAGGAGGAGGAGGAGGAGGAGGAGGAGGAGGAGGAGGAGGAGGAGGAGGAGGAGAAGGAGAAGAAGAAAGAAGAAACCACAATAAAATATAAAATCAAAAGCCACCAATTAGACATTAATACTAAAAATGCTACATTGTGCTCCTATTTAGAATATGACCTCCCATTCCAGCTACAGAAGCAAATGGGACACTCTTTGCTCCCATGAAATCAGGTTAGACTTTGAGGGTAACAGGTGAGAGAAGACAGTCTGGCATGATGGAAAATATTAAATTCAGAGACAGAGGATGTTAATTTCAATTCTACCTTGGATAAATTACTTTATTTTCTGGACCTCAGGTTTCTTATTTATAACATAATAGAATTGTACTCTATGACCTCTAAGATTCTTCCTGGATTTATAAATCTATGATCCTTTGAACTTTACTAAATAGGACTGGAGGATTTTCATAATTGAAATACAAAACAAAACAAGTTTATCACACCCAACATTTGTTCCAGATAATACACAATTCCCTGATAGGGTAGGGCAGGGGTAGGGCAAAAGGAGATAGATTATGCGTATAGTCAAAACCATATTCAATCTTCAATATAGTAAAATACTTTGCAATTAATTTGTGGGTGAAGACATGCAATTTATTTTAATTTGCATCTTTTTCATTGATACAGCAATTCAATTCAATCTGTTATTGCACAGTAAGTAGATAGTAAGTAAGCAATACTGACAACCTTCAAATTCTCACTGAATTTCCTGATGGAGTTCTAGATTTTCCTTATTTATCCAGGGATACATAGCAGTATTTCACCTGGTCCAGCCTGTCCTTTATTGAGAAATCTCTGACCCTTGGGTCAGGGCTTACACTCTGAATACAATCAATAGGATCTGAACAAAAAAAAAAAAAAAAAAAAGTAAACATCAGGTTTGGGGGGAGGAAAACCACTCCAGCATAGAAATTTGACTCACAAAAATGTTTTAAAGTATTATTTCTACATAACCAGCATTTTTTGCATTTTTGCTTTTTAAGAAACCCTAGCATGTCAGCTATTGATTTAGCTCCACTTTAGTTTCATGAATGTATATTCATTTTATGCAAAAGGAAAAAGATTCCTTAAAAGGAGGTAGTTAAAACTCTATTAAGACTAATACTATGAAATTAATGTAGGCAGAGAGCCTAGTAGTTTCTGAATTCCTATGTGTTGGACCATAGATCATTGGACCATAAAATCATAGCTTCAGAAGAGGAGGGGATCTTAAAAGCCACGGAATCACACCTATTAATTTTATAGGAAAGAAAATGAGAGTCAGAGGTGTGAAATAATTTATTCAAGATCACATAGACAGTAAATGCCAGAAAAGGAATTTGAACCCAAGGCCAATATAAACTGATTGTTGGCTTTAGCTTTAGAATCAATATATGCTAAGGATATTGCAACAAAAAGAAAATCTTTAGTTGTACTTCATCCTTCACAAGGCAGTATACAAAGAGAATAAAAGGCTTAGCATTTTTATAGCACTTTAAGGCTTGTTATTTCATTTTGTTATAAAGTACTTGTTATTTCATTTTATCTTCACAACACCTAACCTAGGAGGAAGGTACTGTTATTATCCCATTTCATGGATGAGGCAACAGAGGCAAACAGAGGTAAAATGACTTGCTAGGGTCACAGAGCTGGGCTCCTTAAATTCAAAAGCAAAATAAACTTCCATGCTGTCCATATAAATAACAGAACAAAAATGTTGAATCAATCAAGACATTGAACATTAAATAACCACTAAAGTGAGGCTACATGGTGGAGTAGACATAATATATAAGTTGTAATTGGAAGAACTAATATTAAGTCCTGACTTAGCCACATACTGGCTATTTGTTCTAGAAGTCACCTGTTAAATGCTTTTAACACTGTCTACTTTTGGAGGGTTAAATGTTTATAGATCCTATCAAAGCTATATGTATATGTATACATCTGCATGTTTTTGCATGTATATGTATGCTACATATCTACCTATATGCATGCACACACATGTACATGTATTATATATATGTATTTGTCTATGTGCATATGTTGCTATAAGCATGTATATATGCAAATATACCTATGTAAGATTTACCTTTTGATTAAATTCAATAAATATTTATTAAGCATTCATCATAATATCGTGACAGACGCTGAAGATAGGAAAGTAAAAAATAAGCAATTCCTTGTTCTGCAGGCCTTACTGGACTCTAAAAAGATATAACTCATTCACAGATAAGTAAGTACATACAAAGTAATTCAGGGATAGAGTTCAAGTCTATACTAACTGGAGAACCAGAGAAGATCACACCTCAGGGGTGGTACTTTGAAAGAAGATGGGAATTCTCTTTTTAAATGAGCCAGTTGGGGTTAAGTGACTTGCCCAGGGTTACCCCCACAGCTAGTAAATGTTAAGTTCTTGAGATCATACCTCAGGTCCTTCTAACCCCAGGGCTAATACTCTATCCACTGCACTATCTAGCTGCCTTGGAAAATGGAAATTCTAAGAAGGAAAGTTTAGGAGAAATTGCGTTCTAGATCTGTGGGATGACTTGTACTAAGAGCACTGAGGTGGAGGCTAGAATATCAGTAACAGATCAGAGAGCACTTTAGTTAGAAAAGAGAGTATGTGAACGGAATAAGATCAGAAAACTAGATGTAATAAAAACTGCAGAGAGTTTTAAATGTCAGGCTGATGGTTTGTGTTTTCTCTAAGTGACAACAGAGTCACTATTTGAACGGGAAGTGACATGGTTTGATCTATGCTTTATGTAATTGATATTCATCAGCTTAGCAGTTGTCTTTGGAAGATGAATTGGAAAGAGGAAGCAGGAAGATCAATTAGGTCATTGTAATCCTCTGCTGATGAAGAAAAGGAAGAAAACAAGAACTTATTAAGTACTATATGCCAGGCACTATGCTAAGTAAACACTTTCCAAATAGTATCTCATTTCATCCTCAAAAGAACTCTGAGCTTTTATCATCTCTATTTGAGGAAACTGAGGCACAAAGAGATTAAATGATTTGTCTAGGATCTCATAGCTAGACAGAATTTGAACTTAGATATTCCTGTCTTCAGCTCAACCTTCAATCCATTGTACCACCTTGCTGTGATAGTGACTACTTGGAAAGACAGGGAGAGATGTAAAAGATATTATGGAGGTAGAATTGAAGATTTAGCAAATGCTTGGATATAAAAAGTGAAAGGAGAGTCAAGAATGACTTTGAATGGGACTTATGAAGTATTTCTCAGTATTGAATCACATGATCCCTGTTCCCAGAGCTGGGACCCTGGGGAAGTCTTTTGATTTCTAGAGGGATGAACTTTGAACCCTGAGATACAGGAAGTTGCAGGAAGTGACTCGACCTGTGGGAAGTGACTCGACCTGTGGGAGGCAGCCAACATTGGTGACCATTGTTCAAGGGCAGTTACATCCTTTTAGTCTATCCAATGAGAAGGCTCTGCTCTTTTGCTTTTAAACCCTGGACAAGCTGGAAGCTGGCCCAGGAGCACATGGTGAAGTTGGGATGGCTCCCAGGTGTGTCTGGGCCCCTCCCTGCAGGCATTAAATAAATGCTTCCTATTGAAACTATTTCCACTCCTATGAAAGAGAGTTCCAAATCACTACTGATCAGAGAAATGCAAATTAAGACAACTCTGAGATATCATTACACATCTGTCAGATTGGCTAAGATGACAGGAACAAATAATGATGAATGTTGGAGGGGATGTGGGAAAACTGGACACTGATGCATTGTTGGTGGAGTTGTGAAAGAATCTGTCCATTCTGGAGAGCAATTTGGAACTATGCCCCAAAAGTTATCAAACTGTGCATACCCTTTGACCCAGCAGTACTATTACTGGGATTACATCCCAAGGAAATACTAAAGAAGGGAAAGTGACCTGTATGTGCCAAAATGTTTGTGGAAGCCGTTTTTGTAGTGGCTAGAAACTGGAAAATGAATGGATGTCCATCAATTGGAGAATGGTTGGGTAAATTATGGTATATGAAGGTTATGGAATATTATTGTTCTATAAGAAATGACCAACTGGAGGAATACAGAGAGGCTTGGAGAGACTTATATCAACTGATGCTGAGTGAAACGAGCAGAACTAGGGGATCATTATACACTTCAACAATGATACTGTACGAGGATGCATTCTGATGGAAGTGGATATCTTCAACATAGGGAAGAGCTAATTCAGTTCCAATTGATCAATGATGGACAGAATCAGCTACATCCAGAAAAGGAACACTGGGAAATGAATGTAAACTGTTTGCACTACTGTCTTTCTACCCAGGTTACTTATACCTTCAGAATCCAATTCTTACCGTGCAACAAGAAATTTGGTTTTACACACATATATTGCATCTAGATTATTCTGTAACACATTTAATATGTATGGGATTGCCTGTCATCTAGGGGAGGGAGTAGAGGAAAGGAGGAATTTAAGATGCATCTAGATGAAGATGTCCAGCAGGCAGTGGATAATAAAGGATTCCAAAAAGAGAATGAGTCTGGAGATGAAGATCTCAGAGTTATCTTTATAGAAACAATAATTCAAGAGAGAAATTATGACTAGATATATAAATTGGAAATCATGTTCATAGAATTGATCAGTGAACTCATAGGAGCTGATGAGCTGTTCAAGAACACAGCACACTTTTAATGATGTAATGAATAGCACAGAAATGTTATATAATTTTTCAAAGTCTTAGTTTCCTCATCTATAAAATGGGGAATTGTTCAATCATGTTCAGTCATGTTTGTGACTCCCATTTGGGTTTTTTGGGGGCAGATACTTGAGTGATGTGAGAAATGGATGGGCATTTGTCTTCCACAGTTATGAAAATTAAATTGGAGAAATGAAACAAATTAAAAAACCAAAACTCCCAAGGACATCAAGGAATGATCAAGGGTGGAGATTATCTTCCCCCAAAAGAAAGCTTCTTGGGGGCAGGGACTGACTTTTGTAATCAAGGGTGGTGGCCTAAGATTTGAAAAGAATCTTTTGTTTTTTGTTCTTAAGCTTCCACCATTATCTTCCCCCTTGTAGAATGGAAGCTCCTTGGGAGCAGGCTATGTAATGAATGAGGAGTGGAGATTCCTATTGTATAACTTTTGTAACATCTAATTGATGGGAATCAGGAGAGGGACTTGTGCTTTAGGATAAGAAAGAAAATGCTGCCTTTGGAGTTTCAAAGGTGTGTCTACTCATCTAGACACCCATTCTTGCAAAAATGTAAAATAAATCTTTCTTGAATTCATAAGTGAGTCTATTGGATGCCATGGCTGCTGCCTTCTTTTGGGGCAAGCCTCAGCACTCTGCCCCCCTTTCCCCATACCACATGGTAACTCCACTGTGCTTCCCAACCCCACTTCTTCCTCCTTATAGGATTTAGTCTGTCAGCTAAGGACATGCTCCAACCTCATGGAATATTTCCTTTCCACTGGGTAATTATGAGTTTCACTGAAGAACTTGTCTTTTATATGCTCTCCCCTCTATTTCATATTTATCATTCCTGGTGTCTCTTGTATCCTTCATTTTGTCTATAACCTCTTCCCCTAAATAAATCTACCCTTTGTCAAAGAGAATGGCCATTGTGAATTCTTCACAATTTTTGTTGTCTATCATCATTTGGTGTCAAACCTCACATCATAAACCACATCATCAACAACTTGACCAGGATCAGTGTCTGAAGCCAAAATTGAACTTGGGTCTTTCTGCCTCTTGGCCTGCCACTCTATGCACTTCATCACCTAGCTGTCCCTAAAATAGGAAGGGAGGAGTATTATAATGACTATGTAAAAGGTATGACCAAGAGTCTGATCAATTTAGTAAGGTTAAAAGTTTGGGACTTTGTATAACCTCCTCAATCAACCATCAGGAATTGTTTTCAATGTCTTGTTCTTGTGGATACATAAGGCATCTAATGTAGAGAGAAATCAGTACTAGAGCAAAATTCTTCTTCTTTAACTTTCTTCAGGCAAGAGGGGAATGGCTGTCCTAGGACCAATTCCAAAATGGAAAGAAAGAACTAATCAATTGGAAAAAGGGGATTGGCATGATAAAGGGATATTTTAGGGTAAGAAATGGCAAATTAAAAAGAATCAGAAGGGAGAATGATAAATTCGTAATGAACATAAATAAGTATAATACTGTCAAAGATAAAATACTAATATTAATATTGTGCTCTGCATTTAGGTACCAGTCTCCTGAAAGCAGTTTAAACCCAAACAATTTCTAGTTTGGAGGTGTTCAAATTTACATAGTTCCTCATGCTCTTTAATATGTCTCTCTGACACTAAGAATGCATCAAGTACATTTTTGGGAATCTTGAAGAAGATATTTTAAAATATAGTCTGGGTTGCATTCTAGAATTCAGCACTTGTGTCTCTGATGGGGGAAACCTGAAATTGTCCTCTCTGACTTTGGTGGGAAGGCCATGGGGTGAACTCTTGAGTAACGCTCCTCTGGAAGAGGCCTACCTCAGGGAATCAAGATAAAATGGCTTCATTTTTGTTAACTTGGTGATGACTAGCTGCATCCTCCATTGAGTTGAAAATTAATCCAGGACCACTCCTAGTTTCTGGAACTTAAGTGGTCTCATTCAACTGCAAATCTAGGCCTGGGGGCAGTGACGATTTAGAAGGAATCTCATTCAATTTATCTCTTATAAAAAAAGGCAAATTTAAACTCATAAACTTGCAGAATGTTCGAAGCAAGATTATGCCTTGTCAAGATATTTCTCTCTCCTTGGCATAGCTGCCTGCCAGGACTCCTGCTGCTGTGAAGACATTTTCTTCTCAGAGATAACTTTTATTTCTCTACTAGGATTTCTCTGCTAGGACCTTTATTTCTCTGCCAGGATTTTGCCACTGAGTCTTTCAAGCAAAAGCTGACTTCTCAGTACCAATGACACTTCCTTTTTGCCACTAATATTTGGGGTTCGTGAATTCTTTCACATTGGACTTGCAGCTACCAGAAGGAGATTCTCACACCTCAACTCTCTCCACTGCTACTAACCGCATCTTCCCAATACCCTTTCTCCTTAATCACTCTGCTTTAGCAACCAATATATAATATATATATATGCATATATATGATATTAGATATATACATGTAAATATAAATAATATTCATATAAATAATGCTATATAATAGCTAGTGAGCTTCTTGAGAGTGGAAACTGCTTTTGCCTCTTTTTTGGTTTGTATCCCGGGGATTTAAAACAATGCTTAACACTAAGTAGGTGCTCAATAACACAATAAAAGTTTATTGAGATCTATATCAAGAATTCAAAAGGAATAGGCTGTTATCTTCTGGGGATTGTCTTTAGGTGGGTCAAAAAAACTAGTCAATTTGGGGAAGGAAAAACATTGATAATGTTCTTAGTACCAGTTAAATTTCAGGTTATCACCTTTAATCCATTCAACTACTGAAAGTCTTCCTAGTCCTCCAACTATCATCTCCCTTTCAAATCGGCTTTTCTAAGGAGTCTAAAAGGCTTCGAGGAAAATTATCATTTCTCAATATTTCTTGAAAACTAAAAAGATTTTTAATTTGTTTCTACAAACCAATGATCCAAGATTTTAGCATGCAACAGGACAGCACATGTGTTCTTGAGCCTCCCTAGGTTACTATTCAATTGTTCATCAAAATGGGAAATTAGAAAATAAGAATTAATGCAACTGATTATATATTTTCTATCCATTGCTTCTGGAACCATAAAAAAAGAATAAATGGTAATGAAATACATAGAGAAATAAGAGCTAATTATTAATGCATAGCTTTAAGATTGACAGGTTTTTATATATCTATATCTATCTATCTAAACTTCATTTGATCCTCTCAATCCTGCGAAAGTAGGCACACGGATAATATTTTCTCCTTTTTATAGATGATGAAATTAAGGCTCTGATAAAAGTATACCCACCCGCTTATCAAGTGTCAGAAGCTGCATTCAAGTTCAGTGATCACAAATCCTCACAAATTCGGAAGGGTGAGAACAGTGAATAAAGGGATGCCAGAAAAGAAAATTAGGAAAGACAGAAAAAGAGAAAAGAAAGAAATAGAAACAGAAAAGAAAAAATAGACAGGGAGTTTTAGGAAACCAACAGAGAGGGATAAGAACCAATAAGTCTGGGTTTGGGGGAGGAGGAAACTAGGGAGAGGGCGAATTAATTGTAAACCAGGTTAACTAGCCAAGCAATTGGCCGCCCTAGGAGGAGGAGGAGCAGAGGAAGGAGGGATTTGGCAAACAGCAAAGCCAGTGCAACACATAAAAGATGACACTAACCAGCTAATGCCAAAGCTAACCCAAAGCAGAGGGCACTTAGGGAAGGTAATAATAACAACAGCGAATACCAAAGTAAAGTGCTGGAAACTGGGTCTTGCTCCATAGTGCTGGAGCTGGAAGGTGACCAGATCCCCTCTGCTAGTGACAGTGTTGGGACCTTGATCAATTCGCAGAAGTGCCGGGGTTTCCAGCGCCTCAGAAATATGAGTGAGCTGTACAGCAAAACAGAGACCATCAAACTCAGGAAAAGATACATCGGGTGAGCAGCTGGGCGCAGTCCAACTTGGCTTGGGAAGAACCGGGGCACGGGTGGGGGGAAGGTAAGCAGAGAATCAATCTCACACCCTGGTGAGAGTTGAAGGGAAGTGGGGACAGATCTTTGACCTAAACCCTCACTGAAAGTCGTAAGAGAAGAAATGGGAATGATCCGTGGTAGCGAAAGCTGAAGTTTGCCCACCTAGTCCCAAACAGAGCCTGGAGGCCGCAACCTCGCTGTCCCCAATCTAGAGCCCGCCGGGGCTGCACATCTGCACGCACGCCTATGCCTATCCTGGCAGGCGGTCGGATTCTCCCAAGCAGGCTTGGAAGCTGGGGAGAGGTAAGTGGGGGAAGATGAGGTGCAGGGCAGAGACATGGATCGCACGCGCTCCCAACCTCTGTCTCTTAAGAGTCGGTCCGGCACTCCGTCCGGAGCCAGAGGTAAAGAGGTGGCATCCCTTGCTCCCTCTGTCCTACCCTTCCTCCTATGCTACCTAAGGCTTCCCGGGATTGGTAAACTTCGCTACTAGTATATACAACAGGAATCGGGCTTCAGAACCCCGAAGAAATGCACTATTTCCATCACTCTTTCCAGGAAGTTTTAGTTTCTAACGGACTCACTAGTCCCTTAATTTTCCTTCCCTCTCCCTCACCCCCCTTCCGGAATTCCCACTCCAGCGTTAAACTGCCTAACACAGTAGGAGCCTACTAAATCCATGCTGCCCGACTGCATACCATTCCCACTCCCGCTTCCTTTTCTTCCTCAGCCGGTGTGGGGGCAAGAATAAGTGCGAAGGGACCCACTGGTCGAACCAAGCAAGGACCTGGGATGTGGGATAAGGGATGCGCGCGCCAGAGGGATTCTAGTTTTAATTCCTCCCCATCCCTCGGTTCTGAAGAACCTTCCATCGGGTGTTAGATCCATACATAGTCTACCCATTGAATAAGAGCTCCGTGGGTGCAGGGATTGTTTCATTTCTGTGTTTATCAGCCTCTTAGTAAGAGTGCTTAATAAATGCTTGTTGATTGATGTGATTGGTATATAGTGTATAGAAGGATTTCATTCTTCCTGGGGCTAGGGCAAGTAGCATGCTAATAGAGGAGAATCTCCGAGAAGAAGCTGAAGGTTCTCTAATTTTCTTAGAGCAAAAAATATTCAGACTACCAAAGCGAAAAGGAGGGGTTGCCAGTCAAAGAGCTTTGTCCTTAGTGCTGAGAATTAAGCACCGGTTTTGTTGTTTGGGGGGAGGGGAAGACCCTCATATGTTTTTGAGGTAAATAACTTAGAGTTTCTAATATTTAAATTTGATTTAACTAATAAGTATATTAGACCCAATTCTACTTAGGTGACTTAGTGCTACCTAAGTGATTAAGGTCATAAAGATACAGTTGTTTCTTTATAAATTATGTTTTCTAATATTTCCTCTCCAAAAGGACAAGTACTTTACCATTTTGATGGAAAATTATCAGAATTATCACATGAGTTGAATTAATGGAATTATAGATTTAGAACTTTTAATGGACCTCAGAGTCTAGTTTAACCTCTTCAATTTGGAAATAAGAAAACTGAATCATAGGAAGTTTATTGATTTCCGCCCCCCCCCCCCAAGATAACATACATAGTAAGCAGTAGAGCTGGGCTTTGAAGCTCTGTAATGCCTTAAGGAATTATATATGCTTATGTATGCCTTTAAAAAAGAGCATTCCTGGGACAGCTAGGTGGCGCAGTGGATAGAGCACTAGCCCTGAATTCAGGAGGACCTGAGTTCAAATCTTACCTCAGACACTTAACACTTCCTAGCTGTGTGACCCTGGGCAAGTCACTTAACCCCAGCTTCAGGGGGAAAAAAAAAGGAGCATTCCAAAGGAGGGCAAAAAGAAGACTTGATATTTGGAAACAGTTAAGTCAGAATATGAAAATGATATGATCATAAATGATTCAAGCAGGATCTGGAGTCAAAAAGTCCTCCATTCCTGTTCTGTCCTTTCTTGCTCTAAAGCTGTGATCTATGTGATTGTACCTCTGTTTCTCCATCTACAAAAAGATGTTGGACTTTATGGCCTCTGAGGCCCCTCCCAGCTTTCTGATTTTATGAAATGTGTATTTATTCACTTATGAAGGATTTTTTTTATTCTTTTAGTAGCCTTCCTTGGGGCTTTGGCATAGCCTTTGATCTGAGCCTTCTTTGAGAAGTTTAGGGGTACTTTGTGAAACTGTAGGGTTGGCTCTGTGACTTCTAAAGTACATTCCAGTTTTGAAATACTCTAATTTTTATGATTCCACGTAATGGCCACCAGACCAAAATTGCTTTTGCTTGTTGATTTTTAGGCCATCCTGTAAAGTTTTCTTTGCCAATGATCCCATCAAGATAGTTCGGGCCCAGGGGCAATACATGTTTGATGAAAATGGGAAACAATACCTGGACTGCATCAATAATGTTGCTCATGGTGAGTGCAGAGAATACATTTCATGGCCAGGGCAGATTTATGGGAACTAATTTATGTTCCCCGATTTGTCAGTGGTTCCTTCAGTGAGGGCTAACTAATGGCACTGACAAGGAAAGTCTGGTTGGGGAGGGAAAAACATTTCTGTATTGATGAGTATTAAATGATGAGTAGTAAAGGATGGGTAAACAGAGATGGGTCTGTTCCTTTTCTCTCTCTCCTTCCTTCCCCAAAGTAACCAATGGCGGGTTCGGCAGCAAAGGAATTTGCTACTTAATGCTGTATGGAAACATAGTCTTTATTGATTAGAATGGAAACACTGGAGAGCCGGTGGGCAAAATGGCTGCATGGTACAAGGCCATTTGCAAAGAGAAGATTCCCGTTCTCTCTTTTATGCCGTGATGTAGGGAGGTTCCTGAGAGTGATGTAAATTAAGATAAGGACTCTCTTGTTATCTTTTGGGGACAGACAGAAGTCTCTTCCCAAAAGGAATTTCCTGATGCCATTTGGTCTATCCGAGCAGATTAGAATGGGGGGGGGGCTGTAAAACCCTGGCCACCTCAGATAGTCCAAACTAGTTTGACCAGATCTTGTATCAAAGGTCCAAGTCCCAAAGGAAGTTGGAGATCAAACAAAGAATACCAAGGGGCTAGCGCCCTCAACATGTATTACTTGGTTCTTCCATTAATTTCCTAGGCATTTTGGATTATAATAAGTTTCCTGGAATTTTTGTTTCCTAAATTTCAGTAGGACATAGTCATCCAGAAGTGATCAAAGCTGCTGTGAAGCAGATGGAGCTGCTAAATACAAATTCTCGATTCCTTCATGATAACATTGTTGAGTATGCTAAGCGCCTCTCCAACACTCTGCCAGAGAAACTATCTGTTTGCTATTTTACTAATTCAGGGTATGTTTCAGAGTTTGATTTCTTTTCATTTTGCTATCTTCATTCCCCTTCCTGTTTATTATAAATGGATCATTAATTGTTTTCAGGTCTATATAATCCTGAATGTGTCTGTAGATTAGGAATATATGGAACACCTAAAAAGGCATTCAAATACTTTGAGGTAATAATTTGCTATAATTAATATTGAGCAAATCAAATCAATTTAATTCAACAAACATCTATTAAGATTTTAGGATAAGCCAACCATTGTGTTAGGTGCTCAGCTTACAAAGGCACAGATAAATCATTCTGCCCTCAAGAAGTTTCCATTTTATTAGAGGACTCCGCCCCACCTTTTTTTTTAAGCACCTCAGTTTCCTCACTTATCAAATGGAGGGGAAAAAAAGGTCAAATGTTACTTATATTTAATTTAAATCACCTTGGACACTATTGTAGTAAAATGGCATGTTAAAAGATATCAGTGTGTAGTATTCAGTTGGTAAAAATAACCAGTCGAAGTCTGTCTGTTCAAAAATAATTAACACTGATTTGGCATTGTAGGGAGCAGAGATTTTATGGAAATTCTCATCAATATAGTAATAAGGGACTTTGTCAAATATAATTTCTGAGACATTTTTCAAAACAGTCAATCTGGCATTTTCCACAAGCATTGAAATCAAACTTAAAGAAAATCATTAGGTTCCTTTCATTTCTAAAAGTCTATTTCCATGATTTTGTGGTTCACAATTTCTTCAAGATATTCCAAAATAAAGTGTTTAACCAAAAATATTTTCCCTTGTAAAGAATTTCAAGATAATTCTAGCATCTAAATTATAATTATGAAGCATTTTTGGCTTCTCCAAGTGAAACAATTGTTGACTCAATCTTTAGAAATTCACATGTTAATGAGAGAATACATAAGCTAAATGATTTCATTAAGTCTTTATCTCTCATACACATCCATCCCTATCTATGTGACTTTCTTTGAAATCTCCGAAGAGTTTCTTAGAATCTCCAGAGTTTGACTTTTTTTTTTTTAATTTATTATTTTCAAGCACATCCTCTAACAGGAAAACCATTGTAATGCCAGAGAAACTGAGGCAAGATAGAGATTCGAGTTTTTAATTTATTTATTTATTTTTTGGATTTCTGAGAGGGAGAGTGTGCCAGGGGTATGTTGCCCCCAGGGCTGATGTCCAAAGCATCCAGCCCTGAATGTGAGTTCTTACTGAAATATATATACATAGCTCCAAGCTATACAAAGTGGGGTGAAGTCCATATTCTGGTGAGCAGGAATCTCCAGCAGGGACCATCAATCCGGTTCTGACAGGTTGGAGGACCATAAATTCTAACAAATTGGGAGTTAAGGAGGTGTCCAACTAGAGCCAGGAAGTCTGGATTTAGAGGACACCAATTAGGTATCTGAGATAGGACATCTGGAGTTTTAGCTTTTGGAATGCCAGATCACCAAAGCTCTAATTACCTTAGTTCTAATGAGCAGAAAAAGAGGTTGCAACCAGAGTGATTGAGGCAGAACAATTTGAGGAAACTGAGGCATAACACTTTTGGGAAACTGAGGCAGGACAATAAAAGGGAACTGTGGCACAACACCATGGCCCCAGTGATGAAAGATCTTAACTAACATCTAGTATTTATGCCTGACAAAATTTACTCCTGATAATAGCAAATAACAGAATTTGTACTGCATACTCTTGTAATGAAGCTTACTAAAGACATTTTATTATTTTAAATGTTAGCTCCCCTGTTGGATAGGTGAGGCTAAGTCTTAAAAGTCATGCTACTAAGACATATTTGCATGTATCATTTTATTTTTTAAATTGACATATTTTCTGCAAATACTTTAGCAAACAATCTAGAATGAGTCTAGCAAAAAGGACCATATACTTGTAACCCTGATGTGTTTCTTTCTAGATCTGAAGCCAATGATCTTGCCTTACGTCTTGCTAGGCAATACAGAGATCACCAAGATGTAATCACACTTGACCAGTAAGTCTGCAATGAAATAATTGTGAATGAATCCAGCTGGTCTTTCTGCAGTCTTCTGAGTTGAAGTAAAAGACAACGCTACATATTAATTTTACTATGTCTCAATAGACATCTCAGTATTATAAATGAAGGGATTTAATGTCTTTTTTATTATTAATTATGGATTTGCAAGGCCAGTACCATTGAGGCTCATTTTAATTCCTAATAAATTTGCTTAAGAAAAGGGTAAGCTGACAGTAGGGGTGCTTTGCTTATAAAATGTAGACTTCCTCAACCAAATAACTAGGACTTTCATTGCCATAAGTGATGAAGGGAATGATGTTTTTCCACTCAACCAGTATTTTAAAAATATATCACTTTATTTAATTTGTAAATTATTATATAGGCTACTTCAAGAAAACAATTTTAAGAAAAAATATATATATATGTTAAGTATAACCTGAAAAAGAAATGTTCTTTATCATCTATCCCAAACAAAGGATAGCACTTTTAGAAGACACAATTCATATATGAGGAAATACTCTTTCCTATATAGATAAAATCCTGTTGCATTTTAATAACATCTTAATTTTTACACCAGATATAGAACCATGTCCCCCCCAAATTCCCCATGCTCAACAAAAGCCATTCAGAGGACACAATTGACAAGTTACCTTTCAGTGATTAATCCACAATTACCCTTCTTTGTAATTTAAATATGCTTAGCAACTGCTAAATTTGAAGTAATAACTGTACCTTTGTCTTTGGGTGGTACAGTATTGTATAGAAAATACAATACTGATTGTATAGTATTGTACTATATGTTTTGTACTTATACATGTACAAGATGATTGTATAGAAAAAAGATTCTGATATGATCGCTCAACATGCATCAGTCAGTTATAAAAGAGGGAGGTATTTTTAGATATTTCAAGTTAGATTAAAGTTCCAGAGTTCTTGTCTCATCTTAAATCAGTTTCCTGATCAAGAGAAAACTTACATGGCACAATTAGATTTTATACAAGCCAGATTTGGGAAACAGAGAAACATAATAAATACAACTATATATATTTTAAAATAGATAACAAATTAGACCAATAATTAGAGAAATATACCAAAATGCATTTCAATATTTTTCTCACTAATCCTTAACTATTACCAGACTCTGACTCTTCTAACCCCATTTTTCCCCTTAGACTTAAAAAGATTTTTTTTTAAGTGCTTACTTTTGAAATTAAAATCTTCAAACATTTTTCTATATATGTGTAGAGTAAATTGAGTTTGGCATCAAAAGACTTGGATCATCATCCTTCTTGGCTTTGATCTTAACACTAATGAGACTATTTCTAACTCAGGGGGGAAAATGTGACATTTTTTTCCACAAGAACTCTCCATTTTCTCAGTATTTTCACATCCTTTTCTTCCTTGACTAGAAGTAGAAAAATAGCAATTACAGACACTTAGTGCCTTGAACTGCTCTGACCCTTAATTCTTTTGAATATTCTCCCTGCATCCCTATATATGTGAATATGAAAATGTGCATGTGTAATGTGTATAGCATATAAATATTGTATAGATCTGCATATATTTGACTCAGCAATCATAAATAGCATCACCTATCTACTTTTTCTCTCTAATATTAAAAATCATTTATTTAAGAGCTTGCATTCATACAATATAAACTCAACTCTTAAAATGTCTTTAAATAGGATTTTTTAAATGGTACCTCTAGTGATGGGGGTGGAGAAGTCTCCTTCAAGGCAAGAAGTTCTTGTGCAGGGCACCAAAAGCAATTGGGGAAGGTGAAGAGGACTGATCCTCTTCACCACTCCACTCCTTCTAGGATTAATAGGCATAGCATGTTAAAATCCCTCTCTCACAAAGATAAGGCTGATTTTTTGTCAGTCAATGAACAAGAAACTTCTAAATGCATCAGAAATTTTTCACATTTCATAAACACTTCAGGTTATATATGTGTATGTATACATATTTGTAATATAGTTTACCACATTAATACCTGCTTACTACTTTCTATGATTATGTCAGGAGGGGAGAGACTAAATCTAGCTAATGTATAGAATTTCATTTCTACATAGATGATTTCAAAGCTCAACAAGGCAATCTCAAATAATCTCAACAAGGTAATCTCAAAAAAATAAATTTTGCTCACCTTAACAAACCTACTATTCCATCAGCAAAAACAATTGTTTCTAAACTAAAAATACTATTTTTAATGTCCCAAATCTTTACCTTTCATATATATGTAGATAGATAGATAGATATAGATACACAAGTAGGGTGTATTTACTAAAATCAAGTGTTTTTTCTTCATGATTATGGAATGATAAAAATTTTAATATTAAAAGAAAGCTTCCTTGAAAATTATGTACGTTACTCTTCTTTTCAGTGCTTATCATGGTCATCTTTCTTCCTTGATTGAAATCAGTCCATATAAATTGAGAAAAGGCAAAGATGTCAAGAAAGAATTTGTGCATGTTGTAAGTACATATCTATATGTCTGTATATGTATTAACTATGTAATACACACACACATCATCCACCTTGAAAAATAGGATTTGACCTGCCCCTTCTGGCATTAATTTCTAGAGATGACTACTGCCAAGGTGCCCTTGAGTCTTGTTTGCTGTTATTCTTGCCAGGGTGAACAACCTCATTTCTGTCCTTGAGTTGGTTGGTCACAACTTAACACAAAATGATGTCATCAGTTTTTAAAAACAATTGTGACCCTATAATTTGCAGTATTCTTTAAAAACATAACAATTAAGAATTGGTTCTCTTCTACTTATTCTCAAAAGAACAATTGTGTCTCTCTTTTTCCATATAACTTTAAGCTTTGAAAGTAACACTTGGTTAAAGCTTATGAGCATTAACTCTTCTCTCTTTTCTGCCTTCTTTCCATCCTCACACCACAATGGTAAGACAGCATTTTACAGTGTAAAGAGCAATAGTTCTAGAGCCAGAAGTTGTTTTGATTGATCTTTTCTGACTTTTCATTAACCCCATTTGGGATTTTCTTAATAGAGATACTGGAATGGTTTGCCATTTCCTTCTCTAGTAGTTCATTTTACATATAAGGAAATTAAGGCAAATAGTTAAGTGACTTGTCCAAGATCATATAGCCAATATAATATCTGAAACAAGATTTCCACTCAGGAAGCTGAATCTTCCTGATTTCAGACCCAGTTCCCTATTTACAGAAGCACCCAGAGTTAAAGGACAGGAGTGAAAATCTTATCTCTGATGCTCACCAACTGTTAATAGCTTAGGTCGTTAAAACCCCTTAAGGCCTCAGTTTTTTTTCATATAAAAGTGGGTGGGGGGGATTATATCAGATGGCCTCTAAGCTCTTAAAACTTTAGGTTCCCATTATGTGAAATACAATAGGTTGGGCTAAATAGCCCTTAGATCTATGATTCTACATAAAGCTGAAAGATTCTAAATTTTCAGTGTAGAAAGTCTATCTCTTTGCTTTCAGGCACCAACTCCAGATATCTACAGAGGAAAATATAGAGAGGACCACCCAGATCCAGCTGGTGCTTACGCAGATGAGGTGAAGAAAATTGTTGAAGAAGCCCAGAAATGTGGGCGGAAGGTTTGTATTTACCATTATAGACATTATAGATTCTTAACATCTTTTGTAAATTGGTTTCAAAGGGGAGTTGGGAGAGAGAAAAAAATCTGAATCAAATTTTATGGACCTAAATTTTCATTAGATTCTTTTATGATATTCTTTTTTTATTTTTGTTGGTACAAACTACATAAGATTTGTCTGCAAGAAGATTGGTGTACTCAACTTGGGATTTTACTGGTATAGGGAACTTCTCCCCATTGCAGTGTGAAATCATGCTCTGAGAGTCAAAAAGCTTGGCAAATGGCACCTCCGTGTCTCTTCTCCAGGGATCCATTTCTAGCCTACTAGAAAGAATGAGAATGGGAAGTTGCTGGAAGGAAAAGTACCTACTTCAGTAGGTACCAAGGGTTAATATTTTGATTGAAAAGAGAATATAGTAACTCCTGAGTTTCGGTCCTAAACTAGGTTTCAGACAAAGATCTTAGGGCATCCTTAGAACTTACTCTGCCTTTGGAAATTAGGAAAGATCTAAACCTGGTCAGATCTTTTACAAAGTCTATCAATGTGAACCTGCCCTTTAAAGTGTAAGCAATATACTTTAACATATTTAACATGTTTTGGTCAACCTGCCATCTGGGGGAAGGGATGGGGAAAGGAGGGAAAAAGTTGGAACAAAAGGATTTGCAACTGTCAATGCTAAAAAAATTACCTATGCATATATCTTGTAAATAAAAAGCTATAATAAAAAAATAAAGTATAAGCAAGGAAGGGATAATTAGGTGGCACAGTTGATGGACCATCAGCTCTAGAGGCAGGATGACCTGAGTTCAAATCTGGCCTCAGACATTTAATACTTATTAGCTATGTGACCCTGGGCAAGTCACTTGACCCCAATTGCCTCACCTTTAAAAAAAAATAAGAACAGAGCAGAGAAGTGTTGGTATTTAGAGAAGTGTTTTTGCCTCAACTGAGTTTAGTTTACTATCCTATACTGAACCTTCTTCAGGGGTTTTAAAGGCATAGCATTTTGAGAGTCTCCATAGCATAGTGGAGAGGGTACTGAATTTGGATTTTGGAAGATGTGGATTCAAATACTAACTAATCTTTGATAGTTGTGTGACACTTTTAAAATAAAATCTCAGAATCTCAGGACATTGCTATGTGATATAGTAGGGAATTGCCTATTATATTACACAGCAATGCTGATGAAATCCTAGGAAGTCATCAGTCATCTGATAACCTCGATTAAGAGTTTTTAATCTCAAGTATGTGATCTGTGTTTTAGAAGTATTTTTATAATTATTTTAGTAGAATGTTTCTTTCATAATCCTATGGATTTCATTATATATAAAACATTATCCTGAAAAGAGATCCACAGGCTTTACCAGAATGCCAAAGGAGTCCAGGACACAAAAGTTAGGAAAAGCTGGCCTAGATATAATACTTAACATTTGAAGCTTAAAAACAATTGTACTCATTGCTAACAGAGAGTCCTCTCCTCTTTCTTTTTTTTCCTTTTTTCTTCTCCTGCATCTTCTCTCTCCCTGCCTTCTTTCTATATGTTTTCTTTTGGGTCTTAGCACTGTATACCAGCTGCAGAAAAATGCTGCACAAGAGGTGAAAGTTCCCATGCTCTTGGAAACTTCTTGCTTTTTAACTAAAATGGATTCCTTTGAATGTAACATTCACTACTTAAAGCACCATTACATTAAGGACTATTTCTGGGAAGACAGCATACTCCATGTCATGGCAAATGCCAAGGGAGGGGTGCCCATATTGTATGGAAGGCAGTCGATAAAATACGATTGGTGCTATCCTACTTACAGAATTGGTTGACACCTCACCCAGAGGTTGTGGAGCTGACAGAGGGAGGCAAACATAAGATGAAGGTTTAAAAGAATGTGAGCTCTACAGACTTTATTCTATTAGAACCATTTTCTCTTTTCCATCTTTAGCCCCTGGAAACACTTTAGCTTGATGATACCATATGAAAATCCTTGAACTAATGTGAGAGTTTTATCAGTAAGAAAGCCAAAAGCTGGGCAGTATAGTAACTCCAAATAACTTGGGAGTGACTTGGAGCTAAGAAGTCCAAGTTCAAATTCTAACTCAGTTACTGATTAGCTATCTATCTCTAAGCAAGTTATTTAATTCAATTTCCTTACCTGCAAAATATAAGTAATAGTAACAATACCTACTTCTTTTGAGTTATTGTAATGGATCAAATGAAAATACCTATAAAGTACCTTGCAAACCTTAATAGACTTCTATAAAAGTTAGTTCTAATTATTATTAGAAAGACATTGTGGTATAGTGAATAGGGATATGGCCTTGGAACCAAGATCTGGATTCAATCTATTTTCTGGTAATTACTGGACAAGATAAGTTACTTAATCTTTGGGTGTTCTAGACAACTTTTTAAGATTTATAAATTGCAGAATAGATACCAATGTGCATCGAATATTTCTCATGGAAGCTTTTAATAGTGCAAAAGCAAGCTCAGTCATCATCTACCTAACCATGTAGAGAGAAGGAATTCAAGTTTTCCTTGCTTTCATGAATTGGTATTATTAGTGCTGCATATTTTCAAAATGTATTCACATTGCATTATAATGAGTAAAATTTTGTAAATATCAAATGCTACATTTTTTTTTTCCCTCCATGTCCTATGGTTGCCGAGGACTGCACTGAATTGGTGACCCATGCTTTACATCTCGTGTTTGATAGACTTCTAATGAGAACTTTTCTATGGAATCATCGTATGGCTTCTTTGCCCCTATGTGCTCTTTTCTTTTCTAGCACATTCTTGAAATTAGCTGATTTGTAAGGAAGCTCATTCTGGTCTCTGGGTGTACAAAGGGGAGGCAATCAGCTAAATAAACTCTGACTTCATCTCCTTTCATGTAGATTGCTGCTTTTATTGCTGAGTCCATGCAGAGTTGTGGAGGCCAAGTCATTCCACCAGCAGGCTACTTCCAGAAAGTGGCACAGTATGTACTGGACTTGGAGCACACTGAACATTGTAACAGCTACCAAATGGAAATTGTTTTTGCCTATTTTGGTCTTTTTTTATTCTTCCAGTATTGTAATGGAACATTTTACATGGTGCAATTCAAATCAATTCATTTAGTAAGCTTATACTGAGATGTAGCCCCATATTTTAATACGGAAATCAAGTAATTGTCATACAAAGCAATTGGGAAAACTGTCCCCTTTTTTTTGATATCATGAATATCTTTATAGGATCTTGAGACTATCTATCATGTCTTTTTGTTTTTCATCATGTCTCTTTACTTTTCAGATATATCCACAAAGTAGGAGGTGTAGTTATAGCTGATGAAGTTCAAGTTGGTTTTGGTCGAATTGGGAAACATTTTTGGAGCTTTCAAATGTATGGTGAAGACTTTGTGCCAGACATTGTTACCATGGGTAAACCGATGGGCAATGGATTCCCAATATCTTGTGTTGTGACAACCCAAGAAATTGCAGAAGCCTTCAGTGCTTCTGGAATGGAGTATTTTAACACGGTAAATTTTATTTTCAGACAGTTTTATAAAAGGGGAGAGTGCTTTGTGCTTTTTTTTGTTTTGTTTTCTCCAAACATGGTAAAAGATAGTAATTCTATCAAAAAAAATTTTTTTTTACTTCAAATTACTTCCTTCCTTGGTCTTCTATAAAAGGAAGGAGGTTGCACCAGATGTTCTTTGAGATGACCCTTCGTTGGTCGTACCTCTTCTGTAAATGAAGAAGATTGGACCAGATGACCTCTGAGATGACCCTTTTGGTTCTATATCTAGGATCCTATGAACATCTTTAGTGACTAATATATAGAAGACAATGTTCTAGGTCTTAGGGGTTCAAAGATGAAACAGGACCTGCACTTGCTACTTGTTAGGAGTTTACAATTGAATAGATGGAACATAACTTACTCCTTTCCTGCCTCCAAAAAAAAGGATTTTGGTGGGGAGCATGAAGAGGAGGATAAGTACAAAGCAGAACTCCAAGAAAAATTCTATTAAAACCTTTGAACAAGAGTTTTTATTAAAATATAAAGAGAATCCATTTCTTGAAGGGAGAGAACAAGAAGCAGGAAGAAAGATTCATGAGTAGGACAGTCAGTACAGAGTAAGAACTGGAATAGGTAGTAATATATATTTTTTAAAAGCCATCCCAGTAATCTTGAGCAAACTGTCTAAAGTTATCTACAGTTAGATACTATCTGTCTCGCCCTTTTGTCATTTTTCTATATACTAATAAATAATTGTCTTGTTAAGTACAGGCATAGCTGCCTTGCATGTATGGATGATATGATCCTTTGTGTATGATGCATGTCACAAATTCATAAATCATCTTGTAAATCCTTTAGATTATGAGACATCATTTAAATAACCTTTTGACCTGTTTTGTTTTATTCTAGTTACATTTAACTTTAAGGCTTGAAAAGTTGATACTTGTAGAATTTGGTACATTTCAGTCAGATTCAAGTTTACTGAAATTCAAGTATCAAAAACTATTAGAGAAGCCAGAGGGGGACATTTTAGCTTTAGCTGTTAGCTTTGCCTGAAATTACCTAATATCAAAGTCAGTAAACAAAACTTAATAATATTTATGTTAATCTGTGACAATGTTTGTAATAAATATTGAATTATAAAAGCTTTGATGGTAAGTAAAAAATGCCCTTCAAATTTAATCTTCACTTCTGAGCTTCAGCTGAAGAATCCTGAAGACAGAATTCCTAGTAAATGAAAGGAGACCATTCATCCAACTGCTGGGTTTTGTCTTCCATCTTTGAGCAGTATGGAGGAAATCCAGTGTCCTGTGCTGTTGGCTTGGCTGTCCTAGATGTAATTGAAAAGGAAGATCTCCAAGGAAATGCCACACGGGTTGGAAATTACCTAATTGAGTTATTGAATAAGCAAAAAGCAAAACATTCATTGATTGGGGATGTCAGGTATGTTTATCCAGGAGGAATCATGTGATTAGATAATTGCATGATAGAGGCAGCTAAGATAGTGAAATGGATAGGGCTCTGAGTTTAAATCCAGCCCCAGACGCTTAACACTTACTAGTGGTATGACCTGGGCATCACTTAACTCCAATTGCCTTGAAAAAAACAAAAGAAAATTTTAAAATATTTCTGCACAATAATATTTTGACTTTAGAAGTATGTTGCTAATTTCAATACTCAAAGATATCCTAAAAAATGGGTTTTCTGTACATTTTAATCTTATAGGTACATGGTTATTTGAATGTTGTCACCTTCATTAGAATATAAGCTCATTGAGACTTAGAAATTGATTTGAACTTAGTATTTTGTAGAAGACAATTTTGTCTTTCTTTGTATTTCCCAGTGCTTAGAACATAGTAGGTGTTTAAGATACCATCTATTAGGCAGCTAAGTAGATTGCTAGATCTGGAGTTAGGAAAAACTTTAATTTAAAACCTGCTTATTAGGGGGCAGCTAGGTGGCACAGTGGATAGAGCACCAGCCTTGAATTCAGGAGGACCCAAGTTCAAATCTGGTCTCAGACACTTAACACTTCGTAGCTGTGTGACTCTGGGCAAGTCACTTAACCCTAGCCTCAGGGGGAAAAAAAAAAGAAAGAGGAAAAAAAAAACTTGCAGGAAATAAATTCTTCAATTTCTTCATCTGTCAAATAAGGCTAATAGTAAGTAGCAAGAAACTCCCAATTGTTAAGGATAATATGAGCTTAATATATATAAAGTACTTTGCAAACATCATTAATATTTATTAGTTATTTTTCAATTGATTAACATTAAACATTATTGTTGTAACTATTGTCCTAAGAAACTAAAGATAGTTGTTATCTTTAGTATTGCATATAATAGAGAACTGACCTTGGAATCAAGCCTAGATTCAAATCTGTTAAGAAGAAGAAGAAGAAATTGTTTTTAAAAACAATTAGCAGCCTCTGACTGGCTTTGGTTACTTAAATTAGCCTGAATCTGCTTAGATATAGAAAGTGACCCTTTTCATTACCACTAAATGAACAGAAGTATTGGTGATAAATATTTTTTTAAAAGAAAATGAAGAATTTTCTCCTGATGGAATGAATGTTTGCTTCTTCTCCATCTTTCCTAGGGGTATTGGTTTTTTTATTGGAATTGACTTAGTGAAGAATCAACAGAAAAGGACTCCTGCCACTGCTGAAGCACAACATATCATCTATAAGTAAATACATCTTTTATTTTATTTGCCAATCTAATTATGTCATATGCAATTTGATAACATTAGTCTTTGCCCCTCTTCTCCAGGAAAAGAGAAATTTAGTATCTACTGTATGAATGGGATTGTGATTATGAGAGAGAAAAGGGAAGAAGGATGGAGGGAGGTAGAAGTGGTATATGATATGTTGTATCTGTGATAGAAAGATCTGACCTTCCTAGAGGGACTCTTTTTCTTTTGCAATATTATTCTGAACCTTTGACTTTATTTACATCTATATGCATTTTTCTGTTACTAGGATGAAAGAACAGGGAATACTTCTCAGTGCTGATGGTCCCCATAGGAATGTTCTTAAACTAAAACCACCAATGTGCTTCACAAAGGACAATGCTAAGTTTATGGTGGAACAACTGGATAAAATTCTAACAGGTTAGTTTTGCAGCTCCCTGGACTGTCCCTCTTTTTTATTTTCAGTACAAAATTCATCAATCTCTTCCTGTATATACCCATCACCTATGAAGACAGAAACGGCTGTGTAACTTAGATTTAGAAATGGTGAAAAGGTGAGAAAAGAGGGAAAAGAAATTTATTCAAAAGTAATCCCACTCCAAAATTAAGACTTCACTGAAACAAGAAAATAATTTGTTTAAAAAAAATTATTGGACGGTAGGTAGCTTGACTTGTATTTAAAAAAACAATACAGGGAAATCCATCCTGAGGGTCTCTGCTGATTAACATCAGAATCTGCTTTACATCTGAGGGGATTGAGGAGTTAAATGATGCCAAAGTCACCCAACTATTATGTGCCAGAATTTGAACTCAAAAATTTTCCTCTCTTTACTTACTATATCCTACTGCCTCCCAAATTCCTAGTATGGAGTCATTTCACTGACTGGGACACTTATTTCAAAACATTGTCTTTAGATTTTTTCCATATGATTTTAAAGAATGACTTGAGAATAGCAGCTTATGATAAAAGGTAGACTGTAACAAATGTAAAAGGGGAGCTCCAAAGTCCTTTGAGAAGATTGAGAAAGGAGAGATCTGTTTTAATGATATTAGTCAAGGGAAATAAGGATTTCAGGGAAATAAGTTTCAGAGAGTCCCTGAACTGGACTTTGAAACAAAGTAAGATTTTTTTTACAGGTGGAAATATGAGTGTAAATGAACGAATGGAAACAAGAAACTATGGCAGGATGAATAGACTAGAGGAGTAGGGATCTCGGTTACATTTGATTTACTACTCCTCTTTTAAACATATACCCCTCAATTAGTAGAGTTTCCTCATGGAAACAATCAGGCTTTCTTTTCCTTTCACTTTTCAGAGGAACATTCTCCACAGTAGAAATCACTACAGAAAGAGTCAGGATACTGCTCTCTTAATAGAGTCAATTTTCATTAGCACTTAAACACTTCTCTTTCCTTCAAATATCTCAGGCAAAAGTCTTCTTAGTCACAGCAGAAAGCAGTAGAAGGTTTTGCAATTGATCTTCTAATACTATTATATTTTCCTTTATGTAGTTTTAGAAGAAACCACAGGAACCAGGACTGAAGTAAGATCCAACTTTCCTTTTTTTAAAAATGGGGGGGAGGGTGGTGAGGGAGTAAAAACTTTCTAATGAAATACAGTGACCAGTCTCCCTTCCAAGACTGGCAGTTTTGTAGACACATACAAAATCCCATACTCCCCTTGTATGAATAAAGAACATCTTAAGCTGAACTATCTAAGTTCCCTTCCCATTAGGGAGTAAGTAAAAGTGGCTCTCATTTCCTCAGAGGTATCCCCTTTTTCTGTTGGTAAGGAGCTCCTGTAGTCTGTTAAGGGAGAGGGCTGCAGAAGGGCTTTGATAATTTAAGCTGCTGTCTTGGCACTTAGGCACCAATATATCCATTCAGAATCCTATATCACATCAAAGGATCAATATTGAGAAACCAAAAGACCATTCTTTTACCCTTAAATAAACTTAAGTTCCAAATGGAACTAGGAGCTTGCAGACTCCTAGGAGCTGTCATAATATGGCCTGGATCTGGTGTATTTAGAGTTCTCCCAATGGAGGACCTTTTTACAGTTGCAGTTCCTGCTCAGAGCCCTTGACCAAGGATCTTGGCAAGGCAAAAGGGAGGTAAAAAAGCAGAGAGGATTTAATGACTTGTTATTTAGGTTGCAGAAAAAGTATTCCAGGACATAATCCTGTATATATTTTTACTGTATATATTTTGTGTGTGTGTAATTCTTTGCATATTATCTTCCTCTTGAAAATGTAAGCTCTTTGAGGGAAGGAATAGTGTTTTTGTATCCTCAACACCTAAATACATGCCACATTGTAAGCACTTAATAATTGCTTATTACTAAATGACTGAAAAGAGGCAGAGTTTTCCTTTCTGGAAAAGTTCTTTCTGACCTTTTGCCCAAGATCCCGAGGGCAAACGTATTAAAGTTAGCCAAGTGTTTATTATGTTGAACAGAGGATGAGGTAATTCAATGACTCCCTACCCCTAAAAAAGATTTAGCCAATAGATAGTAGATGCTAGCTTGCTGACCAAGAAGGGGTGCTTGCTTACAGAGTCTCTGGAATCATGGCTAAACAGGGATGGAAATTAGAATTGTGGTTTCATTGCTATTAGAACATGCAGGGTGGCACATTTTTAGTCAATCAGTCAATAAATAATCATTAAATGCTTACAATGTGCTGTGTAGTGGGCTAAGTAGGAATAATCTCAGAGGGAGACTAGCTGGTATTTAGGATCTAAGAGTTGCTTAGAGCAGCAAGAAGTTAACTTGAATTGTTCACAGCCAAGATGTCTGAGTCAAGACTTGACATCTTGTTTTCTTGGCTTCAAGGCTATTTTTCTATCCAATACGCCAGGCATGGTTTATGACCAAATATTTGTAGGGAAATTATGACCTGTAAAGAAAAGGTCGTTCTCTACTAGAAACTTGGTTTATTTTACTATTCAAGTTTAAGGGTCTTAAGCTCAGAGAACTGGAAAATATCTTAGTTTAGTGTTCTCATTTTATAGATTAGAGAACTGAGGTCCAGAGATTTGCTCAAAACCACACATGTCCTAAGTGTCCATTTTCTGAAAGTTGGCTTGGATTCATATTTGGTTAGGGAGATTCTTGTAATTAGTACAGTACTTGGCACGTAGTAAGTATTTGATAAATATACTTTTGGACCCATTAAGAATGGGAATGCAAACTTTTTGGATGAAATAATTTGCTTAAAGGAAAAACCTTTAGGTTTTCCAAAAATCACTCTAGTTTGTTTCAGATACATTGTTTCATTAATTTACTTATTTGCATATTTGCATACATTATTTCACATGAATTAAAATATGAAAGGGGTGCAAAATGAGCTTAAAGGATTGTGCCCACACTTTTAAGTCACATTACTAGTGGAAAGTATCTGTGGAAGTCACCAGAGAGTAAAAAGTTCAATTCTTGTCAATTATGTTGAGTAAATTTGCTCAGAGAAACTTGTTTAGTTTTGAATAATTCACTGGAATTTACTTGGTCTTGTGTTGTAGAGGCTTAATGAAGCAAGTTCAGACAGTGGCAATGACAGTGCCAGTCAGCCTGAAAATACCAATAAAAAGAGAAACGGATATTATGCAGAACACACAGTGACTGGAAAAAGGATCAAGACATGAGGCTTGTGGCCTGGATTTAAAGAGACGGAGCAGAAGCACCCAGAAGTTTCTGGGAATTTTCTGGCTGTTAATAGCCCACATACTTAACAGTGGCATATAGAGTAATTGTTCATTTTGTTTGATTTGTTAATAACTCAATCAATAAGCAATGAGCAAAAACCAACTGCTAATCAAAACACCTGTCCCAGGAAATCCTTATTTGGCTTTTGTGAATCAGAGATCTTAATTTATTTTTATGAATTTTTAAAATGTAAACTCGATATTAAGTTCACATTTTAGTGATTAATGTTAGAAGGCAAAGCACAGTAAGGTTCTCAGATTTGAAACTTAAGGGATCTAAATAAAATTTAAGCTTATAATATATAAAAGTAAGCAATAAAATCACATATCTTAAGTTTCTATCAAAAAGTGTCAAGTTTCTACACACACCCACACAAATGCCAAACATTAATTAGGAGGTGATATCCAAAGTCTTAAGTGGGAAGAAAAAATTAGAGGTATCTAACTTTTATTTTATTTAGTTTTTTTTGTTTGTTTTGTTTTGTTTTGCTGAAGCAATTTTGAGGTTAAGTGACTTGCCCAGGATCACACAGCTAGGAATTGTTAAGTGTCTGAGACCAGATCAGGTCTTCCTGTCTTCAGGGCTGGTGCTGTATCCCCTGTATCACCTAGCTGCCCCCCATGTCTAACTTTTAAAGATCAAATTAATGAAAACATTATTGGAGAAAAGACCAATAGATAGATAAAGCTCTAGAAGGAAACTTAAAAGCCAGTAAACATCTTCATTTTATAGATGATAAAGCAGACAAAGAAAGATTGTGATTTGTCCAAGATCACAAAAATAAATGCCATACTCTCTTTATCTGTGAGTTTCTACATTTTCAGCACTAAATCTATTTCTAGAATTGTTATTCATTCTACTTTTTGTTACTTGATTCACAAATTATTTGTGAAAGCTATGAAATGTAAAAGACCAAGATCATTAATGATATTGCTTTGTTAATACATTGGCTATACTGTTTGGACACTCAACTAATAATTACCTATTTTCTAGTTATCTCTGATTATGTAGTTAATTATTAAATTAAATTAAAATTTATTTTCAATGCAGAAATTTTCTGTCTTTTTTGTTGGATTATCATCAAATATATATATTTCCTAAATCAAATTCTTCCTCCAATGTCTCATAGTTTGAAAGTGACCCTAGTGTCTTAAAGGATCTTAAAGCTCAAGGCTACAGATATATGCTGGTAATTATTTAACAAAAGACTCTCTGGGGGAAATATATACCCACAACTGACCTGTAAATTTAAGCTATATTAACATTTCCCCCATCACTTTAGTCTAAATAGTCAAAAAAAAAGGAAATCAAGCCCTGATTTGTAGCATTTATCAATTTCTGAGGTGTGATTGCTTGTTTTTGTTCAATTCTTTCAGTCATGTTTTGTAGAGGGCAGGAACTTTGGAGAAGTAAACTTGAAAGAAGTATACTTATAACAAGGTGTTAACTCAGTGGAATTGATGAGGTAATGGTTCTCTAGTTCACATATATACTTAGTTCTCTAGATCTCTAGTTCCCATACACTCAGTATACTGTAATGTAATTATAATAGGATATTTTAGGAGAACTGGAGACAAAGTCAGACTCAGATGGAGAGGGAGACTGGTTATGACTGTCAGACTGCTGGGTGAGACTGGGTCAGACTATGACAGATACAAACTGTGTGAGGGACAGTAAAGACTTTGGACTCTATTCTTGTCCATTCTCTGAGACAAGCAGGATTTAGGTGACTTGCCCAAGGTCACAAAGCTAATAAGTGTGAGAGACCAAATTTGAACTCTTAAAGTCTTCCTGACTCCAGGCTTACCACTCTAACACAATATCACCTAGCAGCAGTATCACCTGAAAATTTAACCAAAGACTCTCATGAACCAGTATGAGCTGGTACTAGCACACCTCCTGGTTCAAGCTCTAGTAGATTCTACCAGTATGGCTCAGTAACAGATAAAATTTACTAGCTTGGACCAGCCTAGCTAATCACAAAAAAGCATATCATGAGTAGGTTGATTAATTGATTATGACTTGTTATATAAGCAATCAGTGAAGCAAAGGAATATATTAAATGAACCTCTGTTGTATGAAATTCCCATTTCTACTTCTGTAGAAATATAGAAGTGATTGGAAATGGAGCAATGTTAAGAAGCACATACTTTTTTTTTTTAAAGAACAAATTTCCATTTGATGTTTGATGGTTCACCAAATGTAGGATCTTTGCTAAATTGAGTAGGTAGATTCATTTCAGTTTTGATGTTCTTACAAAAATAACTTCTCTAAATCTCTGCAGTAGATGAGAAGCCATTTTATAATTCTTGCACATCAGTTTCTTCAATATTGATAATAGGTTTTATATAGCTGAAGAAGTGCACTGAACTCAGAAACTCTACCTCATTATGAGGTTTATAAATGTATGTATACACATGTGTATGTATTTGTATATTATACATATATATGTGTTATATAAATGTATCATGTATCATGTATTTATCAGAGGATTATAGGAGCCATTTTTCAAGGCAAGCCTGTTTTTGTTGGTACAAGATTCAATATTTAGTTATCACTTTAGTAGAGCTAAGTGATGCAGTGAATAGAGTGCTGAGCCTGGAATTAGGAAGTTCAAATGTGGCCTTACTAGCAATGTGATCTATGTACTTAATCCTATTTGTCTCAGTCTCTATCTATAAAATAAGCTGTTGATAGAAAAGTTAAGTATGTAAATATTTTATTATCATTTCAAGATTTTCCTCATTTCTAAGATTTTTGTTATTCCAAGTGTTCTTGTTTACAACTGTGTTGATCCAGAGTTACCCATGATTAAAAATCTTCATGGCAGAGCCAGCCATGGTCCCTGAACAAGGAAGGAGAACTTCTAAACTCAGATTCTATATCTGTTACTTTGAACAAGCTAATTTTTCTTTTCTTTCTTTTTTGTTTTTTCCTGAAGCTGGAGTTAAGTGACTTACTTGCCCAGGGTCACACAGCTAGGAAGTGTTAAGTGTCTGAGACCAGATTTGAACTCAGGTCCTCCTGAATTCAAGGCTAGTGCTCTATCCACTGCACCACCTAGCTGCCCCCTAATTTTTCTTTTCAATAGTATTTTATATTTTCCAGTTACATGTAAAGATAATTTCCAACATTCTTTTTCATAAGATTCTGAGTTCCAAAATTTTTTCTCCCTCATTCCCATCTCATCCAAACATTATAAGTAATCTGATAGAGATTATACATATATAATAATTTTAACATATTTCCATATTAGTCATGTTGGAAAATAAAAATCAGAAGAAAGGGGAAAAACAAAAACAAAACAAAAAGGCAAAAACAGCGTGCTTCAATCTATATTCAGTCTCCTTAATTCTCTGGATGCACGTGACATTTTCTATTGCAAGTCTATTGTTTTGGATCATTGTATTGCTGAGAAGATCTATCATAGTTGATCATCACACAATATCGCTGTTACTATGTACAACATTCTGCTCACTTCACATAAAGAATGACATAATCCCTACTCTCACAATGGAATCAAACATGCAGAGTCTTGGGCTAACATGTATGTGTAGGCTCAGTGGCCCCCTTGGAAATTCTTTCAAGCTTGAGGTTACAGAATCATTTCTGATCTTCTGTGGTATAAATATAGATAAGTCACTTAATCTTCTAAGATTAAATTGCAAAATAGTAAATGATGTTCATTGGTAGAAGGAATTTTCTCACTAGGGATTCCTTACACTAATTAAACCACTATTCTGGGACCCCCCCCCCCAAAATGAAATAAAGAAATCTTTGAACTAAAAAAAAAAATCAGAGAATAAAGTCCAGAGATTTGAGTTATGGAAAAAAGAAGGGTCCTAAGAGGAGCATCAATGCCAATATAATCATTTCACTTTTTATTTACTTTTTTACCTCAACTAAATGCTAATCCTATTAGACCTGTGGGTGACATAACATGTTTCTCCCCAGAAAAAATCTCCACTTTTCTAGGAAATATTGCTAGCATTCAAATGGACCATAGAGTGGACCAAGATGACAATAAACATTAATGAGGAATGGTGGTCTCCCTGCCAAGAGATCCTCTGTAAATTGTCATTTGATCAGTGTGTTAATAAAGGTAAAATTCTGTGTGAGTGCACATTGTTTCTGCAGTATGGGAAATCATTTTCCTTCATTCTATATCAATGTTCTCAGAATGAGTAGTCATAGAGGCTGACCTTCAAGAAAATACATGAACAAAGGCATGAAGCCCTCACACATTGCTCTTGGAAACCAGCATTTCTGCATATTAAATCTTTACTTATCACAACAGTTTGATATATAAGTTTTAGGGCTTCATTGATTAAGAAAAGTCATTATAAAATACTTTTAGATAATGGGGAGATGACCTCAGTTTTGATGGTATTTGTGGATTAGGTATAGGAAAGAGGAACTCAGGAAATGAGTTCAATCATCCAAGTGTGATAGACCTAACATTTTCTTTTTCATCTAAAAGTAAGAATTGACATTTCTAAAACACTTCAATCAATAAATATTAAATTAGAATTTGTTTGAGGGTTACTGTACTTAACACTGGAGATAGAAAGGAAAGCAAAAACAGTTCCTGTTCTTGAATTTATATTCTAATGGGGAAGACAACATGTCTATACATCAGTACATCCAAAATACATATAGAATAAATGGAATGTGACATAGCAGCTAGGAGAAACCCAGAAAGACTCTTATTTCAAGTTTTGTGAAGTACTTTCAATTTCCTCTCAGGTCCTCCCAGATCAAAATTTGTTTCCATGATAAGAAATATATCAATGGATCTTAACAGTAATTTTTCAAGGATGTAGAGGGCCACAAACAGTGGGAGAACTCTGGGTGAGGTATAAGACCCTTCAGCCCAGAAAGAAGCTGTTAACAATGTCTGGTTCAGCTTCCCATGTCTCCTAAGGGCTCCCAGCTTTCCTGAGAACCTATGTTATAATGGAAGCAGAGTGATAGCAGGTGGCAATCTACATACAATAGCAAGTTGTTCATATGGTTCCCCATGGACAGTATATACTCAGTGCATGCCCAGTGTTGTTTTGATTGCATAAGGGTATTAGGGTATATAAAGGGAGAAGACCTTGGAATAAATGGACTTCATATTTTAACCATCCTTGGGAGTCTTGTCTTATCATTCCTCCACTAAGATGGTATGTTTTTACCACTCCACATAGAGGTTCTAGAAAGCACAGTATGTTTTGTCACTCCAATTTGGAGGCTCTATGAAACAGGACATAACACAAAGAAAATATTTTTTAAATCGTCCCTGTTTTACAATTGAGGAAACTAAGATTCTGAGGTATTAAATGACAAGTGTTAATGGTCACAAATCTAGTTAAAGGAAGAGCCAAAATTAAAACCCAAATGTCTCCTGATGCCCAGAACAATTATTTTCTTTATTCTTTCCCCATTTTAGAGGAATAACAAAAGTTTTATAATGCTTGTCTCTGGGAATAAGGGTCATACCCTCCTGGGATACAGGTTATTAGAGAGGTGCCAAACTAGTGTATACATGAGGACATCAATAATCAATCAAACAAAATTTAAAGAGTGAAAAAATATGAGAAAATGTAAAATACCTCAGTGATAAAACAACTGATTAGAAAAGATAATTTGAGAATTATTGGACTATCTGAAAGCCACTTGCCTGGACCACATCTTTCAAGAAAGTATCAGAAAAATTACCCTAATGTCCTAGAAGCAGATCTTTAGAAGAAAATTCCAAGGAAAACTTCAAGCCAAATTCCATAATTCCCAGATCAAGGAGAAAATACTGCTAATAGCAAGGAAACAATTCAAATATCAAGGAACCACAGTTGGGATTTTTAGCAGTTGCTACATGTGAAGACTAAGTTAGCATACCGGATGCCTTGGAATCAGCCAGAGTCAGAATAAGCAAAAGTCCTTGATCTTTATTCTTGGTCTTGAGGGGTAGAAGTGAAGGAAATGGACGCAGAATCTCCATGACCTCTTTTCTCCTCATCTATGGCCAAAGTGACCCTGGCTTGTCCTACTCCACCCCCTGATCCCTCCTACAATTATCTGTATACACAAAAAGATTGAGCCAGCACAGAATAGTGGGAAGGATCATTTTCCAAGCATAAGTTAATAGAGTATTGTCCAATAGGTAATTAGTCTTAAGTACTCGGTTGTCTGATACCAGTGCATCAACTCAAGAGTTTCAGCTCTTTATAGCTACATAAAAGTGTTAGGTTCTTACTAAGTGCTAATGAGATAATGAGATATTAGGTTCTTACTAAGTGCTAAGTCGGTGCTTAACAATTCTCTGGTTCCAGCCTACTGGAAGTTTTATTTCTGTGACCTCCTGGGGAGGAGCTTGCATGCTTAGGAGGAGCAAGTTCATTGGTTGAAGTAATTTTCCCTAGAAGCCCTTGCGTTATCCCACGCCCATTCTCTGGGAGGATAAAAAAGTGCGGCACTCGAGAGATAGAGAGAGTCTTGTCTGGACCAGACTTGAGGTGCCTCTCTGGAGGAAAGAAGAGTCTCTGCTCTAGGCCAGAGTTGAGGCGGCTCTCTAGAGGAAGAAGTCTCTCCTCTAGACTGGAGAGAGATCGGCAGTCTCTGGAGACAACAGCTCATTACATAAAAGGACTGCATAAAAGGAGAGCTTGGAATATGATATTCTGGAGGGCAAAGGAACTTGGAATCCAATGAAGAATCAACTATCCAGTAAAATTGAACACTACTTTTCATGGGTAAAAATGAATATTCAGTAAATGAGGGGGCTTTCAAATCTTCCTGAAGAATAAACCAGAACTCAGCAGAAAACTTCATCTTCAAATACAACACTCAAAAGAAGCATAAAAAGGTAAATAAGGAAAAAAAAAAAACCCACAAAAAAGCCACTTTGTTAAACTGTTAAATTCCTATATGGGAAAATGATACTTGCAATACTTAACAACTGTATATCTGTTAGGGTATTTAGAAAGAGAGGGTGTGGATATGTTGTCCTTGATGTGATGATATAAAAAATTAAGGGGTCATAAAAGGATTACATTGGGAGAAAAGGAAGGGGGAGGCAGAATGTACCCCATTATATCATATGAAGAAGGAAACTATTATAATAGATGGAAAGAAGGGAAGAGGATATGCATTGCTTGAACATTACTCTAATTCAACTTGGCTCAAAGAAGAAATAACACACTCGGGAATATATACTTATCTTAACCTACAGGGAAATAAAAGGGGAAGGGAAAAGATCATAGGATGGAAGCCAAAGTGAAGGAGGCAGTGGTCAAAAGCAAAACACTAGTGAGGAGGGACAGGGTGAAAGATGAGACAGACAGACAGAAACAGAGAGGGACAGAGAGACAGAGAAAGGGACAGAGACAGAGACAGAGTAGTATAAACAATGAAAAATAGGATGGAGGAAAGCACACTTTTGAATGTGAATGAGATGAATTCTTTCATAAAATGGAAGTGGATAGCAGAATGAATTTAAAATGTGAAATATGTTGTTTGTTTACAAAAAACACATGGGAAGCATAGAAACATAAAGTAAGATAAAAAATTGGAACAGAATAATTTATGTTTCAGCTAAAGTAAAAAAAAAAAAGTCATGATTTCAGACAAAGCAAAAGTAAATGTAAATCTAATTTAAAAAGACAAGGAAAGCACTCTGAGTATTAAACTTATATGAACCAAATAGTATAACATCCACATTTCTTTTAAAAAAATTTTTTTAAAGGTTTTTATTTCCAAAACATGCACAGATAATTTTTCAACATTGATCCTTGCATAGCCTTATGTTTCAGATTTTCCTCTCCTCCCCTAGATGACAATGTTAAAATATATGTTAAATTCAATATGTGTAAACATTTATAAACATGAAAAAAATCTGTTCATAAAGGAAAGAAAATGAGCAAGAAAACAAAATGCAAGTGAACAACAAAAAGAGTGAGAATGTTTTGTTGTGATCCACACTCAGTTCTCACAATTCTCTGGGTGTAGATGGCTTTATTCATCTCTTATCAACTGGCATCAGTCATCTTATTACTGGAAAACGCCACATTCATCAGAAATGTTGATCGTATAATATTGATGTTGCCATGTCCAATGATCTCCTGGTTCCTCTCATTTCACTTAGCTTCAGTTCATATAAGTCTCTCCAGGCCTCTCTAAAATCATCCTCCTGATCATTTCTTATAGAACAATAATATTCCATTAACATTCATATATCATAACTTATTCAGCCATTCTCCAACTCATGATCATCCACTCAGTTTCCAGTTTCTTGCTACTATGAAAAGGGCTGCCACAAACATTTTTGCACATGTAGGTACCTTTCCCTCCCGTAAGATCTCTTTGGGATATAGGCCTGATGGAAACACTGCATAGTTTAATAACTTTTTGAGCATATTTCCAAATTGCTCTTCAGAATGGTTGGATCCATTCACAGTTCCATCAACAATGTATCAGTGTCCCAATTTTCCCACATCTTCTCCGACATTCATCATTATCTTTTCCTGTCATCTTAGCCAATTTGAGAGGTGTGTAGTGGTATCTCAGAGTTGTCTTAAAAACAATTGATCTGGAAAATAGATCCAAGAGAGGCCTCTACTTAAGAAAATTTTGGATTACCTGAAAGCCACAACCATAAAAAGAGTCTGGATAGCATTCTTCAAGAAATCATCCAAAGTAAAGTGCCCTGATATACTAGAACCAGAGTGCAAAATAGTCATTGAAAAATCACCTCCTGGAAGAGATCCCACAAGGAAAACTTAAAGAAATATTGTTGCAAAACTCCAGAAGTTTAAGATCAAGAATAAAAAATATTGCACACTGCTAGGAAAAAAAAACAATTCAAGTATTAAGAAGTCATTGTCAGGATTACCCAGGATTTGGCAGCTTCTAAAATAAAGAATCAGAGGTCCTGGAATAAAGGACCTTAGATGATAATCAAGAATCAATTACCCAGCAAAACTGAGCATCATCTTTCAGGGGAGAAGACGAATCTTCAAAGAAGGAGGGGATTCTCAATAATTTTTACTGAAAAAATCAAAACTAAGCAGAAATTCTGTTCTACAAGTACATGAGATCATAAATAGATTAGAGGAACAGAGGATAGTCTACCTCTCAGACCTGTGGAGGAGGAAGGAATTTATGACTAGAGAAGAACTAGAGATCATTATTGATCACTAAATAGAAGATTTTGATTACATCAAACTAAAAAGTTTCTATACAAACAATACTAATTCAAACAGGATTAGAAGGGAAATAACAAATTGGGAAAGTATTTTTATAGTTAAAGGTTCTGATAAAGGTCTCATTTCCAAAATATATAGAGAACTGATCCTAATTTATAAGAAATCAAACCATTCTCCAATTGATAAATGGTCAAAGGATATGAACAGACAATTCACAGATGATGAAATTGAAACTATATCCACGCATATGAAAGAGTGTTCCAAATCACTACTGATCAGAGAAATGCAAATTAAGACAACTCTGAGATACCACTACACACCTGTCAGATTGGCTAAGATGACAGAAACAAATAATGATGAATGTGGGAGGGGATGTGGGAAAACTGGGACACTGATACATTGTTGGTGGAGTTGTGAAAGAATCCAACCATTCTGGAGAGTAATCTGGAACTATGCCCCAAAAGTTATCAAACTGTGCATGCCCTTTGATCCTGCAGTGCTGCTATTGGGCTTATATCCCAAAGAAATACTGAGGAGGGGAAAGGGACCTGTATGTGCCAAAATGTTTGTGGAAGCCATTTTTGTAGTGGCTAGAAACTGGAAGTTGAATGGATGTCCATCAATTGGAGAATGGCTGGGTAAATTATGGCATATGAATGTTATGGAATATTATTGTTCTGTTAAAAAATGACCAGCAGGATGAGTACAGAGAGGCTTGGAGAGACTTACATGAACTGATGCTAAGTGAAATGAGCAGAACCAGGAGATCATAATACACTTCAACAACAATACTGTATGAAGATGTATTCTGATGGAAGTGGATATCTTCAACAAAGAGAAGATCTAATTCAGTTTCAATTGATCAATTATGGATAGAATCAGCTACAGGAACAGTGGGAAATGAGTGTAAACTGTTTGCATTTTTGTTTTTCTTTCCAGGTTATTTTTATCTTCTGAATCCAATTCTTCCTGTGCAATAAAAAATTTGGTTCTGCTCACATATATTGTATCTAGGATATACTATAACATATTTAACATGTATGGGACTGCCTGTCATCTAGGGGAGGGAGTGGAGGGAGGGAGGGGAATATCTGGAAAAATGAATACAAGGGATAATGTTGTAAAAAAAAAATTACTCATGCATATATACTGTCAAAAAATGTATAATTATAAAATTAATTAAAATTTTAAAAAAATTTTAAAAAAATTCAAGAGAAGCATAGCAAGGTAAATGGGGGGAAAATATTACTTGAAAGTTAAACTGTTTACATCCCTATATAGGAAGATGATACTTGTAACTCTTGACAATTGTATCTTTTATTAGGGCAGTTAGAAGGGATATACAAAGACAGAAGGTGTGAGAATAAGTTGATTTTGATGTAATGATATTTTTTTAAAAGACATCAAGGGGTGGGAAAAGGATTATACTGGTACAAGAGGAAAGGGGAATTAAAATGGGATAATTTGGATCACATGAAGAGGCACAATAGAACTATTGCTGTACAGGAAAAGAAGAGAAGAGGATGAGCATTGACTAAAGCTTAATATCATCAGTTTTGGCTCAAAAAAGGAGTAACACACATATTCCACTGGTTATAGAAATTTATCTTACTCTATTGGGAAGTAGGAGGAGAAAGGGAAAAGAAAAGGGAAGGGCTAGATAGAAGAAAGGACAGAAATAGTAGGAGAAAGTAATAAAAGAAGGGAGGAAGGGTGAAAAAAGAGAGGGAAAGTTCAGGGAGGTGTTGATCAGAAACAAAATCCTGGTGAGGAGGGAAAGGGTAGAAATAGAGACAAAAAGTATATTCAGGGGAGAAAATAGGATGGAGGGAAATACAGAGCTGGTAATCAGAACTGTAAATGTGAATGTGAATGGGATGAACTCTCCCATAAAACAGAAGCAGATAGCAGATTGGATTAAAAACTAGAATTCTATAATATGTTGTTTACAAGAAACACTTTTGAAGCAGAAAGATACACACAGAGTAAGGGTAAAAGGCTGGAGCAGAATATATTATGCTTCAGTTGAAGCAAAATAAACAGGAGTAGGAATTCTAATCTTAGACAAAGCAAAAGCAAAAATAGATCCAATTTTAAAAGATACAGAAGGAAGCTACATCTTGTTAAAAGGTATTATAGACAATGAAGTAATATCAATACTAAACTTATAAGAAAGAAGGAAACCAAATTACCAATATCAAAAATGAAAAGGGTTAGAGTCTGGAGTCACCAATGAAAAAGAAATTAAAACAAACCTGACAATCTAAGTGAAATGAATAAATATTTACTAATATATAAATTGCCCAGTTAATGCAACAAGAAACAGATTAGTTAAGTAACCTTATTTTCAAATAATTTTCAATAATATTCAATATTCAAAGAAATTGAACAAATCATCAATAAATACCATAAACACCAGGATCAATGGATTTACAAATGAATTCTACTAGACCTTTAAAGAACAATTAATTACAATACTGTATCAACCATTTCGGAAATTGAGTGAAAAAGGAGTCCATAAAAAGACTCTTAAAAAAAAAAAAAAAGAATTCATAAAAGATACAAATATACTTAACCAGTGTTAGAATTCTTATAAGGTGTTAAATCAGTGGAATTGATAGAGACAATGGTTTTTTAGCAGGGTGCTTAACAGTTCTCTAGATGTACTTAGAGCTGCTGAGATCCTCTAGGCTTCCAGCCAGTCTTCACAAAAATCATAGTGTAGATCTTTACACTGCTATTTATTTTCATGATGCTTTTTCACATGAATAGTGGGTTCTATGCACTTCATTGTAAACTTTATGTTGCCTACCATGATGAGTGCCGTGTCATTGAAGCCCTCTGCAATTCAGTCTACCTTCTCAGTAATGTGGTTTGAACTGACATCCTTTACAAGTTTATTAGCCTGATAATAACCATCAATCACATAGCTATTGTCTGTGCACCAAGAATCAATTAAAGTGGGGGCCACCTTGAGCATGGGGGGGCCAACACCAGGGTGGATGAGGGGGAATAGAATCCATGAAGAGGATCTCTATGGGTTGAGGCAGCAGTGCACAAGCTGCTCCTTACAGGTTTCTGCTTCTGGACTACCAGGAAACTGTTGACATTTTAGGGGGTATACTTGGCCCCATGCAGCATCAATTTGCTGTAGGCCTGAGTGGTCAGCTTCATGCTGGGCATGTTGAGGTTCTGGCCTTAGACCAGTGACAATGACCCTAACCTTCTAGGACCTTCAGGGTTCCTCACCCTAGCCACAAGACTCCCTCTGCCTTCTCTCTTCTGCCTAGGTCAGCCTGACTGCAGGTAGTCCAGCACTGGTTCTGGTATGGGGAAGCCCAGACACCAACAGCCTTCTTTGGACAACTGCCTGGCTCCTCTCAGGGGGGGTGTCATCGCAAAGTGGGGCTTTAAAATTGTATATTGGGAACCTACCTGCCAAGGCAAACTCAGGAACTTTATATATGAACACCATTATAAAATATATTTCATACAAATAAAGTAAGATCTAAGCAATTGGAAAAATATCAGTTGCTCCTAGGTATAGGCTGAACTCATAATAAAAAATGATAATTCTACTTAAATTAATTTACTTATTCAGGACCATACCAATTAAACTACAAAAAAATTTTAATAGAGCTAGAAAAAATAAAAAAGAACAAAATTCATCTGGAAGAACAAAAAGACAAGAATATCAAGAGAACTGATGAAAAATGCAAAAGAATATGGCTTAGCAATATGAAATGTAAAACTATAAAGAAGCAATTATCAAAACTATTTGGTACTGGCTAAAGAATAGAAAAGATTAATGGAATTGATCAGGTTCAGAGACACAGCTTCTGGTATAAGAACTCTTTGTCAGTATTTGTCAGAAACTGCTAGGAAAACTGGAAACTAATACGGCAGAAATTAGGAATAGACCATAACAAAAATAAGGTTAAATGCGTAAATGATTTAAATATAAAGAATGAAACCATAAACAAATTAGAAGAGCAAAAAATTGTGAAATCCATGGAGAAGGGAAGAATTTGTGACCAAACAAGAAAAAATGCAAAATGGATAATTTTGATTATCTTAAATTTAAAAGCTTTTGCAAAAACAAAACCAAGTGGAACGAAGATTAGAAGGAAAGCAGAAAACTGGTAAGCAATCTAATAAAGGTTTCATTTCTCAATTATGTGGAGAACTGAGCAAATTTATAAGAATACAAGTTATTCCCCAAACTGACAAATAATCAAAGGATATGAACAGGCAGTTTTCAGATGAAGAAATCAAAATTATCTATACTTATATGAAGAAGTGCTCTACATCACTTTTGATTAGAGATATGTGAAGTAAAACAACTCTGAGGCCCTAACAGGACAAAAAAGAAAAATGATAAATGTTGGAGAGGATGTGGGAAAATTGGGACCCTAAGGCATTGTTGGTAGAATTGTAAACTTCAAGTGTCTGAGAGTTCATAGTTTGAAAGAATCCAAAGAAATTCTCTTATAGTTAAGAAAAAAAAGACAAATAAGAAGTCTGAATGGGAAACAAATAATGAGCAACAGATAAGAGGTTTTATTGCTCCACATTCCTGAGCTAGATGCATAATTTTGAGTAGATCCAGGGCCCTGACTCAACAAACTGATTCAATCATTCTAGAGAGCAATTTAGAACTTGCTCAAAGGGCAATCAAAGTATACATATCCTTTGAGCCAGCAATACCACTACTAGGTCTGTCACAAAGAGATCATTAAAAAGGGAAAAGAATCCATGTGTACAAAAATATATCATCCCATTTCATGGTGACAAAGAATTAGAAATTGAGGGGATGCCCAATAATTGTAAAATGACTGAACAAGTTGTGGTTATGAATATATTGGAATATTATTGTACACTAAGAAGTGATAAGCAGGCAGATTATGAAAAACCTGGAAAGACTTGTACAAATTGATGCAAATTCAATGAGCAGAATCAGGAAAACATCATGCACAGTATCAGCAGCAATACTGTGTGGTGATCAACTATGAACAAGTTAGCTCTTCTCAGCAACACAATGATCTAAGACAATTATAGAGAACCCATAATGGAAAATGCTATCCACTTTCACATAGATAAAGAGATGAACTAAGAATAAAAATTAAAGCATACATTTTTCACTTATCATTTTTCCCCTTTTGGTCTTCTTTCACAACTGTGACTAATATGGAAATTGTTTATTGTAATTACACATATTAAATCCATATCAAATTGCTTACCATGTTAGGAAGAGGGGAGGAAAGGAGAGAGAGGGAGAAAAAATAGAATTTTAAAATCTTGTAGAGGCAACTAGATGGCACAGTGGATGGAGTACCAACCCTATAGTCAGGAGACCTGAATTCAAATTTTACATATAATTGAGAAAATTAAAATACTATTTTTAAAAAGTCACTTAATATTTTAATGTCCTCAAGATACTCTCTAAAACTTTAAGTTGATAGCAGAGAAGATGATACTCTGAACAGGTGGGGAAGATAGAGTTTCCCTCAATGGGAAAATAATTATGATATGAAAATAGGTAAAATAATTAGATATGACATTTTAAAAGGATCTATATACATTATCATATTTGTTACAACAATTCTGAGACATTCAATGCAAATATCATTGTCTCCATTTTGTAGATAAGTAAACAAACTAATGTTTAGAGAAGTGACTGGCTGCACAGTCACAAAATTAATAGCTGAAGTGGAATTCACAGTAAAAATTCTTTGCCTAATCAGTTTATCAGAATTTTATGGCATAGACATTTATTAGTTTAGGAGATTCCCAGATGAGAAAACCTTTACTCTCAAGCACTGAAGGTTAAATGACAGCCAGAATGTGTCAGAAGATCAATCCAGCTTTGATTCTCTATCTCTATGCCACATTGACTTACATCAAAGTTTTACTTCAATAATTTATTCCCATTGAACTCAGTCCTGATAGAACTTTTATGACAGAAACATGGCTATTTTTGGTTAGCCTAAGGAAAAAGGGATGTGGAAAATTTGGAGATCCATATGATTTAATTAGGGACTGTGAGGATCATACCAAGCAAGTGTCAATATGGTGGGAAAGGATTTTCTCTGAATAGGAGGACCTGGACAAAAAGCCATGTACAACCTTTGGGGATAGAGGAAGAATGAGATATCATTAATTGGGAGGCATTAAACTTATGGCAATTGGTGCTGCATTAGAAACACATCTTTTTCCCAACCTCAATATCTCCTCTATTCCCTCCTCTCATCAAATCATTTCTTTTCTTCCCTTAAATCTACATCCTAAAGCTCATGTTTGTCTCTCTTCTTTCTCCTCCAGACACCTAGTAGTTCCCACAGGAATCTTTCCTTAATATATAAGGCAACAAACCAGAATAAAAATTTTCATTTAAAAATATTGAGGACAAATGTCCAGGACAGCAGATGCCAGAAGCTATTAATAAAATGCTGCAGAACCAGTTTTTCTGATGAGTTGACTCCCAAAGGCTACAAAGGCAGAGGAAGGAAATGCAGTACATCAATTACTAACAAATCTGAATATACTAAACAGAAAAATTCATACAGGTAGCTCTGGAAACCATTCCAAATGTCATTTGCTATAAAGATTCAAAGGATGGAGATAACAAGAGTACCATAAAGACTTGATGATTTTTTTATGGAAGCCTGACTTAGGTTTAATGAAATATTGCTCATTGTGTATACTGGTTTACTATCATCTTTACCTAAGTTCTTTGGATTTTTAAAAAAAAATTTCAATGACTCTGAAAACTAGAGGCTGAAATAATTTGCTAACGTTGAGATTTTATTTCCCAGAAGGAAAAAAAGAAAGAAAAAAATGTAGCAACCAAGCATGAGATAGAAAGGTGAGGGAAGTAACAAAGGATATATAATCAGAGATCACAGAATCATATTTAGAGCTGTAATAAATTACTGAATCCTATCTTCCCCCACTCCCATTTTGCATAGGAAGAAATTGAGGCCCAGAGAAATTAAATAATTTGTTCAGTCTACAGCTAGTTAAATGTCAGAAATAGGCTTTCCAAACTCTAAACGAAGCTAATTATTCACTAATAATAGGATTTATATGACATTTTAAGTTTAGCACAGCACTGTATAAATATCTTTATCTTTAGGGGGCAGCTAGGTGGCGAAGTGGATAGAGCACCAGCCTTGAATTCAGGAGAACCCAAGTTCAAATCTGGTCTCAGACACTTAACACTTCCTAGATGTGTGACCCTGGGCAAGTCACTTAACCCCAGCCACAAAAACAAAAAAACAAAAACAACAAAAAAAGATAAATATCTTTATCTTCAGAACATCTCCAGGAGATATTACCCTTCTCATTTTACATTTAAGGAAACAGGCACAAAGAGACTGATTTACCCATCATCAATTTCTTTTTTTTTTTTAATTAATTAAATTATTTGGCATTTTATTTTCTTCCAGTTACATGAAAAATGTTTTCATTTTCAATTTCATTTTCAATTTCAAATTCATTTCAATTTCAAAAATTTTAACATTCTTTTTTTTTTTTTTTTAAACTTTGAACTTTACATTCTTTCCTTTCGTTCCTTCTTCACTGAGAATGCAGGCAATTCAATATAGGTTATACATGCGTAGTCATGCAAAACAGTCATGTTATGAAAGAAAACAGACCAAAACCCAAACAAACAAAAAACAAAAAACCCTCATGAAAAATAAATAAAGCAAAAAAAAAAATATTATGCTTTAATCTGCTTTCAGACAGTTCCTTCTCTGGGTATGGATAGCATTTTTTAGCATAAGTTCTATAGATCATTGTATGGATCATTGTATTGCTGAGAATAACTAAGTCATTCACAAATGATCATCTTACAATATTGGTGTTACTTTGTACACAGTACATTTCTCTTTGCATCAGTTCATGGAAGTCTTTCCAGACTTTTCTGAGATCATCTTGCTCATCATTTCTCATAGAACAATAGTATTTCATCATAATTACACAGAACAATTTATTCAGCCAATTGACAGGCATCTCCTCAATTTACACTTCCTTGCTCCCAAGAAAATGTTGCTATAAATATTTTTTTTGCACACATAGCTTCTTTTCCTTTCTGTTTTTGTTCATCTCTTTTGGGATACATATCTAGTAGTGGTTTTATAGCCCTTTGGTCATAGTTCCAAATTGCTCAACAAAATGGTTGAGTACATTCAGAACTCCATCAACAATGCATTAATGTCTTATTTTTTTCCCCACATCCTTTCCACTATTCATCATTTTCCCTTTCTGTCTTATTAGCTAATCTTGTGATAAGAATGTGATAGTACTTCAGAATTTATTTTAGTTTTCATTTCTCCAATCAATAGTGAATTAGAGCATTTTTTCATATGACTATGGGTAACTAGGATTACTTCATGTGCAAATTTACGTCTCATTATTTGTCAATTTAGGAATGGCTCTTGTTTTTTTAAAAATTTAGCTCAGTTTTCTAGAAGTTTGAGAAATGATCCCTTTTTCAGAGAAAATTGCTTCATTTTTTCCCCACAATTACTTTTTTTTTAATTATAGATTTTTATTGACAGAACATATGCATGGGTAATTTTTACAATATTGTCCCTTACACTCACTTCTGTTCCAAATTTTCCCTTCCCTCTCTCCACCTCTTCCCCTAGAAGGCAGGCAGTCTCATACATGTTACACATGTTAAAGTATATCTTAGATACAATATATGTGTACAGATCTGTACAATTCTTTTGTTGCACAAGAAAAATTAGATTCAGAAGATAAAAATAACCCGGGAAGAAAAACAAAAATGCAAGTAGTCCACATTCATTTCCCAGTGTTCCTTCTCTGGGTGTAGCTGATTCTGTCCATCACTGATGAATTGAAATTGAATTAGATCTTCTCTTTGTCGAAGATATCCATTTCCATCAGAATACATCCTTATTTGGTATTGTTGTTGAAGTGTATACTGATGCTCATTTAACTTAGCATCAGTTAATGTAAGTCTCTCCAAGCTTCTCTGTATTCATCTTGCAGGTCAATTCTTACAGAACAATAATATTCCATAACATTCATATATCACAATTTATTCAGCCATTCTCCAATTAATGGGCATCCATTCAATTTCCAGTTTCTAGCCACTACAAAAAGGACTGCCACAAACATTTTTGCACATACAGGTCCCTTTCCCTTCTTTAAGATCTCTTTGGGATACAAGCCCGGTAGTAACACTGATGGATCAAAGAGTATGCACAGTTTGATAACTTTTTGAGCATAGTTCCAAATTGCTCTCCAGAATGGCTGGATCTATTCACAATTCCACCAACAATGCATGTGTCCCAGTTTTCCCACATCTCCTCCAACATTTATTACTATCTTTTCCTGTCATTTTAGCCAATCTGACAGGTGTGTAGTAGTATTTCAATGTTGTTTTAATTTGCATTTCTCTGACCAATAGTGATTTGGAACATCCTTTCATATGAGTAGAAATACTTTCAATTTCATCATCTGAAAATTGTCTGTTCATATCCTTTGACCATTTATCAATTGGAGAATGGTTTGATTTCTTATAAATTAGGATCAGTTCTCTATATATTTTGGAAATGAGACCTCTATCAGAACCTTTAACTGTAAAAATGTTTTCCCAGTTTATTGCTTCCCTTATAATCTTGTTTGCATTAGTTTTGTTTGTATAAAAGCTTTTTGATTTGATATAATCAAATTTTTCTATTTTGTGATCAATAATGATCTCTAGTTCTTCTTTGGTCACAAATTCCTTCCTCTCCTCCACAAGACTGAGAGGTAAACTATCCTATCCTATGTTCCTCTAATTTATTTATAATCTTGTTCTTTATGCCTAAATCATGAACCCATATTGATCTTATCTTGGTGTACGGTGTTAAGTGTGAGTATCCATGCCTATTTTCTGCCATAATAATTTCCAGTTTTCCCAGCAGTTTTTGTCAAATAGTGAATTCTTATCCCAAAAGTTGGGATCTTTGGGTTTGTCAAACACTAGATTCCTATAGTTATTGACTATTTTGTCCTTTGAACCTAACCTATTCCACTGATCAATTAGTCTATTTCTTAGCCAATACCAAATGGTTTTGGTGACTATTGCTTTGTAGTATAGTTTAGATCAGGTACAGCTAGACCACCTTTATTTGATTTTTTTTTTCATTAGTTCCCTTGGAATTCTTGACCTTTTGTTCTTCCATATGAATTTTGTTATCTTTTCTAAGTCATTAAAATAATTTCTTGGCAGTCTGATTGGTATAGCACAAAGTAAATAAATTAGTTTAGATAGTTATTGTCATCTTTATTATATTCGCTCGGCCTATCCAAGAGCACTTAATATTTTTCCAATTTTTAAAATCTGACTTTATTTGTGTGGAAAGTGTTTTGTAGTTTTTCTCATATAATTACTGACTTTTCTTTGGCAGATAAATTGCCAAATATTTTATGCTATCAACAGTTATTTTGAATGGAATTTCTCTTTGTATCTCTTGCTGTTGGATTTTGTTGGTGATGTATAAAAATGCTGAGGATTTATGTGGATTTATTTTGTATCCTGCAACTCTGCTAAAGTTGTGGATTATTTCTAATAGCTTTTTAGTAGAATCTCTGGGATTCTCTCAGTATACCATCATATCATCTGCAAAGAGTGATAAATTGTTTTCCTCATTACTACTCTAATTCCTTTAATCTCTTTCTCAACTCTTATTGCCAAAGCTAGCATTTCTAATACAATATTGAATAGTAATGGTGATAGTGGGCAATCTTGTTTCACTCCTGATCTTGTTGGGAATGGTTCCAGTTTATCCCCATTACATTTGATGCTTACTAATGGTTTTAAATAGATGCTACTGACTATTTTTAAGGAAAAGTCTATTTATTCCTATACTCTCAAGTGTTTTTATTAGTAATGTATGTTGGATTTTATCAAATGCATTTTCTGCATCTATTGAGATGATCATATGGTTTTTGTTAATTTGGTTATTGATATAGTCAGTTATGCTAATAGTTTTCCTAATATTGAACCAGCCCTGCATTCCTGGTATAAATCCTACTTGATTGTGGTATATTATCCTGGGGATATTTTTTCTTGCTAATATTTTGCTAATTATTTTATTTAAGATTTTTGCATCAATATTCATTAGGGAGATTGGTCTATAATTTTCTTTCTCTGTTTTCAACCTACCTGGTTTAGGTTGATACTGATGTACCATGTCTGTGTCATAAAAGGAATTTCGTAGGACTCCTTCAATCCCTAGAATTCACATGTAAATCCATCTGATCCTAGGAATTTTTTCTTAAGGAGATGATTAATAACTAGTTCTATTTCTTTTTCTAAAATCAATTTAATCAATTTACTTCTTCCTCTGTTAATCTGGGCAAGCCATATTTTTGAAGGTATTTTTCCATTTCATTTAAGTTATTGAATTTATTGGCATAAAGTTGGGCAAAGTAACTCCTAATTATTGCTCTAATTTCCTCTTCATTGGTGGAAAGTTCTCCCTTTTCATTTTTTTTTTCCCTTCCCTGAGGCTGGAGTTAAGTGACTTGCCCAAGGTCACATAGCTAGGAAGTGTTAAGTGTCTGAGACCAGATTTGAATTCGGGTTCTCCTGAATTCAGGGCTGGTGTTCTATCCACTGTGCCACCTAGCTGCCCCTTCCTTTTTCATTTTTAAGACTAACAATTTGATTTTCCTCTTTCCTTTTTTTAAATCAAATTTACTAAAGATTTATCTATTTTCTTGGGTTTTTTCATGAAACCAACTTTTAGTTTTATTTATTAATTCAATAGTTTTTTTTTTGTTTGTTTTTTTACTTTCAATTTTATTAATCTCTCCTTTTATTTTTAGAATTTCAAGTTTAGTATTTGACTGGGGGCAGGGGTTTATTTGTTCCTTTTCTAGCTTTTTCAGTTGCAAGTCCAATTCTTTGATCTTTTTCTCTATTTAATGCAAGAGGCCTCTAGAGATATAAAATTTCCCCTTATTACCGTTTTGGCTGCAACCCACACATTTTGGTATGACATCTCATTATTGTCATTTCCTTAAATTATTAATTATGTTTATGATTTGCTGTTTCACTCAATCATTCTTTTTTTTTTTTTTTTTTCCCCCCTGAGGCTGGGGTTAAGTGACTTGCCCAGGGTCACACAGCTAGAAAGTGTTAAGTGTCTGAGACCAGATTTGAACTCGGGTCTTCCTGAATTCAGGGCTGGTGCTCTATCCACTGCACCACCTAGCTGCCCCTCAATCATTCTTTAGAATGAAATTATTTAGTTTCCAATTATTTTTTGGTCTATTTTCCCCTGGCTTTTTATTGAATATAGTTTTCATTGCATCATGATCTGAAAAGGAGGCATTTACTATTTCTGCCTTCCTGCATTTGAATTTGAGGTTTTTATGTTCTAATATATGGTCAATTTTTGTATAGGTTTCATGAACTGCTGAGAAGAAAGTGTATTCCTTTCTGTCTCCATTTAGTTTTCTCCAAAGATCTATCATACCTAACTTTTCTAGTGTTCTATTTACCTCTTTGACTTCTTTCTTATATATATATTTTGTGGTTTGATTTATCTAATTCTGATAATGCAAGGTTGAGTTCTCCCACTACTATAGTTTTGCTGTCTATTTCTTCTTGCAGCTCTCTTAATTTCTCTTGTAAGAATTTAGATGCTACAGCACTTGGTGCATATATATTTAATATTGATATTGCTTTATTATCTATGCTACCCTTTATCAAGATATAGTGCCTTTCCTTATCTCTTTTAATCAGATCAATTTTTGCTTTTGCTAGATCTGAGATCAAAATAGCTATCCCTGCTTTTTTGACTTCACCTGAAGCATAGTAGTGTCTGCTCCAGCCTTTTAACTTTAATCTGTGTGTATTGCTCTGCTTCAAGTGTGTTTCCTGTAAACAACATATTGTAGTATTCTGGTTTTTAATCCAGTCTGGTATCTGCTTCCATTTTATGGGGGAGTTGAAGCCATTCACATTTATGGTTAAAATGACTAATTCTATGTTTCTTGCCATCTTGTTAATCCCTGCTTATGCTTTTCTCCTTTTCCTCCTTCTTATCCCCCCTTCCCAGTGTTAAACTTGTGAGCACCACTTGCCTCTCATAGACCTCCCCTTTTAGGTTCTCTCCCCCACCTTAGAGTTCCTTCCCTTTTCTTACCTCTTTTCCTCACAATTTCTGTATTCTCTTATGCTTAGCTTACTCCTTCCCTTTTCACTTTTCCTGTCCCACTTTCCAATGATGTGGCAGAAGTTTCTCTGTAAATCGAATATGTCTAATATTTTTCTCTTTATGCCAATTCTAATGAGAGTAAGATACACACTGTGTTCATCCCCCTTCTTTCTTTCCCTCAGATATAATGGGTTTCCTTTGCCTCTTTGTGAGATGTAGTACCTCCACTTTACCCTTTTTCTTGTACAATTTCCTTTCCACCTCTAGTTTCTTTTTTATATTATAACTGTAAAACTAGATTATATATGTATTTTTTATGTATATTTATAACAGAAATATAGTTCCAAAGATGTCTTTTTACCTTTTTATGTTTCTCTTGAGTCCTTTATTTGGAGATCAAACTTTTTGTTTAGTTCTGGGGGTTTTTTCATCAGAAATAGATGAAATTCACCTATTTCCTTGAATGTCCATCTTCTTCTCTGGAAAAAAATTCTCATTTTGGCTGGGCAAGTTATTCTTGGCTGCATACCAAGTTCCTTAGTCTTTTGGAATATCAGATTCCAGGCCCTTCAGTCCTTTAATGTAGATGCTGCTAGATCCTGAGTAATCCTTATTGTGGCTCCTTTATATTTAAATTGTTTGTTTGTAACTGCTTGTAGTATTTTTTCCTTGGTCTGATAATTCTAGAACTTAGCCACAATATTTCTTGGAGTTTTGATTTTGGGGTCTCTTTCAGTAAGTGATTGATGAATTCTTTCAATGCTTATTTTATCCTCTGTTTCTATAACATCCAGGCAGTTCTCTTTGATGATTTCCTGGAAAATAGTGTCTAGGCTTTTTTTTTTCATCATAATTTTCAGGAAGCCCAATAATTCTCAGATATGTCTTCTAGATTTAGTTTCCATGTCTGTTGTTTCCCCAAGTAAGTATTTAACATTTTCTCCATTGTTTCTTTTTTTTTGGTTTTGCTTAACTGATTCTTCTTGTCTCCTCAAATCATTTATTTCATTTGTTCAATTCTGATTTTTAATGAATTATTTTCTTCACTTACTTTTTTATTTCTTTTTGCAATTGTCCAATTGAGTTTTTAAGTGAGTTGTTTTGTTCTATGGCATTTTTTTTTCCTTTTTGTCAATTTTATTTTTTAGAGAGCTATTTTCTTTTTCTAATTCACTAATTCTGTTTTCCTTGGAATTATTTACCTTTTTCAATTCACTAATTCTGTTTCTCAGGGATTTGATTTCTTTATCCACTCTATCTTTAAATGAGTGAGATGACTTATCCAGACCTTCTTGCCAAGCTTCCCTTTTCTTTCCCCATTTTCTTCTAGCTCTCTTGTATGAGCCTTTTTAATTTCTCCTATGAGAGTCTTGTGTGAAGGGGACCAGATCATATCCCCCTTTGGGGATTCATCTGGAAACGCTCTGTGTTTAGTCTCCTCAGGGTTTGAAGTCTCCTCTCTACCTATATAGGAGCTATCTATAATTAGAGTGTGCTTTAATTTTTTGCTCATTTTGACAAAAAAGAATCAAAGAAAACAAACAAATAACAAAAGCAAATGTGATCTGCTTTTTCGGCAGTATGGTATTACCAAACTTCCTCTACAGACTACCAGAGGTAGCAATGAAGCAGCAGTGGAACAGCAATGGCTGAGTTGTCTGCACAGTGGCTACTCTCTGAGATTGAGAGTGTGCTGAGTCACTCTGGTTGTTGGGTGGGTGTGGTCAGGTCCTGAGAGACCCCAGTGTTTTAGGATTGAAGTCTTTACCCTCTGTGTTTATAGCTTCTCTGCTGAGACACATGATCAATTTCAATTCAGATTCCAAGTTCAATACTTTTTTTCCCCCCCACAGAGGTGTTATTTAATTGTTTTTCAATCATGTTTGATTCTTCATTACTCCAGTTGGGATTTTCTTGACAAAGATACTGGAATGTTTTGCCATTTTCTTCTCCATATCATTTTACAGATGAGAAAATGGAGGCAAACAGATATACAACTAGTGTGTATCTGAGGCCAGGTTTGAATCAGAATTTCAGCCATCATGCTCTGTTAGGCATAGTCCTTAACAATTTCCATAAAACAAAAAACATGTGAAGGCTGCTTTTCAACTCTTTGAAGTTTATCATTCACAGCTCTATGAAGGCTCTCAGTAAATTGACTTGTCCCTTCACCCTAAGCATGGTCCTTAACAGACTTGAACTCACATGACTTCATCCAAGGTTAGCAAGGTTAAGTAATCTGCCCATAGTCACACATTTAGTAAGTGATATAAGGAAGCAAGCCTGATTTGAAGTTCAAAGATGAGTTTTCTTCATTTCAGGCCTTGAACTCTATCTACTGAACAATCTAGCTGCCCCTCCAAATGGCTAGGTTATGTCTAAGTGCTTACTTTTTGTATTTAAATGTGTGTGTGTGTGTGTGTGTGTGTGTGTGTGTGTGTGTGTGTGTGTTGTTTTATTCCCCTTCACTATAAAAGAAAATTGAATTACCTTAGGCAAGAGAAACCTTAAGCAAAAGAAAAAGATATTTTATCTTGTGAAATTCTATTACAGCATCAAAGTTAGGAAATGTCATAGTAAAAATGTTTTCATTTATCTTTTCCAGACATTTAATGTGATTTTTCAATTCCCTTCTAGCACACTTCAAATGTCTCTATACCTTCATTTATCTCTTTCTTTTTTTTTCCATTCTCCTCCTGATGAGATCTAGATAAGAAAAATTAAATGAAATTAGGTTTAATTGAGGTCTAGTGGAAGGTTCGGGATACAGGAAGTTAAATGAAGCTCCCCTGCAACCTCTTAGGATTTGGCGCAAGGATACAGAGTTAAATGAGGTCTAGTAGCAGTGAAAGAGTCCCCTGTAAAGGAATTTACAGGCCCAAAAACCTAGATTAATAAAAGAGATTTATTATGGGGTTTAGAAATAAAGTTTAGTTAGTAAAGTTGAATAAAACTTTCGATAAAAGGCACTGGAACCAGAGTTCCAGTGGGTAGAAATCCTTTGACATGGCAGGCGTAAGGCTGCCATGTTTGGGACCTCTGACAAGAGAAGACTCTAGTTTAGCTCTTTTACAATAAGGGGCTTTGGCTACAAGCTGAAGGGGGCTTGTGGCTCCCTGCTGGGTTTCAGTGAGGGTTAGAATTTGAATTGAATTCTATGGGTTTTGGGACTGAGCCAGATAACAAAGATGTAGGGTGCTTAGGGTGAAGTCCCCTCCCTGAGGCAGAGTCCAAGGAGGTTTTCTCATCATTCCCCCCCTTAAGCAGTTAAAACTTTAATTCATTTAAAGCAAAATAAAACTTGGGGCAGTGTCCCTTATTTAGGCAGGGTTGAAGATTTTTTCCAAGGATCTTCAGAGTAACAGGGTCCCCTCTTCATTCCTCCCCCAGCAGTCACCTCCTCCAAATGCACATGGGAAAAGGGGCAATGATCTCCTCTTAACTGCTTCGAGCTGACAAGTGTTGTAAAGATTTGGGGGTTCATGCCAGGAGGTGAAGCATGAGGTGTGGGAGATGGCAGCAGGGCACTAAGGGCTGTTCTGAGTGTTTGTTTTAGGAGGCAGAAATTGTCCTGAGAAGGAGAGCTGAAAGTCTCAGGTTAGAGAGTTAAAGGGAAACCAACAGGCATTAGTAGCACAATGGAAGAAACATTGAGTTTTTTTTTTTTTGAAAGAGACTAGTGTGTTGGGTGTGTTTCACTAGCCACCTTTTGTCGGAGGGCAGAGGTGTTAAAATGCAAAGGAAGCTCTTTTCAAGGTGGGTGGAGGGAAATGGAATCCCTTTCAGCTAAACTATTCAGTATTCAATTTGTGTTCTTTTACGTTTATCAAGTATTCTGATAAGGAGGCTGGGGAGGTTTTGCAGAACTGAGAAGTGGGGAAACTGAGGCAGGGATGAGTAGAGGATAATTAGGGAAACTGAGTCAGGACAATAAGCCAAATAAACCAGATTAAAACTAGAAAAATGCAAGGACTTGTGGCAAGGACCAGTTTCTCCCTGATAACCCCAGAATTATTAGCATCAAACAGCATTCCTCATTTAGGGAGACACACAGGGCTCCCTGTTCAGGTCCTCTGCAGTTGGGGAGCATCTCAGCCAGAGATGGACAGTCTGAGGTCTGTGGTCATTTGTGCATTAAACTCAGCCTCTGCTGAGTAGCAGTGCTCAAGGCAGTCCTGCTACCCTAAGAGGGCACCTCAAGTCTGTCAGGGGCTTCAAAAGAGGGAAAAAGTGGGGCCTGGTGTAGCTCCATCTGTCCCCTCTCTCTGCAACAGGAATTGCTAGTAGGAGACAGATTTCTGAGCAAATTATGCAGTTAGACCAAGACAGACAACCCCAAACTATTAGAGTCCTGATATCAAAATGCTGAAATAGTAATTAAGGAACTGAGGTAACAGGGGTGGAGAAACAGATCAGAAAGACTGCCAGTCCCAGGACAGATGTCTGATTTCTGGTTGTTTCTAAAGAATAATCCCAAAAACTGAATAAGAGAATTCAAAGTTAAAACATAACCCAGCAAATGATAGTCCAGTAAATTTTAAGCAAAGAGTAAAATAATTTCTAATTCAATCTGAACTAATGAAATAGGAGGTAGGGCAGAAGTGCCTAAGAAAAATACATCAGTTTTTCATTTTCCTGACCAGTTTCAATCAGTTTCCTTCCTCCCTTTTTTTTTTTTTTTTTTTTTTTTACAAAAAAGAAATTATCAGATTACCATTCCATATATAAATCCCAAGAATGAATCAAAATTCATATACATAACAGATTAGTAAATTTCCTAAAACCCCTCAAACATACAGCAATAGTTAAAGTTTTAACAAATCCCAGTTTTAATAAATCTTAAAAATAGATCAATTAATTTAAAAGCGGGCCTATCTCTTGAAATCTTTTGCCAAAGCCAAGCCTCTGCAGAAAGTGGGTGTGGGGGAATTCCACGTGGCCCCTTCTCCCCACTCCATTTCCCAAGGGGCAGGGGGGAAGGAAGGCAGCTAACCTTCACCCCAGGTTAACTAGGTGCTAGCAGAGAACAGTGAGTTAGTTGAATACAAAAGATCCCTACCCCACCCAACTTTTAGTGGGTTGGGTGTGGGGGTGTTGAAACTTTTAGAAAAATCAGACCTTAATTGGAGCCCTGTGACCCTCTTCAAGTAAGTTAATCAAAATTCACCCCAACAAGTTCTTAAGATCTTACATTCAAAGGTAACCAAATCTAGCCTGCAAAGGCAATAGTAAAATTATTGAGACGCAGTGATACAGTTAGAATGTTAACAATAATTCAACCACTTTCTCACTCCCCAATGTCAGTTCAAAGAAAAGTGGTTAAGGAGCTTTCAAACAGGTTCAATCTTTCATTCTAACTCATTTCCTGCTGCAGTCAGGAATTGAGAAGAGAAAAGAAAGAAAGAAGCTATCTTTACTCTCTTAACAATGTAATCTGTCCTGATTCAGAATTTTATTCTCCAGCCATCATTGCAAAGGTCTTTCTTGAAGCTGCAACCTGGCCAGGGTTGGAGCTTAGAAAAGAAACCTTTGATTGTTGGCAGGGGGCATAGAATGCCAATCCAGTAAAATAGAGAATGTGCTAAAAACAAAAGGTCTTAGGACTAAGAAGATTAGGAGTGAAAAAGTTCGCACCTATAAAGTTGGATGGAAAGTGAGAGAGACAAAGCAGGGTTTCAGGAGATAGCAAGGCTTTTTATCTCTCCAGGAGGAGTTGAGGGAAGTTTAAATAAGTGCCCTGAAGCTAGGAAAAAAAAAAAAAAAAAAACAAGCCAAGTTTGAAATTCCCTGTTTTTGTAGACAGCCTCATGAGCATGCAAAAGTGTGATTTTGAGGCTTCTACAATTAAAAGCTGTGATGGGAGGCATTGCTCTAATGCAGGATGACCAAATCAGGGAAACCGATGGGACAAGCTTGCTTTTTGAGCTGGAAGCCGTGGCTCCTTTAAGAGCCAGGTAAAAGTTGTGGGAGGGGCGTGGCCCACTTGTCCAGATTGTCAGCTAAGTTGTTTTAAAAGTTAATGAAAACTTTTCCTGAGATTTGAGAAGATTAAGATTGAGTCCCCAATCTCCCCACTGTATAGTACCCTAAGAAGGGGACAGGATGGGAGTATTTAAATGGCAGGTTGCCAATCCACATGGGAGAGGTCTGAAAAAGGCCTTGAGTTATGATCCCCACTCCATGGGGGAGAAGGAAGAAAGACAGGAAAGAGGATGGGGGAGAAAGAGATGTTATCTTCCCCAGTGCAACCCGAATGGCAAGGGCTCACACAGGAACTTGAGGGCAGAGTAGCTTGTCCAAGCCTCACAAATCTTGCTGGGAGAGCAAGACCTGAAGGAGAGACCACTTACCCCCATCCAGGGAGTAGCAGCCAGGTAGAGACATATCCCCAAGCTCACCCCAATTGAGTGACCTTTCTCCTCATGGCTACAGCCTGACCATTGGAGACTCCATTGTATTTAACAGTGGAGTGGGAGAAGGGCTCTAATTCAGCTCCTCTTAAGTTTCTCTGGTTATCTCCCCAGAACAGATCAAAGAGAGTGCTGGCCTGGGACCCCCAAGAGGGGTGGGGTCCCCAAAACAGCCATGTATCTCCTTGGTCTGGGGGGCAGTGTTAGAGACACTTCCTCATGTCTTGGAGTTCCTACAGGAGAGCAGTTTTCTGGTGAGAGAAAAAAGGATTAGAAATGCCTTGAGATGCAAAAGAAGGTCCTTTGTCTCTGGAGGGAATTTCCTCAAGGCAAGCATCTGCTAAGGAAGGATTTTTAGAGGCAGAGGTGTGTCTAGATTGTGGACAGGTAAAATTCTTCCAAATTCTTGCAGCTTCTCTCTTATCTCTAGAGACTGAGAATGAGACAAAAGGAGGCCTTTTCTCAATTTGCAGCACTTCCTAAAGAATATGCTTGAGCATAAAACTCTAATCCATGATCCAAGCCTGAAGGAGGGGCTTTGGATGTCCATTGAAAACTAGGGGGAAAAAAAGGCCTTTACCTTGACCAGAGTTTTCAAATTTTGGGGTTCTAGTTTTCTGGGTTCTAGTTTTTGGGGTTCCCGGTCAGGGAACCAAGATGATAAGGGATAACTAAATGAACTTAGGGTTAATTGAGGTCTAGTGGCAGGTTTGGGGTACAGGAAGTCAAATGGAGCTCCCCTGCAACCCCTTTGGATTCAGCACAAGGATAGAGTTAAATGAGGTCTAGTAGCGGTGTAAGAGTCCCCTGTAGTCCACCTAGATTGATAAAAGAGATTTATTATGGGGTTTGGAAATAAAGTTTAGTTAGTAAAGTTGAAGGTAGAGATAAAAGGCACTCGAACCAGAGTTCCAGTGGGCAGAAATCCTTTGACATGACAGGAATAAGGCTGCCATGTTTGGGACCTCTACCAAGAGAGGACTCCAGTTTGGCTCTTTTATTTTTGGCTACAAGTTGAAGGGGGGTTGTGGGTGGAGTCCCAGATTGGCTCCGGGCTGGGTTTCAACCAGGGTTAGAATTTGAATTGATCTCAATGGGTTTTGGGACTGAGCCAGATAACAAAGATGAAAACTGTGCTTAGGGTGGAGTCCCCTCCCTGAGGCAGAGTCCAAGTAGGTTTTGGGAATTCCTCGTCACTCCTAGCCTCTTCACTTCATTCATTCTCTCTGTCTCTGCCAGTTTCTCTCTCCCTCTTTGTTTCTATCTTTCTCTCCATGTATATTTTTTTGTCTTTACACTTCTCTCTTCCATTTTTAAATCTTCCTCTTTTCTCTTCTTTTTCCCCTTTCTCTCTCCTCTTAGTTTATGCCACCTAGCAGGCAACATTACTATGCTTCTGCTGGATCGTAACCTAAACACAACATTTTTTTATCCTAAAAAAGATTACAAGAAAACAAATATGTACAGACAAATTATGGGCAGAATAAATAGGAAGTGAAGAATGGAGGGAAGGAACTAGAATTAAAAAGGACTGGAGAAGCTTCCTATAGAAGAATTGAGAGAATAAAGAGAGATGAGCATGGAGAAAGACCAGAAGCAAGAACATAGATAAGCAAGTTTTCCCTTCTTGAGGTCTCTTTTTTCAGTGCTTGTCTCTATGTATGCTCAGCTATCTCACTTCTCTTAGTATCAGAGAATCAAGGATCAGAGAACTTTGGGGAAGTCCTGTAGTATTCAAAGGTTTGATAGAATTTGTACATTATCTGTAAATATGAGCATCTCAAGGACTTTACCATCTATAGAGAAACTCAACAGAATTCTTTTTATCAATTCTTCCTTAGAGACTTAAAATACTAGACTAGGAGGGACCTAATGATGGAAGATGGAGGATCTATGCATCTACTGATAGCTCTCTTCCTCGTTGCTTCTTTCTAGCCCCCCTCTTCCTTCTAGAGATCTATTATCATTTTTCCACTGTCACATTTCTACTAGGAGTCATACTTCCTTTTTGCCTTTCTGTTTTACTAAACCTCAGGATTAGACTTTTCTATACTAAAATTGGTGACAGCTTAAAAATACCTGAGCTACAAAGAAATTACAACTGGAATACTAGTGGATGGTGATGTTAGACTTCATGGGTAGAGCCATAACACTTCAAGGCTCTTTTCTATGTCTTCCGCTTCTATACTAAATGTCTATAGAAAGGTTTCTTTTGTGGCCCACTGATTGGGCCTCTTTTTTCCCTCTGCAAAATTGCTTACAGTGAGGCAGAAACCATTTATCTTCTCCCTTCTTTAACATCTAAGAGGTCTTCTTCCATATATCCACATTCTCAGAATGGCTGAAGAAACACTCCTATTTCTCCACTAATAAAAGACACTGACTCCATTCTCCTCTAGGGCAGCTGAGCCAAGCCAAGACTTAGAAGTCAATTCAAATCCCATCTCTTGACAGACACAAGTTTTATGTGTAATCTTAGAGTAGTGATATCACACTCAAATAGGAAATGATTCCATTAACTTAGACAACTACAAATTAACATTTCCTATGTTGTACTGTACTTTTATTTACTTTGTTAAACATTTCTCAGTTATATTTTTATTGGTTGGAGCAGCCCTTTGAGCCTGAGGGCTGAGTTTGATACCTTTTTTATGATTATAAATTTCAGAAAAGATGCCAACTTGTTTGGGTAAAGGGAGATTCCTATCCAGGAGTTTCACATGCCAGTGAAATCACAGGTCTATCCCTGATACCTATCCTTTATGTGGAAATGTTCAAAAGCTTCATTGTAAAGCACTTTGAACTGTGCCTGGCATTTAGAAAGTACTTAATAATTTTTCCCCTTCTTATGTAGTGCTGTTAAAAGATGAAATCAGATTTGAACTTAGAAAGATAAATCTTCCTTATTCCAGGCCCAATACTTTATTCTCTATGTCTCCTAGCTACCCTTGAAGATCATATAATCCAACAGAAATAGTATAGGCTCTGAATTAAGAGGATGTGACTTCAAATCTCGACTTTTATAAGAACTACCTGGATGAATTTGAGAAAGTTATTTGAATATTCTTGGACCTCTGTTTCCTAAAAGACAAATTGAGGGAGTTGGATTAAATCAATAACATCAAATTTAAATAGAAATGGGGACCATTAATTCATGCATAAGCATCCCTGTGAGACTTAAACTGACTTAGTTTTAAAATGTAATGCTATCTATTTCTTATTATATTTTGTAACATTATTACTATTATGTTACACAATATTATACATTATTATTTTGTTAAATATTTCCCAATTAATTTTAATAGGGTTCAGCTGCACAGTTGACAATGTTGTGAGTTGCTTGGGCAATATATTTGATAGCTTTGAATTAAATGACCTATGAAGTTCTTTCCCATGTGAGAACTATGATCTCATGACTTTGTATTTTGCTAAGCTCCTGGCACAATGCCCAGAATCTCAGTACAATGTCCAGCAGTTCCTCCAGGACACTGATGAGCAAATGTCACTACAGAACACACATACTTATTATCAAATGGAGCTTGTGAAGGACTATGATCACAATAAAATCTGAAGTATCTGAAATCTAACATAGATGCAATTTTAATCACACCTGATATATAGCAGAGAGTGAGAGTAGAGAATGTGGTAAGGTCTATTTTCTTTTCATATTAGCAAGATTTGAATTGCATTAGATGAACTGAATTAGAACAGATGACATTAAAGAACTGACCATAATTACATATATGCACACACAATACAAACATACAATTCCAGAGCACTTCTTTTTTGTCTAAATTCCTGTTGCTAATCACTTTCTAGGTGATCTCAAGTAAATCATCACCCTTTTCTAGTCCATAGGGAAAATGAGATGGTTGAATAAGACAATCCTCTTCCATTCTCATGGATTTATTCATGTCCTTCATAGTGTGCATAGTAAGAATTCTAGAGTATTTAACAGTCACCTGGGAATTTGTTTTCTACTTTAAATATTCCACCAAAATAATTATATCAAGCACAATTGATGTAAAATCATGAGATTTCTTTAGAGAGAAAACTTAAGCCTTTAAAGTTATGCTCAAACTTAAATTTACTTTCATCTTTCCTAAATAGAAATTAGTATGGCTTCCAAGATAAAACAGGAACTAAGTAGATAGTATGATTATGTGCTTCACTAAAAACCCCACTGAGCTGCTTGATCTTTGGGGATTTTTATCCAAGGGTGTCAAAATATCATTTGGACTCAATAAGTATACAGTTCTAAAATGTTTAACGCATTCTGTGGAAAGAAAGAGAGAGGAGGCATCTAACTTGAATCTAGAGGTCAACTTGAACTAAAGGATGAAGCCTTGATCTTTTCTAGCCAAGCTCTATTAAGCATATATCCAGGGGAAAGCCATGACTGATTGTGTATGTCAAGAGAATCTGTCTTAACATTTTGGGTAAAATGATCCAGAGCAGATTTGAAATGAATTCTAAAAAACCAGTCAACCACAAAACCTTCATACAACATAAACAAAATAGTATTCAACACTAATTTTATGTTATGGAAAGATTAATATTTCCTTAAGAAGATAGTTTAAAAACTTATAGAAATATTTTTGGAATAAGCAGATATCACTTTACCAAATAGGAAAGGCTGGAAATATTGTTACAATTGTTAATTGTAACTAGAAGAGACTTTGTGATGGAGTCTATGAAATAGCTAAGAAAAGGCCATCTCTCAAATTCCCCAATTCCCAAAGACCTTCAGGCTTCATTATTTAAAGACTCTAAGGATATGACCAATCTCCAATAAAGACAATGGCATTGCCCCTTTCAGTTTAGAGAAATCTTACTTTTATTACATTTATTTATTTACTTTTATTTATTTGTTTGTTTTTATTTAATATTTGATTTTTCCTCAGTTACATGTAAAATAACTTTTAACATTTTTAAAAGTTCCAGATTCTCTTCCTTTCTCCCTCCCTGTCCCACCCCATTCAGAAGGCACATGTGAAGGAAGGTATGTAAAACATTTCCATAAGTCATGTTGCAAAAGAAAATCTAGATCTTCCCTTCCCCTCAAAAAACAAACAAAAACAAAAACAAAAAACAAAAAACCCCAAGAAAAACAAAGTTTAAAAAAAGTTTGTTTCGATATGTATTCAGACACAATCAGTTCTTCTTTTGATATGGATAGCATTTTCCAGCATAAGTCCTTAAGAGTAGTATTGGATCATTGTATTGCTGAGAATAGCAAAGTCATTAATAGTTGCTATTATTGCTATTATTGCATTATATTTCATTTTTCATGAGCTCATGGAAGTCTTTCTAGGTTTTTCTGAGAACATCCTGCTCATCAAGAAATCATACTTTATTTATTTATTTACCATGACTTTATTAAAGTTTTTTATTTACAAGATAAAAGCATTTTTCAGCATTGACAATTGCAAAACCTTTTGTTCCAGCATTTCCCCTCCTTCCCCTCCCCCCTCCCCCAGATGGCAGATTGACCAATATATGTTAAATATGTTAAAGTATATATTAAATACAATATATGTATGCATATCCATACAGTTATTTTGTTGTGCAAGAAGAATCGGACTTTGAAATAATGTACCATTAACCTGTGAAGGAAATAAAAAATGCAAGCAGAAAAAAACAGAGGGATTGGAAATGCTATATAGTCGTTCACACTCATTTCCCAGAGTTCTTTTGCTGGGTGTAGCTGGTTCTATTCATTATTGAACAAATGGAACTGATTTGGTTCATCTCATTGTTAAAGAGAGCCATGTCCATCAGAATTGATCATTATATAGTATTATTGTTGAAGTATATAATGATCTCCTAGTCCTGCTCTTTTCAGTCAGCATCAGTTCATGTAAGTCTCTCCAGGGCTTTCTGAAATCATCCTGCTGGTCATTTCTTACAGAACAATAATATTCCATAACATTCATATACCACAATTTATTCAGCCATTCTCCAATTGATGGATATCCATTCAATTCCCAGTTTCTAGCCACTACAAAGAGGGCTTTCATAAACATTTTTGCACATATAGGTCCCTTTCCCTTCTTTAGTATTTCTTTGCGATATAAGCTCAGTAGTAACACTGCTGGATCAATGCACAGTTTAATAACTTTTTGAGCATAGTTCCAAATTGCTCTCCAGAATGGCTGGATGTATTCACAGTTCCACCAACAATGTATTAGTGTGCCAGTTTTCCCATATCCCCTCCAACATTCATCATTATTTTTTCCTGTCACCTTAGCCAATCTGACAGGAGTGTAGTGGTATCTCAGAGTTAGACAATTCTAATTTAATTTGCATTTCTCTGATCAATAGTGATTTAGAGCACCTTTTCATATGACTAGAAATAGTTTCAATTTCATCATCTGAAAATTGTCTGTTCATATCCTTTGACCATTTATGAATTGGAGAATGGCTTAAGAAATCATACTTTAGAAAGTCATTAGAGTATCACCTTTGAAGTTTACTTTTCACCCAAGATAATATAAGCACTTTGCTAACAGCTCACCATGATTATATCCTTTGACAAGTGGAATGGAGAAAAGTCAAATTCCCCCTTTCTTTAAGGCAACAATTGCATAAAATCAACCAAAAATATATTGATGAAAAAGCATCAAGTAAATGAATTAGTCAAGTGGATTTCTTTATAGAAATTCAGTTTCTAAAAACTAAAAATGCCTAGATTTAACGATTAGTGAGGATCTTTCAAGGAAATGATCAAAGCTAAGTGTCACATCATTGTAGGCAGCAAAAATTTAGCATGTAGGGAATATCTAATAAGACATGATTTGATAACTAAAATTATACATAAAAAGCTCATTTTTCATTAGCTAATATGACAAATCCAATAATGTAAATGCTGACCTCAAGATATTCTTGATAACAAATAGATTGCACTGGAACAAGATCATTATCACAAAGAGAATTGCTGCCAACAATGACCCAAACATAATGTGGATAAATAAAATTTTATGAACAATCTTTTTAATAATTTGTAACCAAACCAAAAACATCATTTCTAAGCTGTGAGGGAGAAAGGAAGTAAGGAGGGGGGTTTAAAAACATAGAGACATAGCAGAAGAATGAAAATCATGTGGAAACAGAATTATTATTATTATTAAAATTATTAAATGATTAGAAGTACATATTATTCTCATTATCTTGTTGGCTAATAAAATTATTTCAATGTTGAACATACTAAACATGAACTTACATTTAATACTTTTATTTGCTTACAAAACGCATCTATTTTATCCACCTATGCAATAGATAGAATATGAAATATAAAAGGATGACAGAAGTCATTATCATTACTATTTGAACTCTTTCAAACAAGATAAGAATGACTTTCTATAATAATAACAATAATAATGCTATTTATATCATATGCTTTAATATTTACAAAATATTTTGTATATATTATTTTATCCAAACATATGTGTTGATATTGTTATTATTTCCAACTTAAGTTTATTGTACGTGCTGTCTTTTTGCAACTCCAGCACCTAGCACATGCTTGTTGATTAGAAATGTCACTCATCTTCCCAATAGTCAGTTAAACTTTAGTTGATTGCTTACTTGACTATGTCTATCAGTCATTTTCCCAACTTCATCCATGTGGGAACCCCAAAATAAGGGACAAAATCCCCAATGTGGTTTCTTTTCTTTTGTTGTTATTCAGTTATTTCAGTACTATGGACTCTTTGTTATCTCATCTGGGGTTTTCTTGGCAAAAATCTTGGAGTGGTTTGCCATTTCCTTTTCCAGCTCATGTAATATATAAGGAAACTGAGGCAAACAGGGTTGTGTAACTTGCTTAGTCACACACGTAGTAAATGAGGCCAATTTTGACCTCAGGAAAATGAGTCTTCCTGCTCCTTGGTCTGGCACTCTAATTACTATACCACCTAGCTGCCTTTGCTCACTTCCTAATTATTCCTGGTGTCATTCTTAGTTTTCTTGATCTTTTCTTATTTTGAAACACAGAAAAATCAATAAGAGGTATAGAGGATAAAGTTAGAAAAATCCCCCCCTGAAATACAGTAATAGAATTCTTTGAGATCCTTTAAGTCCAGTTTTTCAGAGAGGCAATAGTGTCCTTCAATGTCACTATTAGCAAGAGAGTACATATGTATTCTCATTCTTCATGTTTGAATTCCCAGGGTTAGCACAGTGCTTGGCATATAGTAGGTCCTTAATAAATATTTGTTAATTCATTGATTGATTGTTCTACTCTCTCTTTAATACTTTTCCACTGACTTTTTTCACTACTTCACTATTGAATAGCTGCAGACATTGGAAGATTTAAGCCAGTTTTAGCATAAATTAGCAAGGAAAGTATGACTTTTTATCCAAATTCTTGATATGAACTGGATTGTGACCTTAAGTATCTAATCTCAGTGACTTGCATAATCAACAGCTGGGATTGTCTTCTTGTTCCTGTTTAGGCTCTGTCTCAACTACAGGGTCTCTAGCCAGATTCTTATGGCAGAATGTTAATTCCTAGCTAAAGTCTGGTTCACCTTCTTTTGGAGGTGGCATTAGAGAGGCATTGTGAGTACAGTGGAAAAAAAGGATGAACTAGAAATATTGAATTATCATTCTCAGTTGATAAACATATTTTTTTAAAGATGAAAATATACTATGATTCATTCAATCTCCATAGTTTTCTCTCTGGATGGCTCTTTCTATCATATCTTGGAATTGCCTTGAATCACCTCATTGTTGAAAAGTGCCACGTGCTTGATAAGCATATTTTAAGCACTTTCTATTCTGCAAATACTAATTTGCGATTCTAAGGATATAAAGAAAGGCAAAAAAACAGTCTCTGCTCTCTTAGAGCTCACACTGTAATGGGGAAAAGACACCAAGCAAACAGTTTCTTACATACAAGATAAGGGCAAGGAGGAGAAGGTGGCACAGTCGATAGAGTGCCAGCCTGGAGTTAGGAAGATTCATCATTGTATAATAGATGTATGACAGCCAATAAGTATCTGAGGCTGGATTTGAATTTTTTCCACATTACCTTATTTGTCTCAATTTTCTCATCTGTTTAGAATAATAATAATAATAATTGAGCCAGAGAAGGAAATGGCAAGTCATTCCAGTATCTTTATTAAGAAAATCCTAGGTAGGGTCACAAAGAGATGGACACACTAAAGCAAATGAACAACAAACATTATGTCAGGGAAGAAAGACATGAGGAAAGAATTCTTATATAAGGTAGAATCTGAGCTGAATCTTCAAGGAATTTGGGAGGAACATATGAGGAAGAAGAATATTCCAGGAATAAGGTAAATCCAATGAGAATGAACAGAGTCAGAAGATGGAGGCCAGTGTCCCAGGATTATAGAGTACATAGAGAAGAGTAAAATCTGAAATGATAAAAGGAGTCCAGTTCCGTAGTTTCTGTATGGTTATTACCCCAGGATTGCTTGGGGGTAAAAGAAATCACATGTTCTCAAATTATCTTTCTGTTTGAGTTTAGTCCCTCATGCCCTCATACACATAACCTATCTTTAGCAAGCATCCAGTTTTATCTCCATGCAACCTTGGACATTTGACTATGTCCAGTTGGCTGGACAATGGGCTTATCTCCTGCCTTTCCTAAAAAGCATTGACACCCAAGGTGAGAACAGGTGAAACTTTTACATTTTGCTTGATAAATGACGCTTGAAATGAGATCATATTTACTTGGCAGACCCAACGTAACATCATAGGAAGATAGGAATGATGTTTGTATGCTCTCCACTGATAAACCCTTACAAACAGTTTTTGATTTGGGATCTGTGATTCCTTTCAGATTCTCAGCCCCTCCGGGTTGAGGTATATTCTCTTTAGCTTTCCTGGATGCCAGGACCTTTGATTCAAAAATCCTGGTCAAAAGCATGCCTTTGAATTCCAATAGGAGATCCGGGAGCCCCCACTGGATCTGAGCCAACTTGGGCTCTCCCAGCCCCCCCCCCCCCCCATTGTGATCTGCTCCTGTTGTCCCAGTCCCTATTCTGACTTGCTTGGATTGCCCAGAGTCCCCACTGGTTCTGATCTGCAGGGGTTTCCCAACCCCCACCAAGACAACCACTATAATGAGCTTCCATCAACTAAGATCTTGCAAATGAACCTCCGTAGGTTACTCAGCTGCCAGGGCTTTCTGTCCACTGAGAACTGCATTCTCAGTGCAAAACTCCATTTTCCATAGATCTGCCCACTGGAATAATATTCTTTTCTAGTGTTATCCTCTCCTTATTCTCACCTATTTCCCTAAAGAGACTTTATGCCTCTCTGTCAGGATTTCTAACCTTACTTCCAATTCCTATAATAAACCTCTTTTATCAATCTAGGTTTTTGAGTATGTAAATTCTTTTACAGAGAACCTCTACTCTGCCAGAAGGGAATCCCCCAAATGCCCTACCCTTGAGCCAAATCCCAAGGGGTTGCAGGGAAGCCAAACCTCTCCATTTGGTTCCCTGATCCCTGAACCTGCCACTAGACCTTATTTAACTCCCTGCCCATTAGAAACCCTAATTTCATTTTGGTTCCCTAAATCTAAACCTCATTTCTGCCATCCAGAACTAATGAATTAATGCTATCCTAGATTTCTATTTTCTGGATTTCCTATAAAGCAGAATACAAGTTTTTAATTTTCTCTACCTGGAATAAGACTATAATGCTCCCCTCTTCATTTTTAGGCTCTCTGTTTATTTGTTGAATTTATTGAAATTTACTGAATTTATTTATTTGAAATTTCAATTTATTAAAATAAATTACATGAAAAGATGCAATATGGTTCTATTAGCCATAGAGCCAGAAAGGCTTGGATTCAAGTCTCTCCTCTGGTTATATAATCCTGGATAACTAATTTAACTGCTCAGTGGTTTAGGAAAGAAGTAGCTAAAGTGCTCAGTGGATAGAACACTGGGCCTGAAATCAGGAAGACTTGATTTGAAATTCAATTGTATGACTAGGCTAGCCATTTAACCTCTGTTTGCCTTAGAAGAGATTAGGTAGCTCAGGGCTCCTCCCTTCCTTCTTTGTAAAAATGGAGATATTATAGGTGCCAAATTGAATATATACAGTTTTAGAGTTTGTTAGTACATTGGTTAGTCTTGAAGAGCTGCTTCCCTTCTCTCTCTCTCTCTCTCTCTCTCTCTCTCTCTCTCTCTCTCTCTCTCTCTCTCTCTCTCTCTCTTTTTGTTATAAAGATTGGCTCTTTGATGTGAGAGATATATTAAAAGATCAAATAATGAATAACCATTAATAAAATTATATGTGTCAGGCAAAAATAGGCTCTACCCTCATAGAGCTTACATTCTAGCAATGAAGATAATATGTAAATACATGATACATGCAGAGGAGATGGAAATAATGTTGGAGAAAAGGAAAGGTCTTCCTTCAGCTAGAGATAGTATTTGAGCCCAGTCTTAAGGGAAGCCATGAAAGTAAAAGTAATATTAACATGAAATAATGAAATTCTTAACAAATTAAATATAACAAGCCAAATAAGAAAGCTATAAAATGATGAGAATTCTTAAAGCTTTTTAGGAGTTGACAGCTCTGGTTTCCTCTGGTTTGTTGACTTAAGGAAATATTTCTCTGTCTAACTCTATAATCATAGGTTTAGAAGCAAAAAAGGGATCTTAAGAGACCATTCCATCTAACACTCTCTTTTTATAATAAAGGAAATAGAGGATCAGAAATATTAAGCTACTAATTACACAGGTAATAAGTGTCAGAAGCAATGATTGAACCATATCTTCCTGACTCCAAGTCTAATACATTATCCACTATAGCAAACAGTTCTCAAACTTTTGATTCTTAGTACTCCTTTGAACTCTTAATTATTGCATATCTCACTCCTCCCCACCAAGAACATTTATTTATATAATCTATTTTTATTGATATTTACCATATTAAAACATTTTAATATCTTGATATTATTATAAAAATGGCTTTAGCTTCAAGGATCCCCTAAAATTGGGTGACAGAAACTCTTAGGGGTTTCTGGACCATATTCTGAGAACCGTTGAACTATATACTGTGTTGCTTCCCATGGAATTTAGACCATGCTAAATTTGAAGCATGTTGTCTGCATGTTATAAGTGGTAGATTCAGAATAAGACATATTTTTCATAGTCAACAAGGAAATGTTTTGCTTGACTATACATATTTGTTACAAGTAATTTGTTTTTCATTCATCATCCTCACCAGTGAAGTAAGGAGTAAGAAGGAGAGAAAATTTCCATTAGGTTAGATTTCTAATCTAACTAGATTAAAAATAAAATTAGATTTCTATGTATTTTTAGAAAATCCTATATTTGCCTTTGACCCCTTACTTATAAACATGTGTCTATCTGTTTCCATAAATTCTTGTACTGGATTATAGATTGACCTCGTAGTTATTTTCTTTCTCCTTCTGATAAAATCTTCATGGCTCCTATCTTGAACCAAAGCTTTTATAGCCCAAAGTCCCATAATAATTCCTCAGGGTCAAGTATACAACTTAGGCTATGTCACAATTACTTTATTCTCATAGCCTTTTTAAATGGATCTCTATTTTAGGAAAGGATAGCTTATTGCTAGGAGAACTATTATGCACAGTTCTCTTTTATTGTCCTGACTCAGTTTCCCTAATTATCCTGACTCAGTTTCCCTAAATTGTCCTGCCTTGGTTTCCCTAATTGTTCTTCCTCAGTTTGTAATTGTTCTGCTCAATCCTGCAAAAGCACCCTCCCTCTTAATCAGAATATTTGATAAGGATAAAAGACCTTATGTTTTAGAATATCAGAATGCCTCTCCCCATTCCAAGCTATCAGAATATCGAATACCATCTTATCAAGATGCCTCTCCCCATCTCTGGGGTTCCTCTCCCCATTAGGTTATCCCCTCTCCCATGCCCTATCAGAACAGGATTGTCAAGAGTCCTGTTCCCTCTCTCAGCACCCTGACTGTGCCCCTGCCTCTGAGTCTGAGCCTCATGTATAGATGTCATTGAGAACTCACATTGTTTGCTGGATTCTTGGAGACCATAGTCTCACTCAGTCCTGGGACCAAACCATGGATCCATTTGGTCCCAGTAAATCTATCCCTTTTAAATAAATTATTAAATACTCTCTAATCTCTTCCTTGCCTCAATTTCTGCGGCATTACAGAACAATGCGCAGAGCTATAACACTAAAGGTGGATCTGAAAGAAGACACAACTAAACCATAACTGTCCACCCTTATTTTCCACGAGTCAGCCCACAGCAGAAGCACCCAGGCATCATCTACTGAGAGAAACTCCCTAAGGGAGGGGGCACACAAAGAAGCTATACCCTTGCCCAGCCCAAGATATAAACCTGAATCAGATCCTCTTTCTAATCAACAGATAAATCTGCCCAATAGTCACAGCATTGTAGCTAGTTAAACTATGTAAAAACATTCCTTCTCCTAGGATCTTAGAGTCTCAGAATCCTAGATCTAGAACTGGGAGAAACCTCAGAGTTCATCTAGTCCAATGATGTCAAACTCAAATAGAAATGGCAGGGCAGGAGGTATGGTGAGGGGGAGGAGATTATATTATATTGTTAGTATAATCTCCTAACATTTAGGTAAGAATCCCTACAATTTGCATATTAAATTATATTGTATTTTTATTGATTTTGTTTACTTTACTTGCTTTCCATTTGAGATGGGAAATTAAGAGGGTAACAAGCCAAAGACATGGGGAACCAGAGGTATAAATTGGGTAGAACACAGAATTGGAAACAGATGTGAAGATACTCATTCTGATCAATCAAGGCATTGATGAGTAAAATTATGAGTAAACCTCTTCTTGGCTTGATTATAATTTGTAGCAAAAAAGAAACTCCCAAAGCACTAAAGAAACAAGTCTGTACTTTCAGGGGGTGTTGATCTAGCATTCTCTTCTCAAAGAAAAGAGTATGGAGCTAAATAGGCAAAAACAATTATCCCTGAAAATGAAAAAAAAATATTTCTAGACATCCAGGAAATGTAAATTATAATTATTACATGCAAGAACATTTGAGTAAAACACTGAAAGAATTTTTTTTCCTTCCTTTTAAAATCATTTGTTATAAGGGAAGGTTCTCTTGAGGTAAGAGGAGAGATGATAGAAACTTAGGCTATGTAAAAACAAAAGGAACCTATGAATTAAACCTTTTAAAAAAACAAAAAAAAAGATTTAATTCATAGATCTTTTTTGTTTTTATATAAATTAATTTCACAGGGGTTCCAAAATTGTGAGCAATATGTGGCACAATCAAATCCTAGTTTAATAAAATAATCTTCAGAATCTCTTGGAGTTTGCTGCAACAGAATTTACCCTGTAGATGATGGAGGGCAAAGGTCTGTTGCATTGTTGACAAATGGACAGCACACATTGCAAAATACTCTACCTTCTCTCCCCAACAAGAGTTGCCTCATTGTTACAAAAATAAACCTTGTAGCTTCAGACTAGCAAATACCCATTGGTTCCTAGACCTAGCCGTATTAGTGCAGTCAACAATATTACCTTACTACTAAATGCCACGACATTCATGCCAGTGTCCTCCTGCATTTGTTCCTTTACAAAGCTTTGCTCAAGGGTGCCATGGATGAGATGCCAGAAAGCAAAGTTAGAAATTTGAGTTGTGGAGTTGTTGACAAATGGACTGACCTCAGTGGAGTGAGGGTGCATGGGACATGCTGTCCTAGAATATCTTCCAGAGTTTACTCAATGTATAGGGGATCTGAATTGCCAAGAAGAAGAATAGAAGTTATTATATGACTCTCTAGTGGAGCCTAGGACAATCCTTTTTTTTTTTTTTTTTTTTTTTTTTTTTTTTTTTTTTTTTTTTTCAGAAAACCAGGTGGCATCACAGTACACAAAGTACTAGACCTAGAATTGGAAAGACAAGCTTAACTCCAGTTTCAGACATTTATTAGTTATATGATTGAGCAAGTCATTTAATCTCTTTCTACCTTAGTTACCCCATCTGTAAAGTTAGAGATCATAATTGCAACTTCTTCCACAAGATGTTGTAAAGTGCTTTATGTACTTTGCAAACCTTAAAATACTATATAAATGCTATTATCTAAAATAAAATCATCCTTAAACATGAGAATGTTCCTCAAATAAGCCAGTATCATTATAGTTCTATTCAATTTTGAATGAAACAGTCATTTCAGACATTTCTGGCTTAAAATAAAATAACAATAAAATTTGTCACGTCTACCGACTCTTCCTTTGAACACAATCCTGTTGTGCCAAAGGGAATAGGAAAACCTAAGAACAGGGAGAAAGATTAGAGTGAGTGGAGGATGAAGCAGCCAGAACACACACAATGCTTTTTTTTTTTTTTTTTTTTTTTTTTTTTTTTTAAGTCTCTCATAATTTAATTAATTTGTTCTTCTGACAGTCATTGGATCATAAATCTAGAACTGAAAGGAATGTCTGAGGCCATCTTGTTCAACACCCTTATTTTGTAGATGAGAAAAATCACATCCCATAGAATCTCAATGACTCACCCAAATTCACATGAGTATGAAACCGTCAGAAGAGGGATTGCAACCCAGGTTCATTGACTTCAGAGACAGTGCCATTAGTCTCTTGCTGAGCCCTCTAAATCTCTTACTTAGTCCTCAAGGCTTAAATAAAACCTATTAGTATTATTAAGACTCTGACATAACATTGAGAAAACAGCATCAATCCAATTATAAATCCATTATTTATTTATTTTCCCCTTCTTATTCCTTTTTTTTTTTAAATTCATTTTATAATTATAATTTTTTTGACCCATATGCATGGGTAACTTTTTTTTTTTTTTTAACATCTATTGTCTTTTTATTTATTTTTTTTTTAAATTTTTTTTATTATATATATATATATATATTTTATAATATTATCCCTTGTATTCATTTTTCCAAATTACCCCCCCTCCCTTATTCCCTCCCCCCGACGACAGGCAATACCATACATTTTACATGTGTTACAATATAGTCTAAGTACAATACATGACACACAATGCTTTTTGATTAATTTTGTTGTCTTACATGGACATGACTTAGGGTGCCTCAAAAAATTACAATACAATATATACATAACAGATACGATAATAATGAAAATTTAAAGATATTGTGAAAATTACCAAATGTGATATAAACCTAAAATGTGAACACATGCTGTTGGGAAAATGGCATTAATAGACTTGTGCAATAAAGGCTTGCCACAAACTTTCAATTTCTAAAAAAAATCAATATCCATGAAGCACCATAAAACAAAGTACAATAAAAATAAAGGTATGCTTTGTTCCAACTTGGAATTTTATGGATCTGAGACCAACTCTCTATTCCCTGGGCTATGCTGCCTCTCCAACTCCATGAAATAAGGGATAAAAGTTGAGGCCAATAAAATAGACTGAAAAAAAAAATGCTTTACATACAGTCTTTGGATTTAGATGATCTTTTCTCTCTATTTCCCGGATTTGGACCTCTGCAGCCATCTGAGAGCATTTCGTTGTTTTGTCTGTTTCAGTAGCCATCAGGTCGGGGTTGAGACTCTCAACTCCAGACATCTAGTTCTGTGACTCCAGACTTTCTGTGAGATTGTTCTAGGACTTTATCTTGAACAGAATTCTCAGACCTTATTCTCTCTCTCCCTGAACCCACTCTTTCTGATTTTACTAATGAATGATCTAAGTGGTGCTTGGTCTTCTGTGTTTGAAACTTTGTGTGCTATCTCCTCTCCTCCTTTCAGCTGTTGCTAATGTTTATTCATTTGATAACCATAACATGTCTCACATCATTCTGCCATCATCTTGTTATAGGTCCTTACTTGACACTTACCTGGACATTTTTATCAGGTGGACTAAGGAGGGGAAACTGTCACAGATCAGAAATAGAGCAGATTAAAGATTAAAGTGGCTACAGTTCTTTTAGCCTGGGTGACGTTCTCCAAAATATATTTCATTTGATTCTCACATAATACATGGAGAGGATTATACCCCTTTTGCAACTGAGGAAACAGATTGTGAGAGGGCAAGTATCTCACAGGATCACACAGAATCTGAGGCAGGACTTGATCTGGAGGTCTTCTTCACTCTAGCATACTCTTCTATATATCAGATGTGTGGGACAGTGACCTTTACCCAAATAAAAATCAGAGACTCTAGAGGTAAAAAAGGCAAAAAAGGGATTTATGATGATCAAGAGAAAAGAAAGGGCAACTCCCAACAGACAAGTGGTAGCAGAGAGTGCAAAGCATAAACTGCAAAACCCAAGATTAAATAGACTAGAAAACCCCCATCCCACCTTTTTTCCCATTGTCTGAAGGACACTCTAAACACAGAAGTCAGGTAGAAACAAAGGAATATTAGTAAATAATTTAAATTTTCCTAGGAAACTGCTATATAAGCAGATATTCTTGGAAGAGAGAATTCTGTTAGCTGAACTCCCAAATCTATCATCACTTTTAAATGAAGTACTTAAATTCTAGTTAAGAGATGGGGGGAGAATAGGAAGGGAAATATTCATCCAAGACAACTGAACACCTGATGTTTGGTTCTGGATGAAGATAGACAGCTCAGGCAAAGAAGCTTCTTTCAGCTGAAGCTTTTAAGGTGTCCCCAATTCTTATCCTTCTTGAATATCCCTTCTCCCATTACTAAACAAATATGTTTGTTGTTATTAATAATTAAACCATCCACGAGTGTCTCATTTTCTTCAGATGCCCAACCTAAAGTAGATGAACTAGTGTTTTTTTAGTCAACTGCCTTAGAGTTATGATGTTGGTATTTTGCGAATACTTCCTACAATTGCAGAAAGGTATTTTTTATTTCAATGCTGACATACACAGTATGTATTATATAAAACTTAAAAGCATTGTATAGTTTTAACTACTGAAGATTCAAGTAGGAGTTTTAGAAAGGATTACTAAAATTATTATATAGTAAACTTAAAAAATATTTAACTGTTGACCCACACTTAACATCATATACCAACATAAGGTCAAAATGGGTTCATAACCTAGGAATAAAGAATGAGATCATAAATAAATTAGAGGAACATAGGATAGTTTACCTCTCAGACTTGTGGAATAAGAAGGAATTTATGACCAAAGAAGAACTAGAGATCATTACTGATCACAAAAAAGAAGATTTTTATTACATCAAATTAAAAAGCTTTTGTACAAACAAAACTAAGGCAGACAAGATTAGAAGGTAAGCAATAAACTGGGGGGGGGGAAAGGTTCTGTTAAAGGCCTCATTTCCAAAATATATTGAGAATTGACTCTAATTTATAAGAAATCAAACCATTCTCCAATTGATAAATGGTCAAAGGATATGAACAGACAATTTTCAGATGATGAAATTGAAAATATTTCTACTCATATGAAAGAGTGTTCCTAATCACTATTGGTTAGAGAAATGCAAATTAAGACAACTCTGAGATACCACTATATACCTGTCAGATTGGCTAGAATGACAGGGAAAGATAATGCACAATGTTGGAGGGGATATGGGAAAACTGGGACACTGATACATTGTTGGTGGAATTATGAATACAACCAGCCATTCTGAAGAGCAATTTGGAACTATGCTCAAAAAGTTATCAAACTGTGCATACCCTTTGATCCAGCAGTGTTACTACTGAGCTTATATCCCAAAGAGATTTTAAAGAAGTGAAAGGGACTTCGTATGTGCAAGAATGTTTGTGGCAGCCCTCTTTGTAGTGGCCAGAAATTGGAAACTGAATGGATGCCCATCAATAGGAGATTGTCTGAATAAATTGTGGTATATAAATATTAGGGAATATTATTGTTCTGTAAGAAATGGCCAACAGGATGATTTCAGAAAGGCCTGGAGAGACTTACAGGAACTGATACTGAGTGAAATGAGCAGGACCAGGAGATCATTATACACTTCAACTATACTATATGACTATTAATTCGGATGGACTTGACTCTCTTCAACAATGAGATGAACCAAATCAGCTCCAATACAGCAGTAATGAATCGAACCAGCTATGCCCAGCGAAAGAAATCTGGGAGATGATTATGAACCACTTCATAGAATTCCCAATCCCTCTACCTTTGTCTGCCTGCATTTTTGATTTCCTTCATAGGCTAATGTTACACTGTTTCAAAGTCCGATTCTTTTTGAACAGCAAAATAACTGTTTGGACATATATACTAATATTATATTTAATTTATACTTTAATATATTTAATATGTATTGGTCAACCTGCCATCTGGGGGAGGAGGTGAGGGGAAGGGGGGAAAAATTGGAACAAAAAGTTTGGCAATTGTCAATGCTGTAAAATTACCCATGCATATAACTTGTAAATAAAAAGCTATAATAAATTTTTAAAATAAATAAATAAATAAAGAAGAAATATTTAACTGGTCTACCCTGATATATTTTTCATGTTACTTGTTCTTATGAAATACTGTATACATTTGATATATTATATTGACATGTAATGTGTATATACGTATATGTATGTTTTTTGAATTATTGGCATGTCTTTAAGTTAGTCTGTTCCCCTAAGTTTATAGCAAACCACTTCAATATCTTTTCCAAGAAAATCCCAAATAGGGTCACAGAGCAACACATGATTGAAACAACTGACCAACAACAAAAGCTTAAAACCACACTAAAATTTATAGAACACTAAGATACATAATTATTTTGAACAAAATGGTTTAAAATTTGCAAAGGCTCATTAGCAACTTTTGGGATATCCTATAGAGACATATAATGATTTAAATAACAAATAAAATTATCTAATATTTACAATTAAACTTTTGATCCTACAGTTTAAAAATTGCATTAAGATTTTTGGGACAAATTATAGTTATATAATTATTATTATTTTTTCTAATTAAAGCTTTTTATTTTTCAAATTATATACATGGATAATTTTTAACATTCACCCTTAAAAACCTTGTGTTCTAATTTTTTCCCCCTTTCTTCTCCCCACCTCTTCCTCAAGGTAGCAAATGATTCAGTATATGTTAAACATGTGCCATTCTTCTATACAAATTTCCACAAATATCATGCTGCACAAGAAAAATCAAATCAAGAAGGAAGAAAAAAATTGTGAAAGAAAACAAAATGCAAGCAAACAACAACAGAGAAAGTCAAATGCTATCTTGTGGTCCACACTCAATTCCATTGTCCTCTCTCTGGGTAGATGGCTCTCTTCATCACTGAGCAAATAATGAAATGGTTTCTGTTTGGAAATCTCCAATTATAGAGAACTTACTAATGAGGCAAGACATTCTGTTTGGGGGTAACTGTAATTGTTAGAAGGTTCTTCGAAACCTGAAACCTGTGATTGAAAAGTTTCATAAGAAATAGGATAAGGTCAATTTATTTATTTTAACACATTTAACTTCAATGCCTTATAAACTTCATTCTTCTATTTCATAGTTTCTCTTTCTACTTTGTGGTTATATTATGGAAGGTTTATGTCTGAACTCGTCATACTGATGCATTAGAGAGATAGAAGCACCCAAAATAAAGTATGGTGCCATAAGAAGAACAATGCTCTTAAATTCTTGTTTGCCGATTTCTAAAATGGAGTTAATAATATACTATTTGCTTTCCAGGATTACTATCATGCAGTAAAGCAACAAGCATTTAAAAGCATTTAAGCACTACATAAATGTTAGCCACTATTTAGTGTCAAAAATAAACTTTGATCTATGTAATTTATCTATTTTATCATTTATTTTATGTAATATCTATTATTTTATCTATATTTAGCTACCATTTATTATAAAAAACAGGCAGCTAAGTGACACAATGGATAAAGTGGTAGGACTGGAGTCAGGAAAATCTAAGTTTAAATTTGGTCTTAAACACTTTACAGGCTGTGTGACCTGGGCAACCCACTTACCACTATTTGCCTCGGTTTCCTCATCCATAAAATAAACTGGAGAAGGAAATGGCAAACCACTTAAGAGTGGTATCTTTGCCAAGAAAATCTCCAATGCTATCATGAAAAGTCAAATTGGCTTTCCTTTTAGCTGCAACATGTAGTTGCTTGTGGTAGCCACAATGGGGCAGGAGTTTGCTTTCAAAAATAATCACAATACTCCCTAGTAGTATAACTAAAACTACTGAACTCTTGTTTATAAGGTGACATTTACAAATCATATCTACAAGTTTAATGAATAGTAGTGTAAGCTTGCTTAAAGCATTCCCAATTCCAGGTCGTTTCTATTCACAGAAACATCTTACAGGAACAATGTTTTAGTTGAATAAAATAAAATGGTTTGGATTTCATATCAACTTATTGTCTTGCAAATAAAAAAATTATTAATGTAAACAAGGGTAAAGAAGATTTGGGATATTGTTTGAGATATATAAGGTATACTGCAAAGAATACTGGATCAAAGGACCTTCGTTCAAATTTTGCCTTTGATGCTTAGTAGCCAGGTGACCTCAAGTAAGTTATTTAAGCTCTTTGAGTCTCAATTTCTTCATCTGTAAAATGAAGTTCTATCTACATTAATTTAATTTTTCTGATTCTAAATGTTATCTCTAAAAGCACTGAAAAAAAAAAAAGATGAGTTTCCCAAAGGAGTAGGAATAACATTTAGAAACAATGTTTAAGACTCCAAAAGAATTTGTCCCAGGATAAAAGTTGCAATTTGGGATTTTATTTAAAATACAGGTTTCATAACAACTGGAACTTTTTAAAAAGAGTAAAAAAAAAAAAAAAAAGAAAGAAATCCAAAGATTCCTTTGGTTCTATAGGTATTAAGAGGTAAAGTCTTTGTGTAAATGTAGTTGTTACTGTTGTTTTAACCAAATATAAGACTGTCAACATGGTTGTAATAAGAACTAATAGTGATTTTTAAAATGAAAAGATTCCCTAGTTTAGAAATGACAAAGTATCTTTTAATGGACTAATTTATCCATATCTGCACATATTAAAATGTGTTTCATATAAAATGAATAAAAAATCTAACTTTTTAAGAATGTTGTAAAATATTTCCATATGTATATTATATCAAAGTAATTTTCTCAAGTTTGGTTGAAAGGAAATACCCAGAACATTAAAGCCCATCAGAATAGATGGTTCCAGTTGTGGTTTTCAAATGCCCAAACATGCCTCTGCCCAGAACTAATCAAATCCAGCTTGGCATATTTGGCAGTTAAATTTTTTTTTTCTTTTTACTTGAAGAGATGGAGAAAAAAAATATCATACCACCTAAAGAATAAAATAGGAGGATAAAATTTCAGTTGCTTTTTTTGAGGGACCATTTTTAGTATTATCACTTTTCTTTAATCATTCAAAATGCCATGCATCATCTTGATGCATTTTGCTTTCTATAAGACAGGGAAGCCCCCAAATTGCTTTGAAGAAGCCACAAAGGAACAACTTTTTTTTTTCCTATTTCTTTTCTCAAGCAGTATTTTACTTTTTCCCCAGTTACACATGGACATTTTTTAGTATTCATTTATACAAGATTTTGAATTCCAAAGCTTTCTCTCTCCTCCCCCCCTTCTGAAGATGGTAGGCAGCTTGATATAGTTGATATATATTGATATATGGATTGTATATACCGTCATGTACAACATATTTCCATATTAATTGGAATTGTGAAAAAAAAATATCAAAAGGGGAAAAAAACACCATGAGAAAATCAGGTTTTTTTTTTTTTGTATCTTATAATGCACTCTCTCCTTTGATCATGAATTCTACTTCTCCCCATAGATCTGACATATCTTGCTCTTCTAATTTGATTATGTTGTCACACTATGTCTAAATCTGCACTTACCTTGACCTTGTCTTGGTACACAATGTGAGTGTTGGTCTATACCTAGTTTGTATACTATTGTAGTCCAGTTTCTCCAGCAGTTTTTCTCAAATTGTTTGTTCCCAGAACCTGGAGTCTTTGAGTTTATCAACCAAAAATTAGATTCTTTTCAATTACTATGGTAATTGATTACTTGTCTTATTTACTGCTTGTTTTGTGTACTATCTAGTCCATTAATCTACCACTCTATTTCTTTAGATAGTTTTAATGATTACTGCTTTAAAATATAACTTGAGATCTGTTATTGCTAAGCCAACTTCTTTTGCTTCCCATTAATTTCCTTGATATCCTACTGTTCTTCCAGATGAATTTTGTTGCTTTTCTTTTTTCTGGTTCTATTATAATTTTTTGGTAGTTTGATTGGTATGGCATTGAATAGGCAGGATTATAATTTTCTATTATGTTGGCTTGATCTACCCATGAGCAACTTATATTTTTCTAGCTGTTAGGATTTGTCTTTATTTGTGTGAGAAGTGTTTTGTAATTCTGATTATAACTGGGTTTGTCTTGGAAGATAGACTCCTAAGTATTTCATATTATTTGCAGTTATTTTAAATAGAATTTCTCTTTATCTCTTGCTGATGGACTTTGTTGTTCAAATAAAAAAATACTGATGATATATGTGTATTTATTGTATGTCTTGATAATTTTATATTATTGCTAAAGTTGTTAATTATTTCGCCTAATTTTTCAGTTGATGCTCTAGATAAATATTAGAAAATATACTAGGTATATCATCATATCATCTGCGAAGAATGATAGTTTTGTTTTTTATTTTAAATTCTTCAAATTTTTTTCTTCTTATTGCTATTTCTAACATTTCTATGTTCATATTACTATGTTTAATAACAGTGAATGGGCATCCCTGTTTCATCCCTGATCTTATTGGTAAGTTTCCTAGCTTATCCCCATTACAGATAATGCTTGCTGATAATTTTAGATAGATACAGCTTGTCATCTTAAGGAATGCTCCCTTTATTCCTGTGCTCTCTGGTGTTTTTAATAAGAATGAATTCTATATTTTTTTCCTATTTTCTCATCATTTAATGTAAAAGACCAAGAAAATTATAACTTGTTATATTTCTAATCTTGTTACAATGAATGCTGCTAAAATAAAAAAATACTATAATGAAAATATCTCAATTTAATAACAGAATATTGTTGTCAAGCTGAACTCATTACAACTTACATTAACTATCCATCTATCAAGATACACTGACTAGGCCCCTATTGCATACCCAGCATGGTGCTTGAAAAGAAAAAAGCAAAGTCAAGGTGTATTCCAGTTATTTAAAAAGCAGGAGACAATTCAAAATAGTATGTAATAGTTATAAATTGTGTGAGTGCTATATTTTTAAAAAAGTTTTTTCAGCATCTATTGAAATAATCATGATTTTTGTTTGCTTTGTTATTGATATGGTCAATCATGATGATGCTTTTCCTAATATTGAATCATTACTGCATTCTTAGTATACATGCCACCTGGTCATAATGTATAATTCTTGTGCTATGTTGCTGTAATTGTCTTGATAGTATTTTTGCATCAATATTCATTAGAGAAGTTGGTGTATAATTTTCTTTCTCTGTTTAACTTTTCCTGGTTTATTTATCAGCACTATATTTATGTCATGAAAAGAATTTGATAGGATTCCTTTTTTTCTATTATATCTTCAGTTATTTTAGTTTATTTTCTTCCTTCTTAGTATTTTATTTTTTCCAATTTCATGTTAACATAGTTTTTCTTTCTTTCATGAAACCAGCTCCTAGAGTTATTTATTAGCTCAATAGTTTAGTTTTTTTGTTTTGTTTTGTTTTAACTTTCAATCTTAATCTTACCTTTGATTTTTAGGATTTCTAATTTGGCACTTAATTGAGAATTTTTAATGTTCTTGTTCAAGTTTTATTTTAGTTGCATATTTAATTCATTGATTTGTTCTTTTTTCCCCATCTTGTTGATATAAGAAGTTAGAGGGGGGGGGGGGGGAACTTCCTTTAAGTATTGCTTTCATAATTTTTTTATGTTTTCTCCTTGTCATTCTCTTTAATGAAATTGTTATTTGACCCACTTATTCTTTAGGATTAAATTGATTTCTAATTAATTTTAATTTATCTTTTCACTCTCCATTGTTGAATGTAATTTTCACTACATTATGATTGGAAAAGTAAAAATTTAATATTTCTGCCTTTTTACATTTGATTCTCATGTTTTTATCCCCTATTACATGTCTCTTTTTGCGTAGGTGCCATGTGCTGCAGAGAAAAAGGTATATTTCTTTTTGTTCCCATTCATTTTTTCTCCAAAGATCTGTCATATATAACTTTTCTAATATTCTTTTTACTGACTTAGTTTTTTCTTGTTTATTTTTTTGGTTGGACTCAGCAAGTTCTGAGAGATGACAGTTAAAGTCTTCCACTAGTATACTTTTGCTGTCTATTTTTTCCTATAACTTACTTAAACTTCTATCTATTTATCCTATTTATCTATCATCTATTTTTGCTGAGGCAATTGGGGTTAAGTGATTTGCTCAGGATCACATAACCAAGAAGTGTTAAGTGTTTGAGGCCATATTTGAACTTGGGTCCTCCTGACTTCAGAGCCACTGCTCTTATCCACTAAACCAACTAGCTGCCCCATACTCACTTAATTTCTTTAAGAATTTGGATGCTATACCACTTGGTGCATAGATGTTTAATACTGATATTACCTCATTGTCTGTAGCACCTTTTAGCAAAATGTAGTTTCCATCTTTATTTTGCTTAATTGGGTTTAATTTTTCTTTTTCTTTTTCTAAGATCATGTTTACTTATCCTGCTTTTTTTTTTTTTTTTTTTTTTTTTTTTTTTAACTTCAGCTGAAGGCTTTTGCTCTCTATTTGTGTCTCTCTGCTTCAAGTGTGTTTCTGGTATATAACATTTTATAATACTGTATTTTGATCCACTCTACTGTCTGTTTTCATTTTATTGGAGAGTTCAGTTATTACCTGTGTATTTCCCTCTATTCTATTTCTTTTTTCACCCTTCCCCTTTTTCACCACTGTTTTGCTTTTGTCTACTGCCTTTTCCCTAATCTAACTTCCTTTTTATAAGTTCCCTCCCCTCCTACTTTCCTGTTTGATAAGATAGATTTCTATGTTCAATTGATTATATATTATTCTCTCTTTGAGCCAATACTGAGGAGAGTAAGGTATAAATGGTGCTGCACCCTCGCATCTTTTTTTTCACTATAATAGGTATTTCCAACTTCTTCATGTGAAATAATTTCTACCATTCTACCTCTCCTTTCCTTCTGCACCTTAGTATACTCTTCTTTCTCACCTTTTTAATTTTGAATGTCATTCCTTCTAATTTACCTTACACCATATATTCCTTCTAGCTAAACTATTATTGATACAAATATTAAGAATTAAAAGTATCATTTTCATGTGTAGGGATGTAAACAGTTTAGCTCTATTGAATCCCTTTTGTTTAGTTTTCCCTTTTTACCTGTTTGTGCTTCTCTTGAGTCTTGATATTTGTAAAGGGCTGAGACTCTGAGTTGATACACTGAGGTCGGACAACTGAGCACTTAAGGCTAATTATCAATTGGACAATATGCTTGGAAAATGGCCCTTCCCACTATTCTGTGTTGGTTCAATCTTTTGGTATATATGAAGAATTGGAGGAAAGACTAGGGGGTGGAGTAAGACAAGACAGAGTCATCTTTAGTGGTAAAGAAGGAAAGGATATGGAGTGCAGATCCTGTGTCTATCCAATTCACTTCTACCCCAAAGACCAAGAATAAAGACAAAGGACTTTTGTTTATCCTGACTCTGGCTGATTCTAAGGTATTGAAGGTGCTAACTTAGTCTTCACAGATATTGGAGATCAAAATTTTGGTTTAATTCTGGTCTCCTTATAAAAGCTTGAAATCCTTCTATTTAATTGAATGACCATTTTTTCTTTTTTTTCCCTCTCATTTTTTTCATCTTTTCTCTATTATGCTCAGTTTTGCCAGTAAGTGATCCTTGATTGTTGTCCAAGCTCCTTCACTTTCCAGAATATCCTGCTCTATCACCTCATATCCTTTAACGTTGTAACTGTCAAGTTCTGGGTAATCCTGATTGTGACTCCCCAATATTTGAATTGTTTCTTTCTGATCACTTTTACTCTTTTTTCCTTGACCTGATAGTTCTGAAATTTGGCTATTTTGGAGTTTTTAATTTGGAATCTCTTTCCTGAAGTGATTTGTGGATTCTTTTAATGCCTATTTGTCCTCTTGTTTCAGGACATCAGGACAGTTTTCCTTGATAATTTCTTGAAAGATGCTGGCCAGGTGCTCCTTTTGATTATGGCTTTTAGTAATTCAATGGTTCTGATATTGCCTCTCCTGGATCTATTTTCCAGGTCAATTTCTTTTTCCCATGAAATATCTTACATTTTCTTCCATTTTTTCATTTTTTTGAAAGTTTGATTGATTCTTAATATCTCATAGAGTCATTAGCTTCCATTTACCCAGTTCTAACTTTGGTACTTTCTTTTACATTTGGCCAAATATACTCTTTAAGGAGTTGTTTTCTTTAGGGAACTTCTGCATTTCCTTTTTCATTTGGCCAGTTCTACATTTTGAGCAGTTTTCTAAGCTGTTGACTTTTTTTTTTTTTTTTTTTTTTTTTCATAATTCTCTTGCACCACTCTAATTTCTTTTCCCAATTTTTCTTCCGCATCTCTTGGGATTTTAAAGTTCTTTTTTGAGCTCTTCCATGAATTCTATCTGGGGTGAAGGCCACTTCCTGATTATCTTTGGGGTCTTATCCCTAGGTGTTTTGACACTGTTGTCCTCTTTTAAATTTGTGTCTCAATCTTCCCTGTCATCATAATTTTTTAATGGTCAGATTCTTTGTTATTTTTAGCTCCTCCCTCTCTCTTGTCTCTTTCATTTCTTTTAAATGTAAGCTCTGCTCCCAGAGTTCTGTCTAAAGTGTCTTGTGTTAGTGACTACAGACGCTGGCTGTTTACTTGGTGCTACACTGAAGTTGCCCTGAAGCCCTCAGAGGACCTTTATGTCTGGTACTGGCTGAGGGTGTGGATGAGATGTGGCTGGTGCTGCTGAAGGTTGTAGGGTTCTAGTAGCTTACTTAGTGCTGAGCTAGTATCCTAGTAGTGGTGCTTGGCTTGTGCTGAGGCCAGATGGGTGTTTCTGTTTTTCCCTGGAACTGTACTGAAGCACATGTTGGTCTGGCCTCTGTTTTCCCAGAGCTACATCAAATCATATGTTGATTCTCAAAGCTGGAGTCTGCAAGCTCCCTTGGTTTTGTTGAGACAAGTAGGGGATCCTGGTGTTGGCATTTGTCTACTTCCCCACACCGTGGCTTGGGATCTCCTGCTAGTTTGCTAAGGTGGGCCTTGCTACTGGATCAGCCAAGCTTCCTGTCATGAACTTTTTTTCCTCTTCTCTTCTCCCCTCCTTACCCAAGTGAGATGGGACCCTTTTGCCAATCCTCCAAATTTTCTAGGCTAAAAAGATTGTTTTACCCTGTCTACTTAGTGGTTCTGCCACTCCATGACCTGTCTTGGGGTGCTATTTTATGGTTGTCCAGAGGTGAAAGTGAGAATGTTACATCAATTCACTGCTTATTCCAACATCTTCAAAGGACAATTTTCTTAGAGGACAGCAAAGATTCAAATTCTCCAAGCAGCAGAAAAAAGGTCCATTTTACATATGTGCTGTTTAGCATTTATAAATGTGTCATATATTTACATATATTATATATTATCAGAGAGAAGGTAATATTAAAATGTGATAGACACAATGGAGATGTATTCAATAAAACTTTTGGTAAACTTATTGGATGCAATTAGGTGGTGAAGTGGGTAGAGCAATTAATCCTGGAGTCCTGAAGTCAAATCTGACCTCAGACACTTACTAGCTGTGTGAACCCAGGCAAGTTATTTAATTCTATTTGAAACTAATAGAACTAGAAAACTTTGGAGTAAGATGGGCTTAGAAAGAAAGATAATGAATTCCACTATGGGAATGTTTATTTTGAGATGCCTTATCAACACAATGATTTCCATCAGGATGACATAGGACTGGCATTTAAGGAAAAATTAGGAATGAATATATAACTTTGAGAGTAATCAAGATGATGATAATTATTGAACTGAACCAATGGAAATCACTTAGAGAAAGGGCAAAGAGAGAGAAGGAAATCCATGACTTAGCTTTAGCAAAGAAAAGCAGTCAGATATGTGTGGGGGAAGGGAGGGAACAAGAGAAGATTGGGCTCACCCAAGTTGAAGGAGGACAGCATTTCTAGGTGGGGGTGTGGACCACAGGGTCAGTGTCAAAAGTTGAAAGGGTCAAGTCAAGAAAGATGAGGACTTAAAAGGGGCCATCATATTTTTTAGCAATTAAGGGATTGCTGGTAACTTTGAAGAGTGTATTTTGAATCAAAAAGTGAAGTCAGAAGCCAAGATTCAAGGGGTTGGGTAGTAACTGGAAGGAGGATGTGAAAGCAGAGAATTCAGGTGTTTTTTTCCTAATGAAAAAGGTTGTAGAGATAGCAGATCTTTTTCTGAGAGATTTTTAGGAAAACAGAAAGCAATGTAAATCAGAGGATAGACACAGAGAATTTAGAAACACAGCGTGGTCCTGAAATTAATTCACGTGTAGATTACAAATATTTATGTGTTAATGTGATTTTAGTGTTATGAGGAATCATAAAGATCATGGAATCCAAATTATGAAGAAGTTAAATTAATTGAGTAGCATTACATAACTAATTAATTGATAAGCATTTATTAAGTACTTGCTAGGGACTACATTAATCTCTGATGATGCAAAGGAAAGCAAAAAAAGAAACAAACAAACAAAAAAAAAACCAAAAAAACCAATCTCTGCTCCTCTGCTCTCAAAGACTCACAATCTAAAAGATGACAGGAAAATAATTTTGTACAGACAAAATATATGTGTGATAAATTGGAGATAACAGCATTAAGGGGGATCAGGAAAGATGATGATGGGATTTTAGCCGGGGCTTGAAGGAAACTGAGAGCCAGAGATGAGGAGAGTATTCCAGGCATGGAAACAACCAGTGCCTGGAATCTAAAAATGGAGTATTTGAGCAAGGAACAACTAGGAGGCCAGTGTCATTGGATAAAAGAGTACATGTTACAGAGTAAGGAGTAAGGTATAAGATTAAAAATGTAGAAGAGAACTACATCTATATTTTGGATAGACTAATTTGACAAAACAAACAAAAATACATTTTTATATTGGTTTGCAAATTTGTAATTTAAAATGTAATTCTGATATAATTCAAAGTTAGAAAGACACTAATATCAGATAGTCAAATATAATTCTTATATTTGCATGTAAAGAAACCAAAGCCTCAAAAAGGTTCAGTGATTTTCCTGAGTTTATAAGTTATAAGTATAGTCAAGACTTGAATCCAACACTCTTCTCTGTACGAATGAACACTTGCTGAAGGAGGAAGATTTGTAAGCAGCAGAGCAGGAAATGGAAAACTATCTGGTTACTCTACAGTATACTTATTTTTAAGATAAAATTAATTATGTGACAATATAATTAATTCATATATCCAAATTCTTCTTGACTCCAGGACTGATGTTCTATCTCTTGCACAGCTCTATCTAGCTGTCCCCTATGCACCCAAATTCCAACTCAACATTCAGATGCACCAGAAAGCTATAATGTAAATGACATTTTACTTCAAGAAGAGAAAACTAGACACTAGAGGCAATGAGACATCTCCATAAATTACAAAACACATTGAAAGAAGAATTTTCTTCTTTTTGTATCTATATGTGGATTTTTCCTCAGCTCTTTAGTATAATGAAGGACAAAAGTACAAAATTCTTGTCACCCATATCATGGAATTTGGATTAAATAATTATCTAAGAGGTTCAGACTGCTAATTCTAGTAGTGATTCTTACTACTAGATATCTAGTATATGATCTCTAAAGTTAAGCTGCACTACTAAAATGAGATCTTCTCAGAAAAAATTTGTTATTTATTTTACATTTATTACATGATTAATTCTATTATTAAGAAAGCTTTGAAATTTTCATTTAACCCATAGCAATATTTAAATGTTTTTACTAATTAAACATTGATTAACTTCATTTTCTATCTCTTCTCCAACCTGGAAGCTAAATAAAGTAAGAATATGGTCATAACTTATAAAATTAATTTTAAAAAATAAAAAAAAAATAAAAGATCAATTTGAATGATCTGCACAATGTGGATAAAGAGCATATGGGTCTACTTGTTTTGCTTACCTGATGTGCATAATTATCTGATGGTGATTAATAAATATCCTTAATTCTATACAAAAAAAAAAAAAAAAAGAAAAGAAAAGAATATGGTCATAAGCTTTCTTTGGATTTTATATGAGCTAGATTTCAAGAAAAAAAAAAAAAACAGTGTGGATAGGGAGTATGTTTAAATTATAGAGTGCCTATTGGTTTTTGTGACCCCATTTGGAGTTTTCTTGACAGAGACTGGAATAGCTTGCCATTCCTTTTTTCAACTCATTTTACATATGATGAAACTGAGGCAGAATTAAGTGACTTGTCTAGCTAGTGTCTGAGGCTGGATTTTATTTTATTTTATTTATTTTTAGTGCCAAGGTCTTTGTTTTTTTAATTTTCTTTCTTTATTTATTTAGAATTTTTTTTTTCACAGTATATATGCATGAGTAATTTTTTAAAAATAATATTATCCCTGGTATTCATTTTTCCAAATTATCCCCCCCTCCCTCTACTCCCTCCCCCCAATGACAGGCAATCCCAGACATTTTACATGTGTTACAATAAAACCTAGATACAATATATGTGTGTAAATACCATTTTCTTGTTACACATTAAGTATTAGATTCCGAAGGTATAAGTAACCTGGGTAGATAGACAGTAGTGCTAACAATTTACATTCACTTCCTGGTGTTCCTTCTCTGGGTGTAGTTATTTCTGTCCATCATTGATCAACTGGAAGTGAGTTGGATCTTCTTTATGTTGAAGATATCCACTTCCATCAGAATATATCTTCATACAGCATTGAAGTGTACAGCGATCTTCTGGTTCTATTCATTTCACTCAGCATCAGTTGATGTAAGTCTCTCCAAGCTGAGGCTGGATTTTAACTGAGGAAGATGACTCTAGGCCTAGAACTCTATTCATAGTGCCAACTAGTTGCCCTTATTACTTGTAATATTCATCCTATTACTAATATAATTGTTTAGTTTTGCTCTTGACTTTGCCTGAGCAGGCATAGCTTTTTTGACTACTGACTCTTACTTCTCCATAGTGATGTTGGTTGATTAAGAATCAAATAAGGCATCATGGGGCCTTATTTGGAGAGAGCTTTGGACTTGGAGTCACAAAGACCTGAATTCAAATTCTATCTCAAATACTAGCTATATGACCCTAGGGAAATCACTTCACTAGTCAGGCCTTTTCCTTATCTATAAAATGGAGATAAAAGCACCAGTTGTGAAGATCAAGTGAGATAACTGTAAAGCTTAGCACAATGTATGGTACATAGCTGTCTGGTACATAATAAGCATTAGATAAATATTAATTATTAAGATTATGATTATTACCTCACAGGGAGTGTCAAATGAGGTATTTGTAAATCCTATTCCAGTCCAGGGCTATCTAGTTGTCAAGGGACTTGAATGGGACAAAACCAGGAAAGAATACAACCAATACTTTTACAGGTTGTGTTTGGTTCAAGTATGGGGTTACTTCTGCTATACCAAGTTGCAAAAATGGATAATTCCCAGAGGCTTTCAATAGATTAGCTTTAATTAAATGAAATGATGTATAACAAACACAAAGTGAATATAGTAACTACTCTGATAGCAATAAATTCATATTTTTATTCAGGATTTTTAAAATTCTCTGTAGATTCCAGAGAATATGCCAGAAAAAAGAATAATAGGGTAAATAAAGTAGGTCATATGTATGCTATGTTAATCTTATGGATATATGCATTTCTTTTTTGTTGTTGTTATTATAATTTATTTTAAACTTAAGTACAAAATCAGAAAGGAAAAACAAACATTGCCATAAACACAGAACATAAAATTCAAGAAAACCTATGTAATAAATACTATACATTATTTTCAGTAATTATTGAAGGCTATTCACCTTGCTTCCTTGTAGATTTTCTTTTGTTCTCTTCACTGTGTACTTTTTATTTTATCCACCACTAACCACCCCCCCAGGCTCCAATTAGACACACACATATGCACACATAAATATACATATACATTGATATCTATAAATATAATTCATACACATATACATTCATACCCATATATATCCTATATATTTGTTTCTGATGAGATCTAGATAAGGGGTAATAAAATGAAATTAGGGTTAAATTGAGGTCTAGTGGCAGGTTCGGGGTACAGGGAGTCAAATAGAGCTCCCCTGCAGCCCCTTTGCATTCGGTGCAAGGATACAGAGTTAAATGAGGTCTAGTAGCGGTGCAAGAGTCCTCTGTAAAGGAATTTACAGACCGGAAAACCTAGATTAATAAAAGAGATTTATTATGGGGTTTAGAAGTAAAGTTTAGTTAGTAAAGTTGAAGGTAGAGATAAAAGGCACTGGGACCAGAGTTCCAATGGGCAGAAATCCTTTGACATGGCAGGGGTAAGGCTGCCATGTTTGGGACCTCTGCCAAGAGAGGAGTCCAGCTTAGCTTTTTTATAATAGGGGGCTTTGGCTACAAGCTGAAGGGGACTTGTAGGTGGAGTCCCAGATTGGCTGCAGGCTGGGTTTCAGCCAGGGTTAAAATTTGAATTGAATTCAGTGGGTTTCAGGACTGAGCCAGATAAACTGTTTGTGCTTAGGGTGGAGTCCCCTCCCTGAGGCAGAGTCCAACTAGGTTTTTTTTTTAAGAGTTTTGGGGTTTCCTTGTCATTTCTATTTTTCATCTATTTTTTTGGAGATAGATAAGTCCAAGTCTTTTCATGTTTTACTGAATCAATCCACTCATTTCCTAGACTACAGCTATATTCCAATACAATCACATTCTATCTGAGATGTTGTCTATAAAAGTTCTGCCTCCCCCCATTTTTCTACATTCCTTTTATTCTCGGCTGCATGGATTTTATTTACACAAGAAAAATTTAATTTAAAATAACCAAAATTATCCGTTTCATATTTCCACAATGCTCTCCTTCCTTTTTTTTTTTTTATACTTAACTCTGCTAGATAAGTTACCCTTGGTTGTAACCCCAACTCTTCTGCTCTAGGAAATATATGGTTTAAAGTCTGAAACTTTCTTTTACATCTTTTTCTCCTTGTTTCTTTGATGTTTCTGACCTTTTATTTTTTTAATTAAACTTTTTTTTCCTAACAGTAAAATAATTTTTTTTTTAGTAATTTAACTGGAATGACATTATATAAATTGTTATTTAAAAAATTATATTGACTTTACCTATCCCTGAAAAGTATTATCTCATTATTTAGATATAACTTTATTTGTATAGTGTTTTATTTTCATGAGTATTCATCAAGCTATAATTATTTATATATTTTCCTCCTTCCTATTTTCCCTCCCTATCCTTACCTTATTCCTATCCCTTCTCATTCTTCTGCTTCCACCTGCTATCTTGCCTTTTCTATTCTTTAACCTACTCATCTCTCCAAGAATCTCTCTTATGCTTTTCCCTCAACCCTATTTCCTTGTCCTTTTCTTTATGAATTTAGGTTTTTACAACCTTCAATATGTATATATTGTTCCCTCTTTAACCTATTTCTGGTGAGAGTAAGATTTCCACTCGATCTGCCCTTCCCTCACTAGCTTCTTTTTTAAAATGTATTTTCCTTTTTTCTTTGCCTCATTTGTATGAAATAACTGTTCCCTTTTAATCTCTTCCTACAGTTTTATATTTTAGAACCACTCCATCATATCCAAGTCTTTCTTTAAAAAAACAAAACTACTCAAATAAGAGTCATAAAAAACAATAAATAATTTAACCTTATTGAATCTTATAATTGGTTCTTAACATTTACATTATATTTCTCCTTGGATATTTTGTTAATTTTCCCTGAAGTTCTGTTTTGTCACAAATATCTGAAAGTCTTTCAGTTCACTAAATCTTCCCCCCCATACCCTTTTTTTCTTTTTTCTTTTTTTTTTTTTTTTAATACTTAACTCTGCTAGATAAGTTACCCTTAGTTGTAACCCCAGCTCTTCTGCTCTAGGATCTATAGTATCCCAAGACCTACGGTCTTCAACATAATCTTTATTGAAGCTTTATATACTTAAAATGTTTTGTTTTTGTTGCTTCCAATAATTTCTCCTTAACCTGGAAGCTTTGAAATTTGGCTGATAGTCCTTTAAGCTTTCTTCCTGGGATCTCTTTTAGAGAGTGATTAGATTTTTTTTTTTTAAATATTTCTGCTTAGCTTTTTCTAGAACTTCAGGGCAATTTTCCTGAATAATTTCTTGTAATAATGTATTAAGTTTTTTTTAATCAATTTTCAAGCAGTTCAACTATTCTTACATTATTTTTCTTCAATCTATTCTTCAGACCAGTTGTTTTTCTGGTGGGATATTTTACATCCTCTTCTATTTTTACATTTTTTTGAGTTTGTTATTTGTGTCTTAGACCATTACTAGCTTTCTTTCTTCCTTAAGGTTTTGATTCCCTATTTCAAGTTGGATGACTTTCTTTTCATAATTTTCTTTTTTCTAACTTTTCCTCAACGTCTTATTTTTAAAGTCTTCTTTAAGTTCTTCCAAGAAGAACTTTGTTCCTTTTTATGCTTGGGACCATTTGACAATTTCCACTGAAAAAGGAATGGCTTTTTTAGTTCTATTTTCTTCTGAGTATGAACCCCAATCTCTCTCTATATATAGCAACTATCTACGGTTGAGTTTGTCTTTGCTTGCACATTTATTACTTCTTTCTATTAGTGTGATCAAGTTTTAGTCCTGAGGTATGGAGAATTATACCCCAAGACTCAGGTCCTTCTGTAATTTTGAGGTCTGTCCTAGGACTTAACCTTGGATTTTCATCTCCACTTCTAAGCCTAAACTAGAATCCTTGGACTTGCTGTCCCACCAGAAAAACAAGGAGATAAAAAAAGAATCCAAAACACTCAAACACATTTTAATTTTCTTTCTCATTCAAAAAAAAAAAAAAAAAAAAAGAACCCAAGTCCTTTTTATTTACTCTTTTGACTTTGTGCTTGTGCCTTCAACACCTTCACAACAATTTTCTGCTCTTCAATGAGGAAAGCACGCTTGATCCTAGATGGAAAAACATTTAATGTAAAAATATTTCTGAAATTAAATCTCACTTCATAAACCTACTAATTGAAGCAAACAATAAACATTTTCTTAAAGCACCTATTATGGACCAGGTATTAGGCAAAGTGATAGGGAAAAAAAATCCTAATTTTTTTTTTTTTTTTTTTTTTTTTTTTTTTTTTTAGCATTTTTGAATTATACCTCAGTGAACTCAATGCTAACATTTCCCCCAACCTTTAAAAAATATTTTGGTAATTGTCAGTAATTGATTTCTTTTGAAATCTTATTATTGAGGTTTCCTAGGTTTCACCAGACTGGACAGAATCCACAACCCAAAAAAGATTAAGAACCCCATACCCTAAAGGGACATAGTCACTTCCTGTCACCAAAACCTTGCCAGGTACTTATCACAAGTAAGACAATGCTTTTAAAAGTTATTTCATATGTATGCCTCTGTAGTCCCTGGATGATCACACCACTGTCTACCTATAAAGTACCATATAAAGGTAGAGAAGATTCTTATCCCAGGCTTAAAAAAAAAAAAAAAGGAGAAACAATTAGGGATTATATAAAGACCTATAAGTTCAACTTCAATGTTATTTGTAAATACTCTAAGGTAGCACTGTTTTGTTTTGTTTTTTAATTTCAAATATGAATATGATTTTTTTTAAATCACTAAGGTTTCCAATGTGTAATTGGTAAAATGAAATCATTTTAAATCCACAGAAACTTAAGATGTGCATGAAGCTGGTGAAGAAGGTGTTCCTTCTCCAACAGCCCAGTTTATGGCCACCTGGAATATGTTTGCTCTGCAAAAAAAACAAAAGCTTGAGCTGGGTTATGTTGCCAACCACAGGCCCTTACATAACTAAACACTGCAACATTACCATGTGATTCCATCCAGGGTACAAGTACTATTTTGAGTAAAGGAATTAGGTCTAAATCCTAAATTTGACTAAAATTAAGTCCAGTCACTAATCCTCAATGCACCTTAAATTTGTTATTTGTGTTGGATTTTGTTCTTGGAGTTTTCTTGGCCAAGACCCTGCCATTTCCTTTCCTAGGGTTTCCCCATTTTACAGATGGGGAACTGAGGCACATATGTGCCTGAGGTCAGGTTTGAATTCTTCCTGAATCCAGGCCCATGGAAGGCCAATATATCACTTAGCTGTCCTGGGCCTCAGGTTTACTCTTAAATTGAAATAGTTACTAGGATTCAGACTTCTCTAAGCCAGGAAAACCATGAACTCAAGAAAAAGAGACAAAGATTTTCGTGTGACTGCCAGAAGAAACAGAAGCTTGTTGAGTCAGGAATTTAAATATTAGGCATTAAGCAGAACTTGAACACAGATCCCAAGACCTTATCTTCACCAAATTATGACAGAATCAAATAAATAGGTTTTATGAAGACAAAGAATAAAGAAAACTAGGAAATAGCACCTGAACTGCTAAGGTGACATAAAACTAGAAAGTGGGTTAAAGCCAGACTGAAATGCCAAACTGTGAAATTTGTTGTTTATTAAGGAGGGAAAAAGACAAGGTTCTAAAGCAAGGGAATAACAGGATCAAATTCTGTGCTTCCAGAAGATTTGTGCAGCTGTGTGATAACTTAGAGGCAGAAAAACTAAAATAAAAAGGCTCCTTCCTTGGTTCCCATCCCTCTCTCCATTCCCATATTACATTTAAAGCAGTTGGTGATGAAGGTCAGTTTAGGGATGCAAAGTTTGATTTTGGCAGTCACTGCATGGAAAGCTGATAAGGTAATCATGGGGATACAAAAGTAAGAAGGCTCAAAAAAAAAAAGGCCTTTGGGACAAAGACCCCTATTTGGGAAGAGGGCACAGATAGCAATGTTAAAGACTTACAAGCAGTTAACAGTGTCAAAAGTTGGAGAGATCAAGAGGAAGATTTTTAAGCCTGTCGGATTGAGCACTTAGCTGTTTGGGCTTCAATACAAACACCCACAAAATCAAGTATTTAAATGAGATGCTTTCTACAATATAAACAAACTTAGTCTTTTGATTAACCTAGCTACTATTATTGAGCAATACCAAAATAAGATTTCTTGCTTATCACCCCAATTCAAAGCTTCTTAAAAAAGGTGACTGGCTTATCCTAAAATCCAGGAAAAACACAAATTAACATTTAACACCCATTTAAAAATCAGTTTTGAGTACTATTAACATTTGCTATAGCTACCAATTATCCCTTCAAGTTGCCGTTACCCCTAAAAATGGCTTTAAAAGTTTTATTTACCTGTCACGCACACATTTAGCACACATGGAGCCACCATAAGCTCTGCTGACATGCTTTTTTGTCTTTGAAAGCCTCATAAGGACTTTAGGTCTCACCGCACGAACCTGCATAAGAAAAAGGTTTTACATTAAAACATGGTTTTAAAATTTTTTAGATGTTTACATTATGATGATCACGTCACTACCTAACTCAGTGCTGGCCTCACAATGTTCTCTTCCACTAAGAATTTCTTTTCCACTGTTTTATAACCCTTGGATGCCAAATGCCATGGAGAAATTCAATTTCAAATAAGAATTAATCTCCCCTTCAGTCCCAATATCTATTATGTGACAGGTACTGTGCTAGATGGGGGGCATGGAAAGGCAAGAAATAGTTCTCTACCCCATCTGGGAAGCGTCCTCAAAGTTACTAACACCAACTTGACAAGATGATTACAGAAAGAATAAATATAGAACTTACACCTCTAAGTCTTCCTGGGCACACACCACAGGCCGATTTTGGTGCTTTTCCGACTTTCTTGGTATAAAGGTAAACAATTCTGTTACCTGGGGTTCGTGACCTGTGCCAAAAAGAGATAAGAATTAATGAAGAAATTCAAAATAATACTTATAAATAAATTTTAAAAAACCTGAACACTTACAGCCGAGTTTTGTTGGAAGCTGTATTGTAGGACAACCTCCGGCGGTATGTCAAACGCTGAACCATTTTTAATTTCTTTAAGGAAAAAAAAAAACATTCTTAGATAAGATACCAATTACTTTTCACCATTTAAAAATATTTTTTAATTCCAAATTTTCTCTCTCCTACTCAATGAGAAGGCAAACAATATGCCCTCTGACTTTTAGCAAATGAAATCATGCAAAACACATTTCTATTTTCTCTTTTTAACATTTTACTTTTTAAAAGCCTGGCGTCACCTTACAACTTTTATCTTTACATGACACTGTCCAGCAAAACGTCAATTTTACAAGTGATAAACTACACTAAAATGATTATATTCAGGAGCTATATTAGGTCTTCCAAGATTACACTAAGAAGGGATTTAGGAGATCCAACCTTTGGCAGATTAGAAATCTAAGGATTAAAGCAATTTGCATAAGGCCACACAAAATGCCAGAGCTAGGATTCAAACTCGATTCTAAAATCTAAATCCAGCACTATTATTCTACTGGAGAAACTTAAAAACATGAAGTTAATTATTTTCATATTTTTCTTTCCTCAGTATGAGAGGGAAGTATATCCCTTTCCCAGAAACGGAGCTGTTAATTACTCCCATGGCATTAAATAGGGACTTCCAAAAGCAGAAAGGCAGTCTGACCAGAGAGGAGTTTAGAAAAACTAATCCCTTTCCCAGACTTTAATCTGTGATTTTAAACTAAAACTTGAATAAGCTCATCCAAATCATTATTATAAACTGGAATCAGGAAATGTGGCTTGTAGTAGCTTTGACTCCGAGTGAGCTCCTTTACCTTATTTTTCAGATATAAACCTGCAAAGGGCAATGAAAATGCCCACAGCTTTTGAGGCCCTACCTGAGTGACTTCAGGTAAATCCCTTAATCTTGCTTCATTTACTGAAAGAGAAAAATGGGACTCCAAGACTTCCCTTTTAATGCTTTCAAGGTATGATATGATCTGAGATGTTGGTAGATATAAAATCTCCTTTGTATAAAATTGATATAAACAGAGATTTATTTTGGAGGGGAGGGTTGGAGAGGCCAGGATGTGAACTGTGTTCCTTTTAATCTCTGGGGAAAAGGTGATTCAAGGCTCAAACTCTCCCCTAGGAGGGGCACACTGTTGTGTCCATAAACTCCCAAGATAAGGAATCTTATTCCATTTTGAACTGAAAATCATCAGGTGTGCTAGGTGGCACAGTGGATAGAGCCCTGAATTCAGGAGGACCTGAGTTCAAATGTGGTCTCAGACACTTAACACTTCCTAGCTGTGTGACCCTGGGCAAGTCACTTAACCCCAGCCTCAGGTTAAAAAAAAAAAAAAAAAAAAATCATCAGATAAGTCTCCAGCAGGGGGCCAAAGATCAAAGCAACCCCAATATATCTAGCCCTGCATGCCCAGACATTTCGCAAGGCTATCCTGCCAGGATTCTTTGCCCACTACGAAAGCTGTCTTCTTAGTGAAAAGAAATCACAATAAATTCCCTTTTTTGCCACAGACTTCAGGTTTGTGAATTCATTTGCAAGGGACCTGCGACCTTGACCAGAGCTTCACTCGCACCTCATCAAAATGACATAGAAGAACAAATAGAAGTAAAATAACAAGGTTGTTTTATTTTTTTAATGTTCCTCCATTTAGTCTTATCCACTTAAAAGACTTTTCCTGTCAACAGGTTTCCAACGTTGGAACTGTAGCAAAAAAAAAAAAAAAAAGAAAAAAAAAAAGCCAAGTTTAGAGTTTTTGTTTTTTAACATTAATGCTACCAATCGAGCTCCCATCCCACTACGCGGGAAATCCTGACGAGGGAGGAGGCCTTAAGAACGAGCTCTCGGCTTTGAGGAAGCGCATGCTCCCTCCGCCCAAGGCTCAAGGAGCCCAAAGTTCGGAGGGTCCGGCCCGGGACCGCCGGGTCCCCAGCACCGGCCGAGGCGCCCTTCCACAGAGGGAGCTCCGGACGAGGAACATCAGTGCTCTGAAGGGGAAAGCCGCCCGCGCTCCGAGACGCAGTCAGCGTTCTCCGGAGTCCCGGAGCCCGAGGGGAGTCCTCCGCGGGGACCTCGGACCCCGGCCCCGCCGCCTGCCGGGTGCTGGCGGACTGTAAAGAGATCTGAAAGACAGAAAACAGAGAAGGTACCATACCAGTCAGGCCCGATGCCGGAAAAAGGAAGGAAGGGGTGCGGTCTAAGAGTTCAAATGGTGACTTCACAGGATCTTCCTTGTTCTACCCAGAACGGAAGTGTCAAAGAAGAGAGCGAGTCCTGTGTGGGTGCAGCCATGTTGTACGGCGTGTGGTCTGCACTGCCGCCAGCCTTCTGATAATAAACTTTGTTCTCATGTTACCTTTGCCGCTTCCGCGGTGTGTTGCGTCGGAGAAGTTCCTTGACCTTTCTGGGCCTCATCTGCGTGAATGGAGGATTTGGACTGAACTATCCTTCTGAGTTTCCTCCCCTCTCTAGATGATGATAAGCGTTTATAAAACGTCTTGTTTTACGTTTACATGAACTCTGGGAGGTCGGTGCTATTATTTTCAATTTACAGATAAGGAAACAGGCAAAAAAAAAAAAGTGCCTAGCCTACGATTACAGAGTTTAAGGAGCGATTTGAACACTTTTTTTTTCTTCTGACTCATAAAGCTTCAATGCTCTGTGTACAATCCCTCCGAGTGGAGAGGACAAGTAATCCAGAGCAGGCACATTACTTTGCCTCCCTGGTCCTCAGTTTTCTCATCTGCAAAATGAAAAGTTTGGAGTAGCTCACCTCTACTTGTGCCCTTTTTGTGACCCTGGTGAAGCCCATAGACCCTTCCACAGAATAATGTTTTTAAATGCATAAAATAAAATATTCAAAGAAATCAATTCTATTTGTAAATGACTTTCAAAATTTATGGACTTTAGTGTTAGGGTGTTAATTGTCATGTATGCCATGTCATCTGGTAGGGAGGACCCTGGAAGTAGAAGCGGGCGTGGCCTCTGAGCCAGGAGGTTATGTCTTATAGGTATTTCCTTGAGAAGGGGAGAGGTGGAAGCTGCTAGGTGGGCAGTGGATAGGGCACCAGCCCCTGAATTCAGGACCGGAGTTCAAATCTGCTCTCAGACACTTAACACTTCCTAGCTGTGGGACCCTGGGCAAGTCATTTAACCCCAGCCTGGGGGGGGGGGGGAGAGAAGGTACAGCTTTTCTTAACACGTGTTTCCTTTCTGCGGATCGATCTACACAGAGCGTAAATATAAATGACCAGCTTTGCCATAGGCAGAGGAGAAGGATGTGGAAGGAAGGAGAGAGAGAGAGAGAGAGAGAGAGAGAGAGAGAGAGAGAGAGAGAGAGAGAGAGAGAGAGAGAGAGAGAGAGAGATATTCAGGGAGGCAGAGAGAGATGCAGAGACATACATACACTTGCTCTTGCTTCCTGCTAACCCCTGTTGAGATTACCAATAAAAAAAGGCTGTTTTATTAAACATTATTATTATTAGTCTCCATGTCTATCGGGGAAGATTAGTAATGTCTGGCCCTGGCAATCCGTAGCCTCTTTGTGGGAGGTTACGCTCTAGGGTTAAGAATTCCTGAAATAGATAATCCCTGGGAATATCTTAACTCCAAAATTCTGTGAAAAAATTTGGTTCCGACTTGGAACAATCTTTATGATGAGGTGCAATGATGAGGATTGGGGTGGGGAATCTCCTCTGGTCAGTGCAGCTCCAATGCAGAAAGAATTCGCAAAAAAGAAAAAAGGGATTTTTATTGTTCTCTAAGAAGGAGGCTTTCTCCTCAGGAATTTGACAGATAAATCCACCCGAATCGTGATTATAATAAGTTTTGGTCTGGGGCTGGGAACCGTCTGGGCTAATCAACAGAGGACCGTCCGAGAGAGATCTCTTAACTGGGAGTTTAAAGGCTTTTCTAGGGTCTGGTAACTCCCGAAGCGGGTACAGTTTCCGGGCCTCCCAAAAGATCTCAGTTTATGTCAATGGAAGGTGATTGACCAAGGTCTCGAATTGAATGAAACTAATGAGGTTTGTATCCCCTCGATTCTCGGTCAGGGAACCGAATGATGAGGTTCAGCACAGGGCACAGACCCCTTATGGTCAGCGCAGGTCCTTCGTAAAAGATTTTGTGAACCTGAAAAGTTAGACTGGCAAAAAGAAGTTTGTTGTTGGATAGAAACCAGTTTGCTAAGATATTGACTTCTATAGTGGCAGCCCCATTAGGGAAATGGAGCCTGGCACTGGGAAGAAAATACCTCCTCAGCGGGCAGGATCCTAGCCAATTGCTTGGTCTCTATAAGGAGTGAATTTAAGGAAACCTGTTATATAGGTAGCTCTTGATGGGGGGCTGGGACAGCCTAAGCTGATCAGACCAGGATTTCTCAATTGAATGTAGAATTTCAAAAAGATCTGTGGGAGTTGATTTGCCCTTGAATAGTGTTGCTTCTCTCATCCTGGGAGGATGGGCCTTCCTCTAGACTCTTTGGAGCCTGGGAGATTCTGATCTCTCAGATCAAAAAGGGGACACAATTTCAGAGTGATAATCTTAAAGGGAACACAGCTTCAGCAAAGGGAAGTTTCTCTCCTACTTCGAAACCACCTAACTGGGAGTTTGCAGGCTTTTCCCAGGTCTGGGAACTCTCTGAAGGGGATCCAGGCCATCCCCCTACTTCAATTGAGAAGCTTGAAGAAAGAAAATATGTGGTGGATTCTAGTGGCAGTCAAAGAGTTGTGGGAATCCCCTTTTGGTTGGCACAGATCCTTTGTGAACAAATTCACGAACCCAAAATATTAATGGCAAAAAGGAAGTTTTACTGGCACTGCAGAGATCAGCTTTGCTAGAAGATTGACTTCCGCAGTGGCAGAGAAATCACAAAAGGTTTTTCGATGAGAAGAGAATGTCTTCATAGTGAGCAGGGGTCCTGATAGACAGCTATACCAAGGAACAAAGCATAGTCCTGCTTTGGACATTCTGCAAAGAAATGAGTGAACAGAAACCTACTTTATGAGCTGATCTTGGCGGGAGACTGGGGAAGGAAGTTTGAGCTGATTATCAAACCAAGATCTTTTTTGAGAATCTGAATTTCCTGAAGTGGCACTTCTATGGAGCCTGGGAGGCCAGGAATCAAAGAGGACAGAATTTCTGAGTGTTAATTTTACAGATCCTTATCTAAAAACCCATTGAATTCTATTCAATGCTAACCCTGGTCTAAACCAGCCAGGAGCCCTGGGCTTCATCCACTTTCAAGATTATAAAAAGGGAACTCTGGAGCCCAGTCTCTTTGCAGGAGTCCTCCAAACATGGTATTCTTCTAGCCAAGTAAAGGTTCCTGTCCATGGGCGACCACCTCTGGCCCTGGGGTCTTTCTACCTTTACCCTTACTTCCAAATCCCAAAGTAACCTTTTTTATCAATCTAGGTTTTTGGGCCTGCAAATTCCTTTACAGGGGACTCTGTGCCATCACGAGACTATCCTTGCACCAAACCAAAAGGGGTTTCCCTTTTCCTAACTCTCATCAATATTCAATTGGCATAAATTAATTGATAGGCTTTTTTTTTTTTTTAGTTATGTACAAATTATGATCAATTTGCCTCAAACAGCTTTTATTCTGCTAAAGAAAAACAACATATATAGAGATTATAGCTAGTTAGGAGACTAATTTAAGACTCATTTTCATCCGTTCAAATCTGGCTTCAAACACTTGCTAGTTGTGTTGAACCTGAGCAAGCCATATAATCTATGTCTTAATTCAATGGAGAAGAAAATGGCAAATCATTCAACTTAACAAGTAAACTACATGAACAATTTGATACATGGGTCATCAACTAAACTACATCATCAACATGCCAGACACTATGTTAAGTGCTTTACAGATATTATCTCATTTGAGCTTCACAATAACCCAAGGAGATAGGCACTATTATTATCCTCACTTCACAATTTAGGAACTGAGGAAAACGGAGATCATTTGCCCATGATCATACAACTAGTCAGTATCTAAGGCTATATTTGAGCTTCCTAACTCCAAGCCCATTGCTCTGTCTACTGTAACCATGTAGCTGCCTAGATACACAATTTCTATTTTAGAAGGAAAAAATAGTAAAGAATAAGAAAAACTTTCTTGTCATAGTCACTTCCATGTTATCAAGGCAATGATAATATAAATATCCATTTGATAGACCTCTATCAGGGAAACTGTGTTCCCTTTTGATCTGTAAAATTAACACTCAGAAATTCTGTCCTCTTTGATTCCTGGCCTCCCAGGCTCCATAGAAGTGCCACTTCAGGAAATTCAGATTCTCAAAAAAGATCTTGGTTTGATAATCAGCTCAAACTTCCTTCCCCAGTCTCCCGCCAAGATCAGCTCATAAAGTAGGTTTCTGTTCACTCATTTCTTTGCAGAATGTCCAAAGCAGGACTATGCTTTGTTCCTTGGTATAGCTGTCTATCAGGACCCCTGCTCACTATGAAGACATTCTCTTCTCATCGAAAAACCTTTTGTGATTTCTCTGCCACTGCGGAAGTCAGTCTTCTAGCAAAGCTGATCTCTGCAGTGCCAGTAAAACTTTCTTTTTGCCACTAATATTTTGGGTTCGTGAATTTGTTCACAAAGGATCTGTGCCAACCAAAAGGGGATTCCCACAACTCTCTGACTGCCACTAGAACCCCATTTTATTGATGAGTTAATGACAAATATTTCTGTTTCCTTCCCAGTGTTATAGCTAGGTCAAGACTATGTCCAAGGAAAAGTAAAAGGCTGAGCATCCAAGGCACAGCTCAGCTAGGAATCTCTCCAAAATAGCACACATAAGTGAAAAGTACCCAAATCTGAGCTGCCTTTTTTTTTTTTTTTTTTTTTTTTTTTTTTTTTTTTTTTTTTTTTTTTTTTTTTTTAGGCATTAACTCATGTGTAGGACAGAAAAACAGAGTCACTAACTAAGACGGAACAAACCAGGAGTTATTCATCTAATTACCTAATTAAAATGTTTAGGAAATCCAGAAAATTAATTGGGGCCAGGTTGGACTCCAAGGATTGTGCAAGCAACAAAGTTTGCTTAGGGAATACTGAGAACAATATTATTTTCAAGCCCATGTTAGTCATGCAGAGTTGATAAGTATCAGCTGGTTTTGAAAGCCAGAACTGTGTTTGGAGTTCAATGACAATTTTTTATGATAATTCAGTGCAATTTGACAAGCATTTTTAAGGCAGCAACTACGTACTGGGTAAAAGGTTAAAAGCTAAGGATCCAAAAATAGTAACAGTTCCTGCCCTCCAGGGCTTATGTTCTATTGGGGAAGGTATAAACCTGGGCATGTCAAAAATTACAAAATAATATTGAGACAGAAGGAATGCTAATAACCCAAGGAACAGAAAAGGCCTCACTTTTCTAGGAGGTTCAATCAAAGTTATGTTTTGAAGGAAGCTAATAATTCTATGGGGGCAATAGATATAGTGCCAAGCCTGAAGTCAGGAAGATTCATTTTTCTGAGTTCAAATCTGACCCCCCTCACACACACTTAATAGCTATGGAAATATAGATAATTCATTTAACTCTGCCTTCTTTTCCTTATCTGTAAAATGAGCAAATGAAAGAAATGGCAAACCACTTCAGTATCTTTGCAAAGAAAAGCTTAAATGGGATCACGGAGTAGAACACTGAAAGGACAAACATGGGGGACTATTTGAGCAAAGATGAATAGGGGAGAGATGGAATGTCAACTATGGAGCCTGGTAAGCAGACAAGTTTGACTAGAATGGAAGATGAATGAGGATGAATAATATGAAAAATGGTAGATAGGAGGCAGATTATGAAAGGCTTTAAATATCACACTGAAGATCTTGTATATTATCCTGGGGATGATAGGGAACATTTAAAGATTTTGGATTTGTGTGACAGGATATCTGTATTTTAGAAATATTAATTTAACAGCTGATAGCATTGTACGATCACTTCATGCCAACTTTTGAATTCAGACACAAGTGAATGTGGACATTATGAATAGAAACAAACTTTGTTTAATGCAAAAAAGCACCTTCTATGGGCAGAGTATAATGCTAAGTGCTAAGAGAAGAAGGTACTTGTCCTAATGAAGCTTATATTGTAAGTCAATAAATACAGAAATTATAATAATACAAAATGTATTATGATAGTGTACATAAGAGAAGTGCAAATCACTATGCAAGGGTCAAGGAGGCAAATTTCTTCAGATAGGGAATGTCATAGTTAATTCACTAAACAGAATCTATGTTAGAGCTATCTTTTGGAGAAGGGAATTTTGGAAATATAATGAATGATTTATTTACAGAAATATAGCTACTGTAAGTTATTAACTTTCATCAGAAAATTTAAAAAAGTCTTAGAAAAAAGGAAAAGAAAAAAGAAAAGGGATATTCAGAGTTATTGGAACATATTAGAATGCTCTGATCCACTAGAATACTGACTATCAAATTATGTTGTATTTAAGGAATAGGGGGCAGATTTTATTTATACTCCCTGAGATATATGTAGGGGGCATTTTAGATGGGGTGCTTGAAAGGAAATCCCTGTCTGGGCAACTGGACATATAAGTCAACAGAAGATGGGGACAAATGCACTAGCCAGAGGGAGACACACACATTTTAGTAAGGAGTGTAGTAGAATCAGGAGTGGAGAGTGCGACACAATTTCCTCCCACCTGAAGAAGTTTGGTTGTCATTATTTCTAATAGTAAGTTTCCTTTACAGAAGGGAAGGTGAATCCCCTATCAGTTATAGGGCATGTCTCTTCTCAGCTCCTTTTCCTACCTACCTTGCAGTCCATTTCTTTCCGTCTCCTATTTGAAACATCATAGAATTGTGAATAGGATCTGGTGTGAGGAAAATCTGGGTTCAAATTCCACTTCTGGCAATTAACTAGCTGGGCTACCTTAACTGCTTAACATATCTGTTTCCTTATCTGTAAAATGAGGAAGCTGAATTCAATGGCATCTAATGTTCCTTCCCATTGTGGGGAATGGAGAGATAAGGCGAAGAACTTACTGGAAGGTTTAAATTCTTTTTCTGTGTTTTATTATTCATTATTTCTATGTCTCTGTGACCTGCATAAGTATGTTGTATGTTAACCAATATTTACTTAAACTTTAGATATATTTACTTGACCTGAAATGATGACATTTATCACCATGCAATGTTATCAATATTTAGACTATTAGTTGAATGCTTTTAGGTTAGTAATCTAAATTTTGAAGGTCTGTTGACACCCATGTCTAACATTTAATTAAGGGGAGAGGGCACCTATTTCTCAATGCTCCCCAACTTATGAACAGAAACCTCCATTCCAATCTCTCCGAATAGCAACAACCAATTAGATGCCTCCCTCTCCCCTTCTCAATTCTCTCTTACTTGTGATGTAATTTCTTGTATAAAAGCTATGTATCTTTACTACTTCTTTAGCCCTCCTACCACAAGCTTTCTCTTTCTTATCTCATGATGCGGCAGCTCAATCTCTGGAGGTTTTTCAATAAACAACTTTTCTGCTTTTTACTGAGTGATCTTTGAGTAGTCATTTTGGGTAAGGGTCTTCTACATCCCTCACACCATTCTAAATCTTTTGGGCCTTTCCACTCATCTACTTATCTACCCTTCATCACCTGATAAGAGGCAGATAGGACTGTGGATAGAATGCCCAGCTTAGACTCAGAAAGATTCATCTTCCAAGAGATGACCAAGAGGACAGCGTATACAATAACAACACTGTTAAAACCAAAAACTTTGGAACCTTGGAAAACTAAAGGTTCTGATCATTGAAATGACTAAACTAAGATTCCAGAAAACTAATGTTGTAACATACAAGCCATCTCCCAACAGAGAGACTCTAGATTCAAAGTTCAGAATAAGACATAATATATTATTGAACATTACTAGTATGGGAATTTGTTTTGCTTGGCTGTATATATTTGTTACAAAGCTGTGGGTTTTCTTTTTTCTTTTTTTTCTTTTTTTTCCTTTTTTCTGAGGCTGGGGTTAAGTGACTTACCCAGGGTCACACAGCTAGGAAGTGATAAGTGTCTGAGACCAGATTTGAACTCTGGTCCTCTTGACTTCAGGGCTGGTGCTTTACCTAGCTGCCCCTTCTTTTCTTCTTTTCTTCTTCTTCTTCTTCTTCTTCTTCTTCTTCTTCTTCTTCTTCTTCTTCTTCTTCTTCTTCTTCTTCTTCTTCTTCTTCTTCTTCTTCTTCTTCTTCTTCTTCTTCTTCTTTTTAATAGTAGTGGGGAATTGGAGATAGGAGGATGGAGAAAATAAAAGCTTGCTAATTGAAAAACATTAAACAATTTTTTTTGGGGGGGAAAGCCTAGTATTAGTTATCTTCTCTGCCTTTCCTCTACTCTCCTCAATTACCCACCTCTTCCCTGGGGAGTTAAACTTACTCAACCTGTGACATACTCAATTCATTACATATCTTCTTATATTGCTTCTAACATTCATATCTTCATTTTGCTAAATAGGGTAATATTATTCAGGACATTTTCCCCCTTACTTTGTATTACCCTGATAAGACTATTTTCATAATATTATTGTTGGTCCTTCATTCTTGAGGAGATTAATACACAGGATTTTCTCAAAAACAAAGTTGAACTGTGTCAATAAATGGTAAAAATGAATGTTTGAATCAATCAATTGGGTGTTTTATCATTCTCAAGGAGAAGTGTAGAAATTCAGCTCAGCAGGTGTCTGGTATAACTGTTCAATCGGTAATCATATTAGCTGATGTGATACCTGTCCTTGAATCCAGACCATGTCTCCATTGATATCTGCATTGGCCATGTGAGAACTCCTCAGTTAATGACAGCCAGAGGGAAAGAGAGATTATGAGCTTGATTGTCAGAGCACTCTTCTTCCTTCTTTTTTCCTATTCTACCTAAAAACATCTTTGTAAGTCTACTTGAATAGTATGCTCTTTGTGCAATTGTGAGTCTATTGAATTTTTTATTTATTGTCTTGACTTGTCATTTCACTTGGTGTAGGGAACTCCTAGGTAAGGGAATTCACCCTTCTACCAACTCAGATCAGCAACTATTCTGCATTTTAGTAGTTTTAGAGAGTTGCCTGGGATTCTGAGAAGATGATTTACCAAGGATTACATGGCCTGTGACTGTTAGAAGTAGTTCTTGAATGGAAGTATTCTTGACTCTTAGAGATTGCCATTCAGCATAATCCCTCACCTGAACCTTTGTGAAGATATATATATATATATATCAGCTAGGTGGTGCAATGGATGGTCCTGAAGTCAGGAAAACCTGAGTTCAAATCTGGCTTCAGACACTTACTAGCTGTGTGACTCTGAATAGGTCACTTAATTCTATTTACCTCAGTTTCCTCATTTATAAAATGAGCTGGAGAAGAAAATGGCAAATTACTCTAGTATCTTTACCAAGAAAACCCTAAATAGGGTCATGAAGAGTCAGACATAACTGAAGTGACACAATAGCAACAACCTCAATTAAGCTTTTCCCCAGAAAGACATTCAAGGGAAATATTATGGATTCCTACTTTAGTGGGGGGAATTATTTTGATTTATTCTTTAAAATATTTATTAATTACATGTAAAAAAATTAACAATCATTTAAGAAACTCCAAATTCTCTCCTTTCCTCCTGCTCCTTCCACCTCCTTCAGAAGGTAAGCAATTAGATACCAATTATACATGTGAAGTCTTGCAAAACATATTTAGTAGCTATGTTGCAAGAGAAAACACAAATAAAATAAAAAGGGAAAAATAAAGTTTAAAAGTATGCTTCAATCTGAATTCAGAATTTATCAGTTCTCTTTCTGAAGGTGGATAGCATTTTTCATATGGATCCTATAGAAATGTCTTGGAACATTGTATCACTGAGTCATTCACAGCTGATTATCATGACAATATTGCTGTTCTCTCCCGTTCTTTTCATTTCACTTGTAAGAGTTCATATCAGTCTTCCCAGGTTTTTCTAAAATTATTCAGCTCATCATTTCTTATAGCACAATTGTATTCCATCACAATCATTCAGTACAACTTCTTTGGGTAATGTCTGCTTAACAACAAAAGTACTTTGTAGCAATGGGGAGAATAATTTTATAGAATGCTTCCCCATATAGAAAGCTCATAACATCATGTTGGTCTTAAAAGTTTTCTTTGAAAATGTCATAACCCCATAAGAAAGAGAATTAAAATCCTATTATTTTAATTTATATCTAGCCACAAGATAAGTAAAGTTATCATTGAAATTCTAATTAAATGGGATGATTGACTAAGGTAGAACATCAAAGAAGAAAAGTGAATATGATAAGTCGAAGTCTTATTAATTAGTCTGCGAGGAAGAAATTCCAGAGACGTCAAGCTGAGGCTGCTGCAAGGAGAAAAAAAGCAGACAAGAAAACCCTGGTTTCTTTGAAGTTAGGAACTGAGATAGTGATAGAGGTAATTGTGTCTGACTGGATCCTGTAATGAAGAGCTGTAAATCAGACCTAGGAATAGGAGGAAAGATTCAAGTAACGAATGTGGCTCCCCCATCCACCCCACCCCCGCAGTGAAGAAACAGAATGCAGAGTGCACTAATTGACCCAATCTATTTCCCAGTAGTTCTCTGTTATTATTTATTAATTTTAAATTTCTGAATTATTTACATCCTGGGAAATTATTCTTGACAGCCTGTTAGGCTCACCAAAGTTAATGCAGGATGAAAGGATGGGTACCAGAATTAGCAGAGATGTAGTCACAGGCTATTGGACTTAATGATTTTGGAAAGGAAAATTGATTTCACACAGTGTGTCACTTTATTCTACTTTAGGGATACACCAGCTATTTGATTAATTGAGGAATAATCAAGTCAAAGTATATTTGAAGTGGAAATGACTCACAATGTTCATCTGTTTATTTTTCTCCCTTTTTGAGAGAATTGGATTTTCTTGAAGTTGCTGATTGAAAGTGGGTACATTCACATTTGCCTACCTTGAATGTGTGTGTGTGTATATATGTATATAAAATCTGTTGGAGTCTAATTAATCTATGAAAGGAAAATCCTGAAGTACAAGAAGAGTCCTGAAATATTTTTGTCTCCCTTTTAACTTTATCTCCTCTTTCTCCCTTTCAGCTTCTAAAATATTTTCTGACTTCTATCAAATGACTCAAACACTATCTTTGCTATGTGTTACTGTGAAAGATGATACATAGAGGACGGCTACCTTTATTTTGCTGGCTTTCATCTGAGATCAATGAAAAGCAGAATTTTTTTCCCAACATGCAATAAGTGTTTAATGTGGTTGGTCAGGGAGTTTCAAAGTTTGAGTAAGGTTTATTCTGCCTCATGGAGCTTACAAATCAGTAGAGGTGTATTATACATGTGTGGTAGCTAAGTGTCACAGTGAATAGTGTCAGGCTTGGAAGTAAAAATCTTCGAGGTTCAAAGTCTAGTCTCAGATACTTAACTACCTGTGTGACTCTGGGCAAGTCTCTTAACTGTTTGACTACATTCCTCATCTATAAAGTGAGCAAGAAAAAGGAAATGGCCAAGAAATCCCTAATAGGGTCATAAAGACATGGACATGACTGAATAACAGTACTAATGTAAAGGGCAGAGGACTGACCAATGAGGGCTTTAGTCTTGGAAATAAGCATAAAAAACTCTACCTAAGATCAACTCCTATGAATACTTGTACAACCTCCTCCTTGTTATGTAGGATGACTTGGAATAGAAGGGCCTTGATCCTGATGCAGATGATACACAGATTTTCTGTCACTGTTTCCTTTCTACATACTTTAGATTTTTCTTAAAAGAAAGAAAAGCCTTTAGCTGACTATTATGAGTGTGCCTTTCAAAAGTTCTAACTGGCCAAATCGAATTCTCATTCTCATTCCTGATGGTAGTCAAGGAAAGGATTATTATAAGCAGGTTGTATACAGAAGTAGGAAGCTAAAAGGGGAAAAAAAAGGAAAGGGAGATGTTTAGAAGGGAGGGTAGATTGGGAGAAGGCAGTGGTCTACTGGTGAGAAGTGATAGAGTTAAAGGAGAAAGAAAAGTATAAATGGGGGAAAATAGGATGGAGGTCAAGGTTCCTCTCAAAAAGTAAGTTGGATAAAAATGGGAGGAGCCCAGCTGGGCTAGGCTAGATTGTTTCTCTACAGTAGGAAGCCCCACTTACCCCTTTGGGGAATTGGATAAGGAAGGATGATTAGATTGCTGACTGGATATGTACTCCATTTAGGAAAAATTATTTTGATATTCATCATTTTAGCTGCTCTTTGTGCCCTCTGGAACCAATTAATGATGAGTAGGGTACTACTGTATATTATATTTTTGCTGGAGTAGGAAAAAAAAAGAGGGGTAGCAATCCTAATGTAAGATAAAGCAAAAGCAAAAATAGATCTAATTATGAGATGCACCAAGTGATAAGGCATCTAAATTCTTAGAGTAGAAATTAAGTGAGTTATAGGAAAAAATAGATCATAAAACTATACTAGTTGGGAGCCTTAACCTCCCTTCTCAGAACTAGATAAATCTAATCACAAAATAAAGAAGAAGGGAGTTAAGGAGATGAATATAATTTCAGAAACATTAGAAAAGAAAAATGAATGATGATAGAAAGGAATATACCTTTCTCTTGGTGGTACATGGCATCTACACAAAAATTGACCATTTTAAGGCACAAAACCCTTACAATTAAATGCAAAAAGGCAGAAATGTTAAATGCATCCTTTTCAGATCATGATGCAATAAAAATTACATTTAATAGAGGGCTGTGGAAAGATATATTAAAATTTAATTGTAAACTAAATAATCTAATCCTAAAGAATGAATGGGTCAAACAATAAATCATAGAAACACTGAATAATTACATCAAAGAGAAAATAATAATTATGGGACAAATGTATAGGATGTAATCAAAGCAGTTCTTAAGGGAAATTTTAAATGCTTAGATGAGTAAAACAGAAAGAACAGATCAGTGAATTAGGCATGCAACTAAAAATCCCCAAATAAATACCAAATTAGAAATCCTGAAAATCAAAGGAGAGATTAATAAAATTGAAAATAAGAAAACTATTGAATTAATAAATAACGAAAAAACTAAGATCTAGGATTATGAAAAAACCAATAAGATAAATAAACCTTTGATTAATTCGATTTTTAAAAAAAATAAAGAAGAAAACTAAATTATCAGTATCAAAAATGAAAAGGCTAAATTCTTCACCATGAAGAAGAAATTAAAATAATAATTAGGAGTTATTTTGCTCAACTGCATGCCAAAAAATGTGACAACATAAATGAAATGGATGAATATTTGCAAAAATATAAATTGTCCAGATTAATAGAAAATAAACTATTCAAATAATCCCATTTTAGTAAAAGAAGATGAACACATCAGTGAATTCTCTAGGGAAAAAAATCTCTATGGCCAGATGGATTTACAAATGAATTCTACCAAATATTTAAAAAATAACTAATTCCAATACTATATAAACTATTTGGAAAAATAGGTGAAGAAGTATTTTTTTTCTTTTTTTACTAAAGCTTTTTTATTTTCAAAACATATGCATAGATAATTTTAAACATTTATCCTTCCAAAACTTTGTGTTTCAAATTTTTTTCCCTCCCTACCCCTCACCGCCTCTCCTAGATGGCAAGTAATATATGTTAAACATGTGCAATTTGTGAAGAAGTAGTTTTAACACATTCCTTTTATGACACAAATATGGTTCTGGTATCTAAATCATTTTACCTAAAGGTAAAAATACCTAAGAGCCAAAACAGAGATAAAGTTATAGATTAGTTTCCCTAATGAGTCGTCAATGCAAAAATTTTAAATAAAATATTAACAAAGAGGTTACAGCAATTTATCACTGGAATAATACACTATGATTAGGTAGAATTTTTAGGAATTCAGGACTGGTTCAATATTAGGAAAACTATTAGCATAATTGACCATATCAATAGCAAAATGACAAGAATTACATGATTATCTCAAATAGATGCAGAAAAAGTTTTTGACAAAATATAGCTTCCATTCCTATTAAAAAGATTAGAGAGTATAGAAATAAATGGAGCTTTCCTTAAAATAATAGATAGTATCTATCTAAAACCATCAGCAAATAGTATTGGTAATGGGAATAAGCTAGAAGCCTACCCAGTCCAGATCAGGGGTGTAGCAAGGATGTCTGTTATCACCACTATTATTCAAAATTGCACTAGAAATGTTAGGTTTAGCAATAAAAGAAGAAAAAGAAATTGAAGGACTTAAACTAGGGAATAAGGAAACAAAACTATCACTTTTTGTAGCTAATATGATGTTATACTTAAAGAATCAACTAAAAACTAATAAATATAATTAACAATTTTGGCAAAATTGCAGGATATAAGATAAATCCACACAAATCATCAGCATTTTTTAATGTAACTAACAAAGTCTAGCAGCAAGAGATAAAGAGAAATTCAATTTAAAATAACTTAAAACTATATAAAATATTTGGGAGTCTGCTTGCCAAGACAAACCCAGTGATTATAGGAATACAATTACAAAGGACTTTTCATACAAAAAAGTAGATCTAAATAATTGGGAAAATATCATTGCTCATGACTAAGCCAAGCTAAACAAAACAAAACAAAAAACCAAAAATAACAATTCTATCTAAATTAATTTACTTACTTAAGGGCATATTAATCAAACTGCCAAAATTATTGTATAGAACTAGAAAACAATAACAAAATTTATCTGGAAAAAGAAAAGATTAAGAATATCAAGGGAATTAGTGAAAGAATGCAAAAGAAGGTGTTCTAGCTGTATCAGATCTAAAATTATGATATAAAGTGTCAATCTTCAAAACTTTTTGGTATTGGCTTTGAAATAGAATGGTGAATCAATGGTACACATGACACAGTAATCAATGAATATAGTAACCTAGTTTGTGATAAAGCCAAAAACTTTGGCTTCTTTTTGACAAAAACTACTAGAAAAACTGGAAGACAGCATGACAGAAACTAGACATAGACCAACATCTTTTGCCATATACCAAGATAAAGTTAAAATGGGTACATGATGTAAATATAAAGGATAATACTATATAAATTAAATATAAATATAAATGCAAAAAACCTAAATCTAAAGGATAACACTATAAGCAAGGAATAGTCTGCCTGTCAGATCTATGAAGAAGAGAAAAATTCTTGATAAAATAAGAGATAGAGGGCTTTAAAATTGTAAAACAGGTAATTTTGATTATATTAAAAAGTTTTTCCACAGAGAAAACCAATGCAATAAGATTAGAAGGAAAGCAGAAAGATGGGAAACAATTGTTATAACAAATGTTTCTAATAATGGCCTCATTTATCAAATGTATAGAGAACTGAGTCAAATTTATAAGAATATAAATCATTCCTCAATTGATAAATGGTCAAATAATATGAACAGGTCACGAACAGATGAAGAAAATAGAGCTATTTATAGCCATATGAAAAAATGCTCTAAATCACTATTGCTTAGAAAAATGCAAATTAAAATATCTCAAAGATACCACCTCACACCCTTCAGATTGCCTATTATGATAGAAAAAGAAAATGATAAATATTGAAGGAGATGTGGCAAAAACTGAACACTAATAAATTGTTCATGGATTTATGAACTGACAACCATTCTGGAGAGCAATTTCGAACTATAGCCAAAGGGCAATCAATCTGTGCATACCCTTTGATCCAGCAGTGCCATTACTAAGTCTCTACCCCATCTTTTGGGATGCACTTCCAAAAAGTACATCAAAAAAAGAAACAGATTTATTTGTGCAAAATATTGTAGAAGCTCTTTTTTTGTGTTGTCAAAGAAATGAAATTTGAGGGAATGCCCATCACTTGGAGAATGGCTGAACATGTTGTATATAAATGTAATGAAATACTATTGTGCTATAAAGAATTGGTGCGCAGGCAGATTTCAGAAAAACTTATATGAATTGATGCTGAGTGAAGTAAGTAGAACTAGGAGAACATTGTACACAGTAATAGCATTATTGTGTGATGATCAACTGTGATTGATTTAAGCTCTTCTCAGCAATCTAAGACAATTCAATTTATAATAGAAAATTCTATCCACATTCCAGGTAAAACAAATATGGGGTCTGGATGAAGATTGAAGCATACTATTTTAACTTTTTTGGAGTAGCTTTTCCCTTTTGTACTGTTTCTTTATTTTACAACATGACTAAAGTGGAAATATGTTTATATGATTGCACATGTATAATCTATATCAGATTCCTTCTTCATTAAGAAGGATTGAAGGGAGGGAGAAAAAATTTTGAAACTCAAAATCTTATTAAAATGTTAAATGTTGAAAAAATTGATAATATTGGATGTGATGAACAATAAATCACTTCATAAAGATTGAACTTTATGATTTTTTTTTAAAAAATAGCTGTATTAAATTAGGCAGGGCCAAAGTTTTTCTATTTGTTTTGTCTGCTAAACCTTTTCTTTCTTTCTAATGTATGCTAAAATATATTATTGGTACTCTTTTATTTTTCATCTTTATCAGCTACCCACTAAATTATCCCTTCAAAGTTCTTCCTTATAAGTAATAAATATAGTTAAGAAAAACAAATCAATACATTGATCATATTCTGTCCTTTAATATTTCACTCTTCTCCCAAGAGGTGAGTAGAGTACTTCGTGATCAGTCCCCTGATGCCACTGTTTTGATCAGTTCAAAAGCCTTGCCTTTGTATTAATGAGGTTATGTGCTACTTTAAATATTTTTGTACAAAATCTTTGGAGTAATTTCCTGTGCCTTCTTTTCAAGATATCTCATTTCTTCTTTTTTTTTAATGATATTTTATTTTTTCAAGTGCATTATAGCTTTTTATTTACAAGACATATGCATGGGTCATTTTTTCAGCATTGACCCTTTCAAAACCTTCTGTTTCAACTTTTCCCCTTTTCCCCCCAACCCCTTCCCATAGATGGCAGATATGCCAATACATGTTAAATATGTTAAAATATAAGTTAAGTGCAATATATGTATACATATTTATACAATTATCTTGCTGCACAAGAAAAATCGGATTTAGAAATAAGGTAAAAATAACCTAAGAAGGAAAGCAAAAATGCAAGCGGACAAGAACAGAAGGAGTGGAAATTCTATGTTGTGGTCCACACTCATTTCCCATAGTTCTTTTGCTGGGTGTAGCTGGTTCTCTTTATTATTGAACAATTGGAACTGATTTGGTTCATCTCATTGTTGAAGAGAGCCATGTCCATCAGAATTGATCATTGTATAGTCTTGCAGTTGTAGTGTATAATGATTTCCTGGTTCTGCTCATTTCACTAAGCATCAGTTCATGTAAATCTCTTCCAGGCCTTTCTGAAATCTTCCTGCTGGTCATTTCTTACAGAACAATATCTCATAACATTCATATACCACAATTTATTCAGCCATTCTCCAATAAATGAGCATCCCTTCAATTTCCAGTTTCTGGCCATTACAAAAAGGGCTGCCATAAATATTCTTGCACACACAGGTCCCTTTCCCTTCTTTAAGATCTCTTTGGGATATAACCCCAATAGTAACACTGGTGGATCAAAGGGTATGCACAGTTTGATAACTTTTGAGCATAGTTCCAAATCGCTCTCCAGAATATCAACATTCATTTTTATAAGACTTTGTGCTCTAAATTTTGTTCCCTCTTTCCTTTATCTTCCCCTACCCTAAGATAAAAAGCAATCTAATATAGGTTATATATGTAAAATCCTTTTAAACACATTTCTGTATTTGTCATGTTGTGTATGAAAAATCAGATCTCAAGAGGGAAAAAATAATGAGAAAGAAAATAAACAAAAGTGAAATTAGTATGCTTTGATCACATTCAGTCTACATAGTTCTCTCTCTGGATGCAATTGGTATTTTCTATCCCAGATCTATTGGAATTGCTTTGAATCACCACATTGAGAAGAGCCAAATCTATCACAATTGACCATTGCATAATTTTGTTGATATTATGTTTTCCAGAGACTTTACTCAGCAACAATTCATTTAGGTCTCTCCAGGCTTTTCTGAAATAAGCCTGCTCATTATTAGAGAACCATAATATTCCATTACTTTCATGTACCATAACTTATTCAGCCACCTGATTCTTGCCACTACAAAAAAAGCTGCTATAAATATTTTGTACATATGTATCCTTTTCCATATTATTTCTTTGGGATACAGAGCTAGTAATGACACTGCTAGATCAAAGGGTACATACAGTATTTATATTTATAAATATAAACATATATTTATAATATAATATGTAACATTATATTATAAACACAATAAATATTTATTTAATATAAATGTCATATATATATATACATATATATATATATAATTTAAACAATAAATTACTATTTATATAGCAATTTGGGCATAGTTCTAAATTGCACTGCAGGATGGTTGGATTATTTTGCAATTCCACCAACAATGTTCCCTCCAACATTTATCATGATCCTTTCCTATCATCTTGGCCAATCAAGGAGGTGCGAGGTGTCTTAATTTGTATTTCTCTAAACAATAGTGATTTAGAGTTTTTTTTTTTTTTTTTTAATAAGACTAGAAATGGAGGGTGGAGCCAAGATGGCGGAGAAGATACACGCCACTGTGTAAGCTCCTTTCTTCCCTCACAACCGACTAGATTTAATCAGCCTCAGAAATAGCGCTGGACTGATAGAATCCACAAGGACTGGAAGCACGACTTACCAGCTGAAGAGAATCTGGAGTTTCAGCAGAAAAGGTCAGCTCCCAGGGGAGGAAGAAGAGAGGCCAGCACAGACGATGGGGTAGTGGCACGCTGGGGAGGGCTCTGGGATCAGAGAATCCACTGACATAAAAGAATCTGGCACAGGCTGTTAGCTCTTCTCTGCTTATAAAACAGCAGTTCAGAAGAGAAATATAAGCCACTTTGAAATTTGAAACTAGATTGGATCTTCCCGGATCCCAGGGGTGACTCAGCAGATCTCGGCACCGGGCAGACATAGGCAACCCAGGCTTTTAGCTCGGGGTAGTTAAGAGATTGAAGAGTGGGCGGGGTGGTAACTCATAGTGCCTGGCTCGGCTGGAGGCTGTGGAACGGAAGTCCCAGAGAAGTGGAACCTTTGAACTAGGGACCTCAGTTTCTGGCAGACCCTTCCAGTTTGAGCGCAGGGGCTTTTCACGTCACCTGCTGCAGACATCCACACCCCACCAGGACACATAGGCTAGGCTTTGAGTCGCCTTTACTGTTCAGTCTCAACCTCAGGGAAGCCACTAAAACACAGCGCTCTCAGGGCACAGCAGTGCTGGTCACCTCTGAGGCACTTCCAAGGAGGAGTTAGGGGAACTCTCTCCCAGAGCTCTATCTTAGCTCAGGCGCAGGGGCCGCTGCATCCATCCAGTCTGGGAGGAAGCTGGCAAAGAAATAAATAAATAATTTCCTAACCCAGGGACAGACCCCAAAAGATTTTTTAAGTATGAGCAAGAAGCCCAAAAAAACCATAGATTCCTTCTACACAGAGAAAGAGCGGGTATCCAACCCCGAGGAAGTTAACAGCAGAGAGTCAGCAGATAACAACCTAAAGGGGAATGATTCCTGCCCCCCCATCACATAACTCTCTCCTAGAAGAGACTATTAAAAAGTTAAGAGAGTTTGAAGAAAAATGGGGAAAGGAAAGAGAAGCTATGGTAGAGAATAACAACATTCTGAAATTGGAGTTGGAAAAAATAAAGAATTCACAGGAGATGCAGGGAAACAAAATTAGTGAATTAGAAAAGGTAAAAAAATCACAGGAAAATAGGATTTCTGAATTGGAGAAGATAAAAAAGTCTCAAGAAAATAGGATTTCTGAATTGGAAAAAGAAAATAATTCTCAAAAAAAAATTAGGGAAATGCAAAAAAATTCAATACAACAAAATAATTCATTTAAAAAACGAAATTGGGCATTTACAAAAAGAACTAAAAACTGTGAAAGAAGAAAATAACTCCTTAAAAGTCAGGATGGAACAAATAGAAATGAATGATTCACAGAGAACCCAAGAATCAGTCAAACAAAACAAAAAAAATGAGAAGTTGGAGAACAACGTCAAATACTTACTGGGAAAATCTATAGACCTGGAAAATAGATCTAGGAGAGATAATCTGCGGATCATTGGACTTCCTGAAAACTATGACCAAAAAAGAGCCTAGATTCCATTTTACAGGAAATTATCAAAGAGAACTGTCCAGAAATAATAGAAACAGAGGGGAAAGTAGATGTTGAAAGAATTAATCGAACTCCTTCTGAAATAGACCCTAAAAAAAGAACACCACGGAATATTGTGGCTAAGCTGCAGAATTACCACACAAAGGAGAAAATCCTGCAAGCAGCTAGAAAAAAACAATTTAAATACCAAGGTGCCACAATAAGGGTCACACAAGATCTGGCTGCCTCCACATTAAAAGATAGAAGGGCCTGGAACCTGATATTCCAAAAGGCAAAAGATCAAGGATTGCAACCACGAATAAACTACCCAGCTAAGTTTAGCATCTTTTTCCATGGAAGAAGATGGTCATTCAATGAAATAGAGGAATTCCATATGTTTCTAAGAAAAAAAACCAGACTTAAACAAAAAATTTGATCTACATCCACAAGACTGAAGAGAAACAGAAAAAGGTACACAGAACCCTTGAGAACTATATCTCTGTTGTGGGTATATAGAAAGTACGCATGGATAATTTGATTTTACTGATATAAAAGAAAAAAAAAGGAGGGGGTGTAGTAAAGGGAAGGGGGTAGTATCAGAAAAAGGGGAGGGTGTGACAAAAAGAGGGAAACTACATCCCAGGGAAGAGGCATAGAAAATACACCATATCTGAGGGAATTTAGTGAGGGAGAGAATCATTGTGTAAATCTTACTCTCATCAGAAGAGGCTCAAAGAGTAAATAATTGTCATATTTGTTTTTCAGAGAATTCTCTATCACCTCATTAAAAGGGGGGAGAGGAAAAGGGAAAAGCAAAAGGAGAATAAGGGAAGGGAAGTGGAGGGAGGGGGGAGGGATACTAAAAAAAGGGAGGGCTGTGCGTCACAAGGGGGGTTTATAAATTAAATATTGGGGAAGGGGTTCAGGGGGGTCAAGGGAAAAAGCATAATCTGGGGATAATATGATGGCAGGAAATACAGAATTAGTAATTTTAACTGTAAATGTGAATGGGATGAACCCTCCCATCAAACAGAGACGGATAGCAGACTGGATCAAAAATCAGAACCCTACAATATGTTGTTTACAGGAAACACACTTAAAGCAGGGAGATACATATAGAGTAAAGGTAAAAGGTTGGAGCAGAATCTATTATGCTTCAGGTAAAGCCAAAAAAGCAAGGGTAGCTATCCTTATCTCAGATCAAGCAAAAGCAGAAGTTGATCTAATTAAAAGAGATAAGGAAGGAAACTATATCCTGCTGAAAGGTAGCATAAATAATGAAGCCATATCGATACTAAACATATATGCACCAAGTGGTATAGCATCTAACTTTCTAAAGGAAAAGTTAAGAGAGTGGCAAGAAGAAATAGACAGTAAAACTATAATAGTGGGAGATCTCAACCTTGCACTCTCAGATTTAGACAAATCAAACCACAAAACAAACAAGAAAGAAATTAAAAAAGTAAATAGAACATTAGAAAAACTAGGTATGATAGACCTTTGGAGAAAACTGAATGGCAATAGAAAGGAATATACTTTCTTCTCAGCAGTTCATGGATCCTATACAAAAATAGACCACATATTAGGACATAAAGATCTCAAAATTAAATGTAGGAAGGCAGAAATAATAAATGCCTTCTTCTCAGACCACAATGCAATAAAAGCTACATTCAGTAAAATGTTAGGGATAAATAGACCAAAAAGTAATTGGAAACTGAATAATCTCATCATTCTCTAGAATGACTGGGTGAAAGAGCAAATTATAGAAACAATTAATAATTTCACCCAAGATAATGACAATGATGAGACATCATACCAAAATCTGTGGGATGCAGCTAAAGCAGTAATAAGGGGAAATTTTATATCTTTAGAGGCTTGTTTGAAGAAAATAGAGAAAGAGAAGATTAACGAATTGGGCTTGCAACTTAAAAGGCTAGAAAAAGACCAAATTAAAAACCCCCAACCAAAAATTAAACTTGAAATACAAAAATTAAAAGGAGAAATCAATAATATTGAAAGTAAAAAAACTATTGAATTAATAAATAAAACCAAGAGTTGGTTTTATGAAAAAGCCAATAAAATAGATAAACCTTTGGTAAATCTGATCAGAAAAAAAAAAAGAGGAAAATCAAATTGTTAGTCTTACAAATGAAAAGGGGGATCTTTCCACCAATGAAGAGGAAATTAGAGAAATCATAAGGAGTTACTTTGCCCAACTTTATGCCAATAAATTTGATAACTTAAGTGAAATGGATGACTTCCTCCAAAAATATAGGCTTCCTAGATTAACAGAGGAGGAAATAAACTGCTTAAATAGTCCCATTTCAGAAAAAGAAATAGAACAAGCTATTAATCAACTCCCCAGGAAAAAATCCCCAGGACCAGATGGATTTACATGTGAATTCTACCAAACATTTAAAGAACAATTAGCCCCAATGCTATATAAACTATTTGAAAAAATAGGGGATGAAGGAGTCCTACCAAACTCCTTTTATGACACAGACATGGTACTGATACCTAAACCAGGTTGATCGAAAACTGAGAAAGAAAATTATAGACCAATTTCCTTAATGAATATTGATCCTAAAATCTTAAATAAGATATTAGCAAAAAGACTTCAGAAAATCATCCCCAGGATAATACACTATGATCAACTAGGATTCATACCAGGAATGCAGGGCTGGTTTAATATTAGGAAAACTATTAGTATAATTGACCAGATTAATAATCAAATTAATAAAAACCTTATGATCATCTCAATAGATGCAGAAAAAATAGATTTTGACAAAATCCAACATCCATTCCTACTAAAAACTCTTGAGAGTATAGGAATAAATGGATTATTCCTTAGAATAATCAGGAGTATATATTTAAGACCGTCAGTAAGCATAATATGCAATAGAAATAAACTGCAACTTTTCCCAGTAAGATCAGGAGTGAAACAAGATTGCCCACTATCACCATTACTATTCAATATAGTACTAGAAATGCTAGCCTCGGCAATAAGAGCCGAGAAAGAGATTCAAGGAATTAGAGTAGGAAATGAGGAAATTAAACTATCACTTTTTGCAGATGACATGATGGTATACTTAGAGAACCCCAAAGACTCTGCTAAAAAGCTATTAGAAATAATTCAGAATTTTAGCAAAGTGGCAGGATACAAAATAAATCCACATAAATCCTCAGCATTCTTATATATCACCAACAAAATGCAACAGCAAGAGATACAAAGAGAAATTCCATTCCAAACAATGTTGAGAGTATAAAGTATTTGGGAATCCATCTGCCAAAGAATAGTCAGAAATTATATGAGAAAAATTACAAAACACTTGCCACAAAAATAAAGTCAGATTTAAATAATTGGAAAGACATTCAGTGCTCTTGGATAGGCCGAGCAAATATAATAAAGATGACAATACTCTCCAAACTAATCTATTTATTTAGTGCTATACCAATCAGACTCCCAAGAAACGATTTTAATGACCTAGAAAAAATAACAACAAAATTCATATGGAAGAATAAAAGGTTGAGAATTGCAAGGGAACTAATGAAAAAAAAGTCAGAGGAAGGTGGTCTAAGTGTACCTGATCTAAAGCTATATTATATAGCAGCAGTCACCAAAACCATTTGGTACTGGCTAAGAAATAGACCGGTAGATCAGTGGAACAGATTAGATACAAAGGACAAAAAAGGGTACATCTATAGCAATCTAATCTTTGACAAACCCAAAGATATCAACATTAGGGACAAAAATTCATTATTTGGAAAAAACTGTTGGGAAAACTGGAAATTAGTATGCCAGAAATTAGATATGGACCCACACTTAACACCATATACCAAGATAAGATTAAAATGGGTCCATGATTTAGGCATAAAGAATGAGATCATAAATAGATTAGAGAAACAGAAAATAGTCTACCTCTCAGACCTGTGGAGGAGGAAGGAATTTATGACCAGAGGAGAACTAGAGATCATTATTGATCACAAAATAGAAGATTTTGATTACATCAAACTAAAAAGTTTCTGTACAAACAATACTAATGCAAACAAGATTAGAAGGGAAGTAACAAATTGGGAAAATATTTTTAAAAACAAAGGTTCTGACAAAGGTCTCATTTCCAAAATATATAGAGAACTGACCCTGATTTATAGGAAACCAAACCATTCTCCAATTGATAAATGGTCAAAGGATATGAACAGGCAATTCTCAGATGAAGAAATTGAAACTATATCCACTCATATGAAAGAGTGTTCCAAATCACTACTGATCAGAGAAATGCAAATTCAGACAACTCTGAGATACCACTACACACCTGTCAGATTAGCTAAAATGACAGGAACAAATAATGATGAATGTTGGAGGGGATGTGGGAAAACTGGGACACTGGTACATTGTTGGTGGAGTTGTGAAAGAATCCAACCATTCTGGAGAGCAATTTGGAACTATGCCCAAAAAGTTATCAAACTGTGCATACCCTTTGATCCAGCACTGCTGTTATTGGGATTATATCCCAAAGAAATACTAAAGAGCGGAAAGGGACCTGTATGTGCCAAAATGTTTGTGGCAGCTCTTTTTGTTGTAGCTATAAACTGGAAGTTGAATGGATGTCCATCAATTGGAGAATGGTTGGGTAAATTATGGTATATGAAGGTTATGGAATATTATTGCTCTGTAAGAAATGACCAGCAGGAGGAATACAGAGAGGCTTGGAGAGACTTACATCAACTGATGCTGAGTGAAATGAACAGAACCAGAAGATTGCTGTACATTTCAATGCTGTATGAAGAGTTATTCTGATGGAAGTGGAAATCTTCAACATAAAGAAGATCCAACTCACTTCCAGTTGATCAATGATGGACAGAAATAACTACACCCAGAGATGGAACACTGGGAAGCGAATGTAAATTGTAAGCACTACTGTCTATCTACCCAGATTACTTATACTTAATGTGCAACAAGAAAATTATATTTACACACATATATTGTATCTAGGTTATATTGTAACACATGTAAAATGTATGGGATTACCTGCCATCGGGGGGAGAGAGTGGAGAGAGGGAGGGGATAATTTGGAAAAATGAATAAAAAAAAAAAAAAAAAGACTAGAAATGGCTGTAATTTCTTCATCTGAAAATTGTTCATATTCTTTCATTGTTTATCTACTGGGGAATGACTTGTTTCTTATAAATTGACTCACTTTTTTATATATTTTAGCAATGAGGCCTTTATCCAAAATACTGGCTGTAAAAATTGTTTCCCAGATTCCTGTTTCCTTTTTAATTTTGACTGCATTGGTGTTGTTTGTGCCAAGCCTTTTAAAATTTAATTTATTCAAAATTATCTATTTTGCATTTCATGATTTTCTCTAGTTCTTCTTTGGCCATAAATTCCTCTTTTCCATAGATGTGACAGATAGACTCTCCCTTGTTCTACTAATTTGCTTATGGTACCACCCTTTATGTCTAAATCATGAACCCATTTTGACCTAGATACTTATCTTGGAGTTTCAGCCACTCCATATCAAGCTGAGATCTCCAAAAGTTGACTTCTCAGTGCCAATAAAACTTCCTTTTTTGCCACTAATATTTTGGGTTCATGAATTCTAGGCCAGAGGAAATAGCCTTTTTTGCTGTCTACAAAGTCCAAACTGATTTTGATAACCTGCTGGACTCAGCAACCAAGCCTAGTTTGCATCAAAATGATTTCTTAATGGGTTTGTTTATTCTGGAAGGAAAAAGGACTCTAAAGCTCCTTCTTCTGTGTTGACCCATAAGACCTTGAGGAATCGGGTCCACATATTTAGGATTTGTTGTTGGTTTGTTTTTAATGGTTCTTTTTTATGCTAGTTGCAGGTTGGATTTTGTGGGAGAGGCCAGCCGTGGAGATCTGAGAGTCCAGGAATCCAGGCCAGATATTGCAGCCAGCTTAGTAGTGACACCCAGAGGGGACTCCAGTTTGTCAGAAGCCAGCACTGCAGATTTAAACTAAAGACTAATGCTATGAGGATCCTGAGCTAAATTGTCAGTTTAATCCCCCCCTCCCCCAAGGTGGCATGGGGAGATTTTGCTTTATGAGATGTGAAAATTGCTCATGTTTGTTCTTGCTATATATTTGAAGTTAATATCCTTTTGTAAAATCATCATGTTAGATGCTAGATGCTCAAATAGAACCAGGGTGCTAGTCCCAGGTCTTAAAAAACAAGGGGAAAGGGAACACTTGCTACTGGGTGTCTAAGCAGGTGGCAGTAGAAAACAGCTCCTCAGTCCCTTCAGAGTGTGAAGGACTCTATGGGAAAGAAAATGTAACAAACCTGACTGAAGGTGGGGCTGGAGGGACCAAGCCACACTTAAAAATATATTTCTTAAGTCCATTGAAGAAAGTTTTGGTTGGCTGTGTCACTAACTTTTGACTTGGGGGCTGCTAGTCTTATGGAGAATTATCCAGTCCATATAGATACATAGATTCCTTATATATCAGCCTATTACTTATTGGTCAATGGATGGTTTCTTCAGTTTGGATTTTCTTTCCACACTGTTATTCTTTGATATTATTTACTGTTTGAATAAAGGAAAGAAATTGAACATGTATCTTAAAATGAGCAGGAATTAAATCATACTGAAAAGCTGACTAGGCCAACTTTGGCAGCCAGCATATAGAACAAAGAACACTTCAGAGAAGTGGATTGACCTGAAGATGCAGAAAAAAGGTTGATTTCATCAGTATGTTGCACATTCTTTCAGCAAGTTTTGAGGAATAAAAAAATGAAGCCAGGATATAATGTTCTCTTCTCTAAAATATAATGTTCTCTGGGAGCAGGTTTCTTGGGGAGATTCTGGAGGCAGCCTTACTTTCAGTTCAGTTTAATAATCACCTCAAATGCAGACAGGAGCTAAAGTCCAGATCCTTTATTGTCTCCTTCAAAATAGCCCGATTAGCTTTCTTAGAGGCCTATCTCTCTCCTTGGTTCTGAAAGCTCCTGCCACTAGTCCTTTGTCTCTTCCTCTAGCTCCCTCTGAATCCAAAGCCTCCAGCCAGCACAAAGGTGGAATATGGAATTGATCTGACTCCACCTCCAAGAGTGAGCTTATGGGCTTGTGGGCTTCTGTGAGCTTGTGGGAGCTCCTCCTTATATATGCTCTCTTAAAGGTGTGAACTCTATTAAGTACTAATCATTGTCTCTATCAATTCTAGTGACTTAGCACCTTGTTTCAATTTCTGTCCCATAACACTAGGATGCTATGAAAGAAAAAAGACACAACTGGTACCAGAATTCTTAAAGATAAAATGAGGTGCCTGGAATTGAGTTTCACTGGAAAGAGACAGAGCTATATGGGATGTTGTTAGGATTACTAAGTGAGAACTCAGGTTTTCTGGACAATTACAAGGTGAGAACTCAGGTTGACTTGATAGAGGGGGCAAGCTCATTGGCTGGGGTGGTTCTTCCCAGAAGCCCTTGCATTATCCCACGCCCATTCTCTGGGAGGATAAAAAGAGACAGCACTGGGCGCAGAGAGCAGATCGGCCTGGAGAAGGATAAGAGCTGGAGGAGATTCAAGAAGGAAGACTCTGAATTGCATCAGGCTTGACGGGACTCTCTGCAGGAAGGGAAGTCACTTCTTTGGACAAGAGTTAACAGCAACTGCCTGGAGACAACGGTTCGTTACAGGAAGAAGAATCTGTCGGAGAGATTTGAGTAGAAGACACAGCAGATCTCTTCCCAGAGAGCGATCTGGCAGCTTCTGGAGACGACAGCTCGCAACAGGATGTGGAAAACAATTTCTAAGAAATCTCATCTTGTAAGCATATTAAAGATAACCAGGTGCATTTCTGAATATAATATATTTTCTAGGTATAGTTTCATACCAAATCAAATTTGTAATCTACAGCACATTGGAAAATGATATAGAAAATATATTTAATTACAGAATTTTTGTTTAATTACATGTTTAATTACAGAAAAAATGTTTAATTAGAACCTAACTTACCAAAACCATCAATTGACTCATTATTTCCTGTATTTGGCTTTTTTTCCCCCTTTTTTGAGAAAGAGACACAATATAGTAAAAAGGGCATTAATCATGGAGCATAATTTTCAAATGTCAGGGTTTAGGGAAGGACAGAAGCCATATTTCCAAACTTTGTCTAAGGCATACAAATTTGTGTAGGTCTTATCCCAACACTGCATATATCAATATGACATATTCCTCCCATAGAAGTTAGACAAAATCATCTGTAACAAATTAAAATTTTTGGACATGAAAACTAAACATGATGGTATACATTTGTAATCCCTGTTACTAGGGAGTCTGAGGATCACTTGATCTTGGGAATTCAGAGTTAAATAAGTAAATGAGTTAAGCCAATTAAGTGTTGGAACTAAGTCCAACATGAATATGGTGGACTAGGTGAGGCTATTCCACATTGCCTAAGGAGGGATCCAACCATCTCTGTCAGAAATGGAGCAGGGCAAGACTGCTATGCCATTTAGAGTGGGATGTCTGCAAATAGCACCTTTACTTTTAGCTTGGGCAAGAAAATGAGATCCCATCCTGAAAAAGCAAGAAAATAGGAAAAAATACTTTTATAAACAAATATTTGCTTTTTCTTAATTATTATTAAGGCTTTATTAAATACAACAATAATCTAACAATATGCTATAAAGAATATACATATATGATCCAGAGGTTGAAAAAAATAAACTCTGTTCACAAGGATCTTATACACTATGGAAGGAAAAAACACATAGATACCTAAAAGTAGATATCAAACTTCTACAGGGAGCTGTAGAGATCAGAACAAGTCTTTTGTTATGTGAAATTTAAAAAGTTTAAGAGACATGGTTTCTGGATAATTAATCATTTTGTTAATAAAAGAAACAGTTATCTGGCCATATCTCTTGTGCCAAAGATGTCTCATTACAGTGGGATCATAGTTTATATGCCCTTGGAAAGCAGGGGGGGAAAGGGGGAGGGGGGAGAAAAGCACCTGATGGTAGAAATTATTCTGTTAACAAGTAATAAGAGAATGAATATTAGGAGAGGTGGGCTTATTCCAGTGAGAATCTTGAAATATGACACTGATAACCCAATCATCATCAAAATAATTTATTAATTCACATGTCATCTGTCTAACAAAAGGGAGAATCCACATTTTCCCACACAATGAGCAGGAATATATCCTTTAGCCAAAACTTAGAATTTATCTTTTATTTTTGATTAGATCTTAACTTTCCTGATTGGGTAAATCTTTGCCTAAGATTTCCCATACTGGTTGGTTTCTGGATGAGGAAGTAGAAAAGGTAAAAAAACTTGGTCCTAATTCAAAAATTAGTAATTAATAGAATTTCTCTCAATTAGGAATTGGTACTGGAGCTGAGCTTTGAAGGAAGAGGAGATTGTGTGTTTGTAATCTAGAAATGAATTTACTTAATTTTTTAAAAATTTAAATAATGAAAACAAAAAGTGATCAATATAGAGTTGTGTTATCTTTTGGTCAATGAGAACTTATTTGTGAAGTATATAGCTTTAAGGACAGAGAATTAATTATTGATAATTGGAGTAGTGGGCTTAATTACCCCTGTGTTTCTCTGAAAATGAATCCTTTTATTTAACAGTTATTTCCATGATTTAAGTCAATTATCTCTTTACTTTTAGTGGATTTGATTATTCTGAAAGGGGGAAGGACCCTAAAGCTACTTCTCCATTGACCCCAGGCCATAAGACCCTGAGGAATTAGGTCCACATATTTGGGGTTTGTGGTTATTTGTTTGTTTTTAGTGGTTCTTTTTCGTGCAAGTTACAAAGAGGGCAGGAGGGAGTCCACTGCAGACCATTTGAAAGGCTGAGCAGACACATAGAATACCATGAATATTCCATTGAGAGAGTCGTTTTGTTGAGGGTGGTAGCCCCTTGATATTCCTTGTTTGATCTCCAACTGCATTTGGGACTTGGACTTTAATGTGGTCAAACTAGTTTGGGCTATGTGAGCTGGGGGTTTTACAGCCCCCCATTCTAATCTGCTCAAACAGACCAAATGTCACAGCAGGGGAAGAGACTTCTGTCTCTACTCAAAAGATAACAAGAGAATCCTTATCTTATTTACATCACTGTATAAAAGAGAGAACTCGGGGATCTGCTCTTTGCAAATGGCCTTGTACCATGCAGCCATTTTGCCCACCGGCTCTCCGGTGTTTCCATTCTAAACAATAAAGACTATGTTTCCATACAGCATTAAGTAGCAAATTCCTTTGCTGCCGAACCCGCCATTGGTTACTTTGGGGAAGGAAGGAGAGAGAGAAAAGGAACTGACCCATCCTTGTTTAGACCACAATTTACTTCTCATCATTTACTCCTCATCAGTTTGACTGCATCATAGACTATAGATAGGAAGTGGAATGATGAGTAACCAGGCTGGACAGGTTGTCCAGAGTCAAAATAGTTGTGTTTGATCCTAGAGGCAATAAGGAAGCTGGAGAAGGAAATGGAAGATCACTCGAATGTCTCTGCCAAGAAAATCCCCAAATGTGGTCACAATCAGAAATGACTGCAAATGACTAAACAATAACATGTACCAGTAACCATGCAGAGGAATTTGCAAATATTGTCTCATTTGATCTTCACATCAACCTATGAGAAAAGTCCTATTGTTATCCATTTTACAGTTGAGTTAAATTGAGGCTGATAAGAATTTAAGCAAGAATTTGCTTGCCCAGGGACACACAGATGGTGACTATGTAAAGCAAAATGGGAACTCAGGTCTTCTAAATCCAGGCCTTCTGTGCCACTAAATTGTCTCTTTACAGGAAAAACCAATGAGTTCTGTCTGTGGTAGGTGAAGTTTGCAATAATTATGGGACATTTAATTGGAAATGTCCAAAAAAATTGTTGATGCAAATATAAATTATCATCAATGTACTTTGAGAGAAGAAATAAGGAAAAGTGAGAAATGAAGAGTAACTTTATTATGCTAAGTCTGGGGTCCTTAGGTATGTCAGATTTTTCTAGTTCATGCACCATTATTATTTAGTAGTATTTATTATTATTAGAATTTAATAAATACCAGCTAATACACACATATCTAATTAGTATGCCTTTAAAGTACTCTCCATGGAAAGTAAAGTACTAGTCCAAAATAAATTATTAGATCCAAGCATGTGAAAATTTAGTTACCTTTTCAAACTGTTTTGTCAATTCTCAGTTTTGCAGTATGTGAAGTTATATAGGAAATAAATATTAAACAGCTTAAGACAAAGAGGTAAAGAAAGCATTTAAAGTAAGCATGAGGGATTGGCAGATAATAATAAATCTTTTTTGAACTTAAAAGGCTGTTAAAAACTTGAACAAGTTATTGAGAGAGATTGTGAAATGGCTTTCCTAGAAAATTTCAGGATTCAGCCAGTTTAATTTTTTATAGAGTTTCTTGAGTTTGAAAAGAGGGAGGGAGAGGTTTGGGGTGCAGGGTCTAGGAAGGCACTAGGAAGGGAAACATAAATGATTCCCTATAGAAGTTGCTTTCATTTTCGAGATTGGATTTCACCCCATTTTAAAGCAGTTAAGGAAATGATAACGCTTAGGAATTTGAGGTCACAGAGGGATTAGAAAAAAGGGAGTAGATTGTCAGAATTATCCACCTTCCTATCCTGTGCTAAGACTAGGAAACTGGCAATCTCTTTCATTTCTTTTCATCTCTCTATCTAGGTTAATCCCTTCAGGCCTTCAAATCTGTCAGTTGCTCTTTGAATTTCTTACCAATTACTTGGCATCTTGATATCTTGGGTTGAGATTTGAAAACTAGACTCAAGGCAAACTTTGGTCTTTCCCTGAATTATCCAAATATTTAATGTATTATTTATGACATAAATATTTGTATATTCACACACACATATAAATATACATCTCTCTCTCTCTCTATATATATATATGTATATATATATATACATATATATATATATGTATATATATATATATACTCTGACTTATTATGAGTAGATTTAACTTCTGTGCTGGCAGATTAAGCAGCCTAAAGATAAAGTCATTCAGAGTTATTACCATAAATCCAGATTCATGGAATGTTTGACTTGGAAGAGAGCTTAGAAATCATCCAATATATTATAGTGAGGAAAAAACAGGTCCAGAAAGGAAAAGCAATTTGAGGCAGAGACATCATCAGGAGGTTTTTGTTATAATATAAACAAGAGGTATTTAATATTTAAGCTAAGTTGGTGACTCACTTAGTAGGGAGAAGTCAGATGTAAAATATGCACTCTTGAGATATGGTGGCAGTAAAGACTATGGGATTTGGTAACTGATTAATAATGTAAATTGAGCAGTTCAGGATAATGCCCAGGTATGAACTGGGGATATTAGAAACATGATGGTTCCTCCAAGAGAAATAGGGAACTTCAGAAGAAAAGGTGTTTTTTTGGAGTGGGGGAAGTTATAAATTCTGTTTCAAACATATTGAGGATATCCCGTTTGAAATATTCATTAAGGCAGTTGATGGAATTTAATAGAGACTGGGACTGGATATCGAGATCTGCAAACTGAAACAATTCTGAAATTTCACTTCACATCCAGAAAATTGGCAAAGACAACTGAAGCTGAGAATAATCAAGTTATGTAGCATTTATTAAACATTCTGGATCAGAAACTGTATTGAGTGCTGGAAATACAAACATAAGCAGAAATATAGATCCTGCCTTCTCTCAAGGAGTTTACATTCTAATGTAGAAAATAAGATGGTGCTAAAAAGATTGGGAAGTGAGTCTAGGAGAGACAGAGACAGAAAAGAAAGCAAGAAAAGAGAAATCGTCTAGATTTACAAATCCTGGTCATTGGGCCTGTCCCAGCCCCCACCATATCCAGCCAACTTGGGACACCACCCAAAAGCCCCTTTAGGTATAAAAGACCCAAACTGGAGCTCTCTCTTTGCAGGAGCCCTTCCCCCCCTCCCCAAACATGGTATCCTTCCAGCCATGTAAGGGTTCCTGCCCACCCAGCGACCACCTCTGACCCTGTTGTCTTTCTACCTTTAACTTTACTTCCAAATCCCTACAATAAAAGTTTTTTTTTTTATCAATCTAGGTTCTTGGGCCTGTAAATTCCTTTTACAGGGGACTCTGTGCTGTCACGAGACTATCTTTGCATCGACCCAAAAGGGGTTTCCCCTTCCCTAACTCTCATAAGTAATAATTACATTTTTAGAGCATTTTATGATTTTCAAAGTAGTTTGCAAATAAATAGAATAAAGAGGTAAATAAATTTTGTAAAGACTTATTACACGATGATACAGAAGGATAAAGAAAGGAAAGATTTCCCCTGAGGAATCTTTATGGGAGAGATGAAGCTGAGCTATGTCTTGAAGGGGGCAGAAGTGAAGATAAAAAGGGTTCTAGGCAGAGGAAAGCATGTATTCAAACACATGGAGATAGAGCATCATAGGGCCTATTTGGGAAATAGTATAATCAGATTTTCCTAGAGCACAGAATTGATAGAGGTATATAAGGTATATGGCTGAAAAGGGTATTGGAACTAAACTTCTGAGCCCACCTTGGCTCCCCAGCCTGGGTGGCCAAGCCAAGATGGATAGCCAAAAGAGGTAAGGGTTTTGGTAGTGAACACATGGGTCTTCTGACCAGGTGTTCACCCGGGAACCAACAAGTCAGGGCATCAGTTAGGGCATTATGTGAGTAGGTATAATAAAGGCTTTTAAGATTACACGTGGTTGTTCTTGAGTGCGCTACCGGTTATTAAGCTAGTAATTGTAACTGCCAGGAGAGCACGTTGAACCAATGAAAATTTTTTTAATCAGGGAATTGACAGAAGATTGCAAAATAAGTTTCTAGACATAGAGTTGGAGGGGCCTTTAGCCCAAGTTTTCATTTTATAACTGAGGAAAATGAGGCCCATGAAGGTGAAGCGACTTCACTCAAGTAGCACATACCAGACACAGGATTTGAACTCAGGTCCTCTTGACTCCAGAATCAGTTCTTTCTCCTATACAACCTGGTATGATTAAACACAGTAGATTCTAAGCACACAAAACAAGAGTCTTAAGATTCTTTCCTCTCTGAGTCCATTAATCATAGGATCAGAGGAACAAAATGGACTTTTTTTCTCCCACTCTCTCTCATTACCTTTTGGACAACAAATTGGAGGTTACTTAATTAAAGTTTAATTTGTTCTAAGTTCACAGTTCAGATTGGTTTCAAATATTTTAAAGTAGATCATTTGAGTGCTCTGAAAATATGTGATGTACAACACCCTTCTTTAGCATGACTTGATTGCATCTCAAAAGCATGCTGGGAATTCCTGACCATATCAAAGCAAAATGAACTGCAGTATCAAGGTGGTGTCTATTGTGTTCCCTTTGACTTTTGTGGGGGCCCTGAGGCTTTGTCCCCCTTTTCAAGGGAAGTTCCTGAGTCTCAAACTCTCTGAAAGATGCAGGCCCTTCAGGCACCCTTCAGTTGGGTCAAACCCTCTATTGATTTGAAGATTAGTCTGGAACTACTCCCAGTAGCTAAAACTCCTAAAATAAGTAATCTCTTTTCAATTGGAGATCTAGACTATTTTCAACATTGATACTCAAATTCCCCGTTAAGTAATTTCATTAAATTTTGAATTGAATTAAAGCCCCAGATGGCCAATAAAAGACAATTCTGAACCCCAATCTTCACAGAAGTCCTAAATAGGATCATGCTTAGCAAGGAAACTGTCTTCTTAGCAAGCTGTCCTGCAAACACTTTTTGCCCACTGGTGAAGATAGTTACTATCTTCCTAACAGGACCTTTTACCCACTAAGAAGTCTGTCTTCCTAGCAGGCTGGCTTCTCAATGCCAATAGATCCCTTTTTGCAACAGAGATTTCAGGTTTGTGAATTCTTTCCGCATAGAACCTAGGCCTCCTACCAAAGGTGATTTCTCACCTCAATTCTTGCACCTCACCACAACTACCACTCTCTTCATCATTTGTGCCTCATGAAAGGCACTCTAATAAGATAGTTTGTTTAATTGAAATGCTTCAATTTATCATGTAGTACATGGAAGTGTGTGGTACGGAAATGGTGAGGGGGTCACCATTTAATAAAAAAGCTGGAGAGAGCTCTAGAGAAAAGCAAAGTTTATTGTACATTCTCGCGAAGAGAGAATTCTATAGAAGAGAGGAGGCACCTCCTGTGGGCAGGACAGCATCTTTAATCCCTAACGCAAAACGCCCCCTCCCACCACCACCACTGACCCTCATCCTCATTGGCTGAGAGTCTTACATTCTAAACGCGAGATCTACCCATGAAATTGAACTTGACCAATAAGTACATAGTTGCCCATATTTGGATGAAATAGGGAGATGATATCATAGGAGGGGAAGGCAATGCCCTTTCCTCGAACTTCAGAGTCCTTCAGGCCTACTCGAACTCTGAAGTAGATGAAGCCTTACTCGATTTTCACAACTGTCTTGAAAGATCTCACCTCATCTCATTCAGAAGAATATTTCTTTTCATTGTTCTAATATCAAAACATGATAGAATAAATGCATTGTAAGATGTATTAAATCATACTAAATATAAGAAAAGGAACTGAAATATATATATATATATATATATATATATATATATATATATATATATATACACACACACACATATATATATACACACACACACACACATATATATATAAGTTTGATCCCGGCAAGTCCCTCAATCTATCTCATTTGTAAAATGTAACAGTAGCATCTCCCTCCCTGGACTATCTTGAGGATAAAAAAAAGAGATAACACTTATAAAGTGCTTTGTTAACCTTAAAGGACTCTATGAATGCTAGTTATTATTATACCATTAAAATTTTGTTTCCATACTCCCTTTCTCCAGTGAAAGGTCAGAATCCTTAACTAATAGAACAAGAGTTACAATATTTCCATCTGGATAAGATGGGAACTATTGCCACGAAATAAATCATTCTTTTTTATTTTTTATTGATATTTTTTGTTTTTACGTGACTTTTATTTTCTAGTTCTTTCTATAGATAGTATTCTTTATAATTAAGAATAGGAAAAAGAAAAAAAAGCAGCTCAGCAAAAGCAGGCAGCACATTAACCAAGTTTGACAGTGTATGCAATATTCCTTAAGAACTACCCATCACCATCTCCAAATAAACAAACAACAAATTAATTAAAAAAGAGAAGTGAATTTTCTCTTATATTCTTGAGGGACAAGCTGGGCCATTATAAACATACAACATTGAGTTTCAGGTTTAGTTTGTTTTTGCTGTCACTTGTTCATTCCATTTACTTTGCTGTCACCATAATATATACTGTTGTCCTGTAATCCATTTGATATTAATACAAATCACGCTGATTTCAAGATGACTAAGCATGCATCTGAAGACTTCTTTATGCCTCTCACATCTCATTTATGTGAGTGTTTCTAGCAGGAACAAAAGCTGCCCCAAAAAGCAGAGTGGAAGTGTAATAGGATGACTGTGTGTGTGTGAGAGAGAGAGAGAAGTGAGAGGCATAAAGAAGTTTTCTTTCTCTAAAATAAAAAAACCACTTCTGATAATTCTTAAAGAAGTAAATGGCACACACAAAAAAAATGCAGACAGAAGGTTACCAAATGAATGTCTGGTTTGTTTGCTGCGTGGATAAGCTATAATTAGTCTCCATTGTATCTGCTATAGACCAGGTTCTAGAATTTTAGAGCTGGAAGGATTCTTAGCATTCAGGGAATATAACAGTTTCATTTAAATGATGAAGGAACTGAGGTTTGCAAAAGTTGCATAGCTTTTTCCAGGATCATTTAGCCCCTTAATGACAGCCATTAGTGACTAGTGGAACAGAATTCTGATCCTTTAGCTCCCAATTCAAAGCTCTTTCCATTACACTCATAAACCAATAGAATTTTAGAACTAGAGGGGAGTGTTAGAGTTAATTTAGTTTAATGGTTCCCAATCCATAGAACACAGATTTAGGAGACTGAGGAGGTGACTCTAAGAAGTTATTGCAAGGAGTCCATGAATATATCTTGCCAGCCAAACATTGCCATTATGGCAGCTTGACAGTACAATAATCAAGCATACTTTTTGTCAATCTAATTAATAGTACATCTCACAATATAATGTATGTATTATTATTTCCAAATATATACAATAACATGCAAATACATCTAAAAGATTTTATAGGAACTTTTTTGATATCATGCCTTTTTCTCAGCTAATGAATACAAACATTCAAGTACTATTACGTAGGTTTATTCCAAATAGTTTTTTGGTATTAAAAAGAGCTTCTTATAAAAAGAGCACTGAGCCTGGAGTCAGGAAGATTCAGCTGAGTTCAAATAGTGCTAGATTTGAATTAAAATCTATCAAGATACTTGCTAGCTGTATGACCCTGGAAATCTTTTAATCCAGTTTGCCTCAGTTTTCTCATCTGAAAAATAAGTTGGAGAAGGGAATGGCAAATCATTCTAGTATCTCTGTCAAAAGCCCACAAACTAAAAGCATACAAACCCCCAAAATCACAGATACAAACACACAGAAAACAGTCACACAACAACAAAAATAACAGCAACAACACTGATCTAATTCAATTATCTTAATTTATAATGAGGAAACTAGGGTATAAAAAAGTGAATGGGTTAAGATCACACAGCTACTTCATGTTTTCTTATTGGCTAGTGAGGCAATGAAGTATAGTAGATAGGAAGTCCAGGATTCAAATCCTGCCTTGGCTAACTAGTTGTATGACCATAAGCAAACAACTTAATTTCTTAAAGTCTGTTTTTTCCTCATCTGCAAAAAAGGTTTAACACTTGCAGTACCTTCATTATAGATTGTTGAAAAGTGCAAATGTAAAGCACTCTGCAAATCTATTATAGTATCATGTAAATGTCCATTACATTTTTAGACTATTTTTATCTTATTTTATCTTGTTGGATTAAGCAGATGTAATCAGCAATTTAAAAAGAAAACTCTTTAGTTTAGTTTTTATGAAGTTGATTGTGAATGTATTTCTGCCAACCAAAACAGCAGAGATAGAGAGATTTTATGAAGAAGTAGAAAAAAAAAATAGATCTGCGCTATACACTTCAACAACAATGTTGTATGAAGATGTATTCTGATGGAAGTGGATATCTTCAACATAGACAAGATCCAACTCACTTCCAGTTGATCAATGATGGACAGAAACAACTACACCCAGAGAAGGAACACTGGGAAGTGAATGTAAATTGTTAACACTACTGTCTATCTACCCAGGTTACTTATACCTTTGGAAGCTAATTAATACTTAACATGCAACAAGAAAATGGTATTTACACACATATATTGTATCTAGGTTATACTGTAACACATGTAAAATGTATGGGATTGCCTGTCATCTAAGGGAGGAAGTAGAAGGAGGGAGGGGAAAATTTGGGAAAATGAATACAAGGGATAATGTTATTAAAAAATTACTCATGCATATATACTGTCAAAAATTTATAATTATAAAATTTTAAAAATACACTAAAAAATTAGATCTGGGTTTGAATCCTAACTCAACTGTTTATTATGAGATTATAAGTAAGTCATATAACTTCTAATATCTTAATGTTTATCATCTGTAAAATAAAGATAGTATCTCACAGGACTATTATATAAGGAAAATGCTTTATTAAACTATTATATTGAGAAAATCAAACACTGATTTAGCATTTTTTATTCCATTTTGTAACTTCTTAAGCCATATTTGTCTCTGAGTTAAGTTCAGAATTTTTTGAATTCAGAAGTTTAGTTTTCCTCTCTTAAGTTTCCTTATAAATCACTTTAAATTGAAAGAAAACTGTTACCTCCACATCACTAGCTGACTTTGTACAATTAGAAGAAACCTGTATTCTTGAAGTGTGCAGATGCATGTCAGGGAGTCTAGTTTGTTACCTTTGTGACTAACTAGCTATGCAGGTAAACAGTACCAGCGAGCTTTCCTTAGCAATAAGATGGAAGAAAGATTGTTGATAGCACTGCATTTCAGACTTTCATCCAATTATAGTGTTTTTCATCTTCTATGGTACTTGAGATTTTTAAAATAGTCATATTGTTTTCCATATTTGTTCTCATTCTCCAGCAGAATGGGAAGATGAGAACAATTTATTCCAATGGGCGTGAAGGCAGCCAAAGCAGATGCTGTGGAAGGGTTGGAGATTAGATTGGTCAGACACTGAAGGCTCAGATATCATCAATTGCCTCTTGGCCATCACTGTTTATCTTGACTTTTGTCTTGCCATTGGACTTCAGTGTTCTGGAAGAAGAGAGTGAGCTAATGTCTTTGTGCAACTCTTTCTCACTGAAATTCAGTTTACTTTCAAGTCTGCATTACTGTGTGATATCATTGGTTCTCTTCAAAAAACAAAGGACAAATGGCAACAATTTCCCACAACTATATGAAGCTTCAACTCATAATTTTTTGCCTTACTGAGGAATTGAGAGACCTATTTTTATTGCTAATTGCTAGACTTACCAATAAATTGAACATATTTGAAACTTTGTACCTCAGTTTACCTAAATTTCAGTTACTCTTCTTTTCTTTTTTGTTGGGTTCAGCCAGAAATGGTCCTGGGACAATTCACTATTCTGCTTTTATTCCTTTATATATTTAATGAATTCCAAACTATTGACCATATAAACAAAATATTTAAAAAAAAAATTAAAGTACAAGGATGCAAGTTCTTCCCCACAGGCTCAGTGAAAACATCTTTTGGACCACTCCAGGAACAGATAGGATAATAGCTTATTCTATTCTCATTTTCTTTTGTTTGTTTTTGCTGAGGCAATAGGGGTTAAGTGACTTGTCCAGAAATGTTAAGGAAGTGTTAAGTGTCTGAACCCAGATTTGAACTCAGGTCCTTCTGACTTCAGGGCTGGTGCTCTATCCATTGTGCCACCTAGCTGCCCCCTAGCTTATTCTATTCTCATAGGGCTTTGATTTCTTTTTTTAGATTTAAAATTTTGAAAACTTTTTTTTTTTTTTGCCATATAACTTGTGGATTATGAGTATTTGGTATGACATCTATTCAAAACATTGTTTTCAAATTTTTATGAGTTGGCATTATGTTTGACAACAGGCCATTGTGAGTAAGAGTTTTGTGACAATTTGTGTCCCTACTATTAGGGCCAGCTATATGCTATAGTAGAAAAAGTGCTATACCTTTAATTAGTTCAAGTCTGGCCTTTGACACTATATTAACTATGGGACTCTGGATAGGTCATTTAATCTTTATTTGACTCACTTTCCTCATCTGCAAAATGGGGATAATAATATTTACCTCCTGGGGTTGTTGTGGATAGCAAATGAGCTAAAAATTGCATAGTACTGACACATAGTAAGCCCTATGTTTACTATGTTAATGTAATTTGAAATGTTAATTATTGTTCTTATTGTTACTATTATTTTTATCTCTGGTTTCAGCAGTATCGTGAGTTCCGATAAAGAACTCTCATTACCAATGGAGGTGGGTTCCTTCTCTTCAAGTTAATAGTCTTAGAAAGTTTCCTGGGGGCACAGAGGACTTCAATGACCTGCCCAGGCTCATAGTCAATAGGTATCAGAGACAGGTCTTGAATTCAGATAATTCATAATAAAAGGCTATCTCTCTATAACTCTACATCATGCTGGCTTGAATGGTTATTATTGCTATTATTCATGCTCTCTCTCTATTCATTGACTATAGCAATAGACTACAAATTTTGCTGGGTCTTTCAAACTGGGAGGACCTTGAATATCGGCTTAATGACAGATTGTATGTTTGTTGTAGAGGGAGCTGGTGGTGAAGTGGATAGAATACTGAACCAGAAGCCAGGATGATCTGAATTCAAATCCTGCCTCACTTAAATGAACCCAGGCAAGTCAACCTCTGTTTGCTTCAGTTTCCTCAACTATAAAATGGGGATAATAACAGCATGTACAAGATTGTGAAGATGACATGAGATATTTGTAAAGTGCTTAGCACTTTACCTCACAGGTGCTATGTAAATTTTTATTTTGGCTGAGGCAATTAGAGTCAAGGGCAATAAGGGCCCAGGTTCACACAGCTAGGAAATATTAAATGTCTGAAGCCAGACCTGAAATCAGGTGTTCCTGATTTCAGGGTTGGTACTCTATCCACTCAGCCATCTAGCTGCCCCCATCTCTTATCTTAGGGCATCATTTCATAAGAGTTTCATAGGTGGGGCAGAGCCAAGATGGCGGAGAAGATACACGCGATTCTGTAAACTCCTTTCTTCCCTCACTACCAATCAGATAATTTCAGCCTCAAAAATAGCACTGGACTGATAGAAACCACAAGGACTGGAAGCACGATTTAGCAGCTGAAGAGAATCTGGAGTTTCAACAGGAAAGGTCAGCTCCCAGGGGAGGAAGAAGAAAGGCCAGCACAGACAGTTGGGTGGTGGCACGCTGAGCCCATCACGCTGGGAAGGGCTCTGGGATCAGAGAAGCCACTGAGATAGAGGAATCTGGCACAGGCTGTAAGCTCTTCTCTGCTTATAAAACAGCAGTTCAGAAGAGAAATCAAGCCAATTTAAAAATTTAAAGCCAGATATGGATCTTCCCCGATCATGGGGGTGACTCAGCAGATCTCGGAGCTGTGGGTGTGGCCGACTTAGGCTCTCACCTGGGAGTAGTTAAGAGACTGAAAACTGGGCGTTAACTCATAATGCCTGGCTCAGCTTGAGGCTGTGAAACTCAGCCCCGGGAAGTCCCAGAGAAGCAGAACCTTTGAACTAGGGACCGTGGTTTTTGGCAGACACTTCCAGTTTGAGCACAGGGGCTTTTCACGTCACCTGCTGCTGACATCCACGCCCCACCGGGACGCATAGGCTGGACTTTGTGTCGCCTTTACTGTTCAGTCTTAAACCTCAGGGAAGCTGCTAGGACACAGCACCCTTACAGCACAATCCAGCTAATCACCTGTGAGGCACTTCCAGGGAGGGGGTGGGGAACTCTCTCCCAGAGCTCTCTCTTAGCTCAGGCGCAGGAGCCGCTGCATCCATCCGGTCTGGGAGGAAGCTGGTAAAGAAATAAATAAATAATTTACTACCCCAGGAGCAGACCCCAAAAGATTTTTTAAATATGAGTAAAAAGCAAAGAAAAACTATAGATTCCTTCTACACAGAGAAAGAACGGGTATCCAACCCCGAGGAAGTTAATAGCAGAGAGTCAGTAGATAACAACCTAAAGGGGAATGATTCCTGCCCCCCATCACATAACTCTCTCCTAGAAGAGACTATTAAAAAGTTAAGAGAGTTTGAAGAAAAATGGGGAAAGGAAAGAGAAGCTATGGTAGAGAATAACAACATTCTGAAATTGGAGTTGGAAAAAATAAAGAATTCACAGGAGATGCAGGGAAACAATATTTGTGAATTAGAAAAGGTAAAAAAATCACAGGAAAGTAGGATTTCTGAATTGGAGAAGATAAAAAAGTCTCAAGAAAATAGGATTTCTGAATTGGAAAAAGAAAATAATTCTCAAAAAAAATTAGGGAAATGGAAAAAAATTCAATAGAGCAAAATAATTCATTTAAAAACGAAATTGGGCATTTACAAAAAGAACTAAAAACTGTGAATGAAGAAAATAACTCCTTAAAATTCAGTATGGAACAAATAGAAATGAATGATTCATTGAGAACCCAAGAATGAGTCAAACAAAACAAAAAAAATGAAAAGCTGGAGAATAACGTCAAACACTTACTGGGAAAATCTATAGACCTGGAAAATAGATCTAGGAGAGATAATCTGCGGATCATTGGACTTCCTGAAAACTATGACCAAAAAAAGAGCCTAGATTCTATTTTACAGGAAATTATCAAAGAGAACTGTCCAGAGATAATAGAAACAGAAGGGAAAGTAGATGTCGAAAGAATTCATCGAACTCCTTCTGAAATAGACCCTAAAAAAAGAACACCACGGAATATTGTGGCTAAGCTGCAGAATTACCACACAAAGGAGAAAATCCTGCAAGCAACTAGAAAAAAACAATTTAAATACCAAGGTGCCACAATAAAGGTCACACAAGATCTGGCTGCCTCCACATTAAAAGACAGAAGGGCCTGGAACCTGATATTCCAAAAGACAAAAGATCAAGGATTGCAACCAAGAATAAACTACCCAGCTAAGTTTAGCATCTTTTTCCCATGGAAGACGATGGTCATTCAATGAAACAGAGGAATTCCATATGTTTCTAAGAAAAAAACCAGACTTAAACAAAAAATTTGATCTAGATCCACAAGACTGAAGAGAAACAGAAAAAGGTACACAGAACCCTTGAGAACTGTATCTCTGTTGTGGGTATATAGAAAGTCCGCATGGATAATTTGATTTTAGTGATATAAAAGAAAAAAAGGGGGGGTGTAGTAAAGGGAAGGGGGTAGTATCAGAAAAAGGAGAAGGAGTGATAAAAAGAGGGAAACTACATCCCAGGAAGAGGCATAGAAAATACACCATATCTGAGGGAATTTAGAGAGGGGGAGAAACATTGTGTAAATCTTACTCTCATCAGAAGAGGCTCAAAGAGTAAATAACTGACATATTTGTTTTTCAGAGAATTCTCTATCACCTCATTAAAAGGGGGGAGAGGAAAAGGGAAAAGCAAAAGGACAATAAGGGAAGGGACGTGGAGGGAGGGGGGAAGGATACTAAAAAAAGGGAGGGCTGTGCATCATAAGGGGGGTCCATAAATTAAATATCGGGGAAGGGGTTCAGGGGGGTCAAGGGAAAAAGCATAATCTGGGGATAATATGATGGCAGGAAATACAGAATTAGTAATTTTAACTGTAAATATGAATGGGATGAACCCTCCCATCAAACAGAGACGGATAGCAGACTGGATCAAAAATCAGAACCCTACAATATGTTGTTTACAAGAAACACACTTAAAGCAGGGAGATACATATAGAGTAAAGGTAAAAGGTTGGAGCAGAATCTATTATGCTTCAGGTAAAGCCAAAAAAGCAGGGGTAGCTATCCTTATCTCAGATCAAGCAAAAGCAGAAGTTGATCTAATTAAAAGAGATAAGGAAGGAAACTATATCCTGCTGAAAGGTAGCATAAATAATGAAGCCATATCGATACTAAACATATATGCACCAAGTGGTATAGCATCTAACTTTCTAAAGGAAAAGTTAAGAGAGTGGCAAGAAGAAATAGACAGTAAAACTATAATAGTGGGAGATCTCAACCTTGCACTCTCAGATTTAGACAAATCAAACCACAAAACAAACAAGAATGAAATTAAAAAAGTAAATAGAACATTAGAAAAACTAGGTATGACAGACCTTTGGAGAAAACTGAATGGCAATAGAAAGGAATATACTTTCTTCTCAGCAGTTCATGGATCCTATACAAAAATAGACCATATATTAGGACATAAAGATCTCAAAATTAAATGTAGGAAGGCAGAAATAATAAATGCCTTCTTCTCAGACCACAATGCAATAAAAGCTACATTCAGTAAAATGTTAGGGATAAATAGACCAAAAAGTAATTGGAAACTGAATAATCTCATCTTAAAGAATGACTGGGTGAAACAGCAAATTATAGAAACAATTAATAATTTTACCCAAGATAATGACAATGATGAGACATCATACCAAAATCTGTGGGATGCAGTTAAAGCAGTAATAAGGGAAATTTTATATCTTTAGAGGCTTATTTGAAGAAAATAGAGAAAGAGAAGATTAACGAATTGGGCTTGCAACTTAAAAGGCTAGAAAAAGACCAAATTAAAAATCTCCAACCAAAAATTAAACTTGAAATACAAAAATTAAAAGGAGAAATCAATAATATTGAAAGTAAAAAAGACTATTGAAATAATAAATAAAACCAAGAGTTGGTTTTATGAAAAAGCCAATAAAATAGATAAACCTTTGGTAAATCTGATCAGAAAAAAAGAAAGAGGAAAATCAAATTGTTAGTCTTACAAATGAAAAGGGGGATCTTTCCACCAAATGAAGAGGAAATTAGAGAAATCATAAGGAGTTACTTTGCCCAACTTTATGCCAATAAATTTGATAACTTAAGTGAAATGGATGACTTCCTCCAAAAATATAGGCTTCCTAGATTAACAGAGGAGGAAATAAACTGCTTAAATAGTCCCATTTCAGAAAAAGAAATAGAACAAGCTATTAATCAACTCCCCAGGAAAAAATCCCCAGGACCAGATGGATTTACATGTGAATTCTACCAAACATTTAAAGAACAATTAGCCCCAATGCTATATAAACTATTTGAAAAAATAGGGGATGAAGGAGTCCTACCAAACTCCTTTTATGACACAGACATGGTACTGATACCTAAACCAGGTTGATCGAAAACTGAGAAAGAAAATTATAGACCAATTTCCTTAATGAATATTGATGCTAAAATCTTAAATAAGATATTAAATAAGATAGGATTCATGCCAGGAATGCAGGGCTGGTTTAATATTAGGAAAACTATTAGTATAATTGACCAGATTAATAATCAAATTAATAAAAACCATATGATCATCTCAATAGATGCAGAAAAAGCATTTGACAAAATCCAACATCCATTCCTACTAAAAACTCTTGAGAGTATAGGAATAAATGGATTATTCCTTAGAATAATCAGGAGCATATATTTAAGACCGTCAGTAAGCATAATATGCAATAGAAATAAACTGCAACTTTTCCCAGTAAGATCAGGAGTGAAACAAGGTTGCCCACTATCACCATTACTATTCAATATAGTACTAGAAATGCTAGCTAGCCTCGGCAATAAGAGCCGAGAAAGAGATTCAAGGAATTAGAGTAGGAAATGAGGAAATCAAACTATCACTCTTTGCAGATGACATGATGGTATACTTAAAGAACCCCAAAGACTCTGCTAAAAAGCTATTAGAAATAATTCAGAATTTTAGCAAAGTGGCAGGATACAAAATAAATCCACATAAATCCTCAGCATTCTTATATATCACCAACAAAATGCAACAGCAAGAGATACAAAGAGAAATTCCATTCCAAACAATGTTGAGAGTATAAAGTATTTGGGAATCCATCTGCCAAAGAATAGTCAGGAATTATATGAGAAAAATTACAAAACACTTGCCACAAAAATAAAGTCAGATTTAAATAATTGGAAAGACATTCAGTGCTCTTGGATAGGCCGAGCAAATATAATAAAGATGACAATACTCTCCAAACTAATCTATTTATTTAGTGCTATACCAATCAGACTCCCAAGAAACAATTTTAATGACCTAGAAAAAATAACAACAAAATTCATATGGAAGAATAAAAGGTCGAGAATTGCAAGGGAACTAATGAAAAAAAAGTCAGAGGAAGGTGGTCTAAGTGTACCTGATCTAAAGCTATATTATATAGCAGCAGTCACCAAAACCATTTGGTACTGGCTAAGAAATAGACCGGTAGATCAGTGGAACAGATTAGATACAAAGGACAAAAAAGGGTACATCTATAGCAATCTAATCTTTGACAAACCCAAAGATATCAACATTAGGGACAAAAATTCATTATTTGGAAAAAACTGTTGGGAAAACTGGAAATTAGTATGCCAGAAATTAGATATGGATCCACACTTAACACCATATACCAAGATAAGATTAAAATGGGTCCATGATTTAGGCATAAAGAGTGAGATCATAAATAGATTAGAGGAACAGAGGATAGTCTACCTCTCAGACCTGTGGAGGAGGAAGGAATTTATGACCAGAGCAGAACTAGAGATCATTATTGATCACAAAATAGAAGATTTTGATTACATCAAATTAAAAAGTTTCTGTACAAACAATACTAATGCAAACAAGATTAGAAGGGAAGTAACAAATTGGGAAAATATTTTTAAAAACAAAGGTTCTGACAAAGGTCTCATTTCCAAAATATATAGAGAACTGACCCTGATTTATAGGAAACCAAACCATTCTCCAATTGATAAATGGTCAAAGGATATGAACAGACAATTCTCAGATGAAGAAATTGAAACTATATCCACTCATATGAAAGAGTGTTCCAAATCACTACTGATCAGAGAAATGCAAATTAAGACAACTCTGAGATACCACTACACACCTGTCAGATTAGCTAAAATGACAGGAACAAATAATGATGAATGTTGGAGGGGATATGGGAAAACTGGGACACTGATACATTGTTGGTGGAGTTGTGAAAGAATCCAGCCATTCTGGAGAGCAATTTGGAACTATGCCCAAAAAGTTATCAAACTGTGCATACCCTTTGATCCAGCACTGCTATTATTGGGATTATATCCCAAGGAAATACTAAAGAAGGGAAAGGGACCTGTATGTGCCAAAATGTTTGTGGCAGCTCTTTTTGTTTTAGCTATAAACTGGAAGTTGAATGGATGTCCATCAATTGGAGAATGGTTGGGTAAATTATGGTATATGAAGGTTATGGAATATTATTGCTCTGTAAGAAATGACCAGCAGGAGGAATACAGAGAGGCTTGGAGAGACTTACATCAACTGATGCTGAGTGAAATGAACAGAACCAGAAGATTGCTGTACACTTCAATGCTGTATGAAGAGGTATTCTGATGGAAGTGGAAATCTTCAACATAAAGAAGATCCAACTCACTTCCAGTTGATCAATGATGGACAGAAATAACTACACCCAGAGATGGAACACTGGGAAGCGAATGTAAATTGTTAGCACTACTGTCTATCTACCCAGGTTACTTATACCTTCGGAAGCTAATACTTAATGTGCAACAAGAAAATGGTATTTACACACATATATTGTATCTAGGTTATATTGTAACACATGTAAAATGTATGGGATTACCTGCCATCGGGGGGAGGGAGTGGAAGGAGGGACGGGACAATTTGGAAAAATGAATACAAGGGATAATATTATAAAAAAAAATAAAATAAAGGTCAATTATTAAAAAAAAAAAAGAGTTTCATAGGTTTAGCCCTGGGAAGGGTCTCAGAATTAATCATAATGGTTAGATTTTCTTCTCTAAGTTAGTAAACTAGAGAAAGCTTTAGTCCTTAGGGTTTTTTTTTTTTAAATTAAAACTTTAATTTTTTTTGATTGTTATTTTCTTTTGTACTGAGTAGAAGTTTTCTTGTCCCATCCTTGATCCAATCTGAAATCCTTTGTAATATAATCTGTTGCTTTTATCATTTTGGATCACACCAATGGATTCACAGTTATAAAAGAGATGGGGAATAAAGCTTGGTATGGGACAACAACTCCCTTTTGTCAGGAAAAGACATTACACACGAGTCTGCCCACAAAGGAGACTTCCGTCAGACTAAATTAACAAGCTTTATGTTTTAATCACTAAATTAATAGCATTATGTGGATCATTTTGCTCTATGTTTTAATAATTTCTATATTTTACCAGATAAATCATCAACTGCTTTCATTTGAGTCTTTATTTCTTTACAAGAATAACTTCTGTATGGGGTTGAAGTTATTGTTATTAGGTACCAAGGAATTCATTAACATAGCTTTATAAACTACTACCTGGCTTATTTATAGCTAGTTACAGAAGTACCTTTTGCTCTTTCAATAATGAGACTTTTCTGATGGGATAGTGGACATCAGCTGCTAAGGAGATCAGAATGCAGGTTATTGTTGTTGTTCAGTCATGTCTGATTTTTTTTATGACCCCATTTCTAGTATCTTCTTGGCAAAATAACTAGATTGATTTGCCTTCTCCACTTTATTTTTTTTTATAGATGAGGAACTGAGGCAAACAACTTACATACAGTAAGCTAGTGTCTGAGGCAAGATTTGAAGTCATGAAGGCCAGTGCTATATATATTGTGCCAGCTAGCTATCCTAGCATGCAAGCCTATTGTTAAATTTTCATTGAGCATTTATGCCTTGGAAATTGAAAAAGCTGTACAGATCAGGACTTAATTTATTGTTTTGTTGATTATCTTGACTAAAGTGATGGAGAAAATGTTAGAAATGCAAATTAAATTTAATAATGTGCCTGGGTACCTCTTTCCTTAATCTCTTCCTTTGGAGAACCGGTTGTTAAATTTACCAGCACACTATTGTTTATAGATTTGTTTTTTCATGGATCTATATGCAGTATATAGAGCTGGTGACCTGATCATATTTGTTGATTTTTATATAATAAAAGGAATTTATTATTATTATATTATACATAATATGATATTACATTATAATAGAATGTTTTTTCCTTGACAACTTTGCTCTGCAAGTCTTATACACTAGCAGTTCCATCAGTGTAGTCAGCAGAGGAAGGAACAAAGGAACAGGCATTTATATAGCACCTACTATGTTCCAGATACTGTTCTAAGCTCTTAAAAAATATTATGTCATTTGGTCATAAGTCATAATGTTCTCAGAAGATTTAGATTAATTAATTTGTAAATTCGGGAGGCTCTCAGAGGTCATCTAGTTCAAATTCTTGCATTTACAGGTAAAGGAACTGAAACTTAGAGAAATATTAAGCAATTTTTCCAAGATTATATAGCTAGTAAAGTGGCAGTGTCAGAGCTTGTATTCAAACCTGTTATGGGCCACAAGTCTATATTTAAAACAAAGATTCTTACAAGGTGTTGTCAGTGGAATTGATAAGACATTGATTATCTAGTTTAGCATGGTGCTTAATATTTCTCTAGTTTAGTACATGAATTTAGTATTTAATATTAGTTCTACAAGATTTACACCTATGATGATGTAATTAAAATAGAGCATATAAAGCTGGAACAAAGTCAGCCAGAGTCACAGAGCTGGAGAAGACAAGATGACTGGAGGCAGGAGCTCAAGCTCTTGGAACCAAGAAGAGACAGATTCATTCCATCTTCATCTCACACCATAGTGGTGGCTGGCCTCCTGCCTTTCCCCCACTGAAACCAAGGCTGGTCTGAAAGGCTCTCCAGAAACCAGGCAAGGAGACAATAAAGAATTTGGACTTTATTCCTGGCTATTCTCATGGTGATTACTGAACTGAAATGAAAGCTGGTCCAGAGACCTCCAGAAAACCAACCAGAACATTATACAAGCCTGTCTGCTGGATGGCAAATCTTGCTTCTACTATTTGCTCTTTTTGTAAAAGCAGAAAGGGACAGAGATCACAAACTCTGTTTTCAAATATATTTGAATTTCAGAAGATGGCATAAGCATTAAGCAGTATTTGCACTGTACATCATCTCATTCATGCTCTGTCTACATGAAATCACAATAGCCAGTTGAAAAGTTAAAACTTCAAAAAAATCAGACAATTGGCTGGTGAAAAAGAATGGCTTCAAATAAAGATCTTTCCACTCAATTTAATCAATTGATTAGTTGCTTTTTTGGTTGTGAAGAGTATCTCTGTCATGGTTCCACTCTAGTACAATAGGTTCAAAATTTTTAAAAAAATAAAAACCTATTTAAATAATCTCAGATAAAAATAGTCCTCAATGTGGTTTAAAAGCAGTTCATAGGAAGATAAAGCTACCATGTGACATTCAAAGAAAGGGGGTTAAAAGGAATGGACAAAGGATTTCCCTGGTCTCAGAGTATCTTGTCATTAGTCGTAGAACTGACTTTATATTTTCCCTCCCTCCATCCCTTCTCTTCTCTCCATTTTTTCTTCCCTGCCTCCCTTCTTCCTTTCCTCTCTTCTTCCTTTCCCTTCCTTCCTTTCTTTTTTTCCTTCCTCCCTTTTTTCTTTCCCTCCACAATGATAAATAGAACAGTCACACTAACACAGAGGCAGTAATAAATGGGATGACCACAACTTGAATCTTTGATGCTGCTGACTAAAAAAATACACCTTTCATAAATACCTCACCACTACCACCACCACCGTTTTTCCCTATTAAAAACCCCCTTTTTGTGCTGTGGTTCCCCTAAGGATCCTAAGCCTGCTTTTATGGCCTTATAATAAAATTTACCCCCTTGATTTAGAGCTGGTTTGAACTTACAAATTCTTTTGAGATACCTTGCAATATAGAGCAAGAATCTCACATCTATTTTTCCTTCCTTCCTTCCTTCCTTCCTTCCTTCCTTCCTTCCTTCCTTCCTTCCTTCCTTCCTTCCTTCCTTCCTTCCTTCCTTCCTTCCTTCCTTCCTTCCTTCCTTCCTTCCTTCCTTCCTTCCTTCCTTCCTTCCTTCTTCCTTCCCTCTGTCCACATAGGGAATATGCCCATATATATGGGTGATCTGCATAAAGATATATACATTTTGATCACTTAAACCTTACAAGATATCTTGGAGTTTGGGGACTAGATTTTTTTTCTCTTCCTTATTTATTTATTCCTTATTTATTCTAACATCTTTTAAAAAAACAACTGTGATAATTATTAACTCTTGTACCCATGCAATTAGATTTATTTCCTTTTTAAAAATAAATACATTTATTTACAATTTTAAAAAACAAAATAAAAAAAGAAAGATGAAAAAAGGAAATAACAAACATTGTTGTGTGCCTAGTAGAACATGAAGGATTCAAAATATATAACAAATTTCCATTTCAAGAATGCATATATAATAGAAGAGATTATATCCATGACTGTCCATCTATGCTTTTTTGTAATTAATTATTTTGTTCTCTGATGTGTGCAAATTTTACATTATTCTTTTTTTCTCTTTATCCCCCCTCATTTCCCCTAAACAGTCTAGCGTTAAGCATGGATATATTACATGCATATATATATATATATATGCATGTGTATATTCCTCCCTTCTGAACCCACATCCACCCCATAAATTATATACCCACATACACACATGTATATATGTACACATCTACAAATACACACATACACATATATAAACATGCATTTAAAACAATGTTAAGATGGGTGACACATAATGTAAATTTTTCTCTTGATTAAATATTTTAAGTTTGACTTTGTCTGAGATTAATGATTACTAGCCCTACTTTTTAAAAAGTAAATTCTATTCTTAATCATTGTTATTATGTTTGTGTACATATCTTATTTCCTGTCCTTATTAACTCTTCTACTTTAGTTCTACTCCTTAACTTGTCCTGCTATTACTTAACCACCTCTCCACACACAGATCCCTTCCTTCTCTCCCCACCATTTCTCTCCTTCTTTATCCCTTTCCCACTAATTTATACACTTTGTTCCACTCCTACTAATCTATATATTCCTCAATACCTCACCTTCTCCTATTCCTTCTTTTCTTATTTCATTATAGACACATGTGCATGTTGTTTCCTATTTAACTCATTCCTGGTGTAAGTTTTTAGAGCTACTCGCCCTCTTTCCCCTTTCTAATGCTTCTGTCTAGGTTCTTCCTCTTCACTTCATTCATATAGCATAATTACTATTTTTATCTTTTCCTAGACAGTTTTGCTTTTTTAGGGTCAGATTACATTCAGCCCTGCCTCATTCTTTCTTTTGGACTACTTTGAGGAAATGGACTGAATACATGTACAGTACGTAGTAGTTTTGTCAGAAAAGACCATAGGTTTTTCTGAAGTAAGGGTCTTAACTTTGGACCCATGCAATCCTAAGGGATGGGTAAATATCAGAGGTTTGTTGAACTTTTTCTTTTTAAAGTACATAACTGTATTTCAATATAATTGTAATCAAAGGAGACAACATGCAAATAAGAAACAAGAATTAATTGAAGAGAAAATGGCAAAAAAAAGATCAAGAATTTTTCATCTAAAGACTCCCATATGATAATTTAGTAGGAAGTCTAATAACCTATTTATACTTCATTGTTTCTGGATAGAATTCATCTCTGCAATGCAATTCAAATAATCATCAATAGAGGGCAGCAGAGGATGACAAAGTTTGTTCCCAGCCTTGATTTTGATGGTGGTGGTGTATACTTTAACATTATTCTTTCATCTTGTAAAAGGAAAAAGCTGCCCTTTTGGGTAAAACCATGTAGGAAACTCAAAGCTTCCCCTACCTAGGGAACTCAGTTTGGTCAGTCCAGAGCTGGTTATTTTTCATGCTAGAGTTGAGGGTGGAGGGGAAGGAGAGAGGACAACATCTAAAGGAGGAATCACAGTGAGCTGTAGAAGGATAAGGTCAAATGTTTCCTAACCTTGACTGGCAGGGACAGTCATTGTTTGCATCCTTTCTTAGCAGCTCCCAGCTGGCCACAAGGGATACCAGAACCAAGTATACTTGGTCTGGGTCAAAAAAACCCAAAACTCTGAACTCTGAAGCCCCCAGATCTTTAGTCTAAAGTGCCACACATAAAAATCATTCATGCCTATGTTGGGCAGTGCTTTGTGAATTAGGAGCTTGGACACAAGGCATTGACTTGATGGTTTGGTGAGTCTACATCTTTGTACCCAAATCACCACACTTATCTTTTTGTAAGACTGATACTATAATGCCATTTTCATAGGATTAAGCTAGAGAATGGACCTGTGATTTCCCGCCCCCCCCCCCGCCCCGTGAAAATTCCCTTTCCCAAGGCAAATTATAGACTTTGAGAGGTTTCATGAGCACTGAAAGTGATTTTTCCTAAGTTACCCACTATATGTCAAAGGTGGGTCTTAAACCTTTGACTTCCTGGCTTCAAGGATGGCTTTCTATGTATTATACCACACTACCTTTCTTGTAAGTTCATGAAGGACTTTGAGATCCTGGGTGTTTTAAGAAAATTAAGAAAATCTATATATCTAGGATTCATAACTAGATAGTTATTTTACCCAACATACATATATGTAGTACATGTGTGTATATATATATGCATATATATATATTATATATATATACAATATATATTTATACATGGAATAAATACAAATATGTGACCAAGAGCCATTAGTCATTAGAAAAATAGTGAAAGAATAGGAATGAAAAAGCATTTTTCAAGAACTTACAATGTGCTAACTATGCTAAAGTCTGGGGATACAAATACAAAATCAAAGATGGTTTCTGCTCTTGTAAGACCTTGTAAGTTCTGTAGAGCTTATGTTCTATAAGTAAAACAGTAAATAGAAGGAATTAATGATCAGGGAGGTGTATTTGATTCTGGACAATTAGAAGGATGGTACTTAATGCCATAGGGGACTTGAGTGGCACATATTTTCCAGAATAATGGCAGGGTTGATTTGCTTATAGTTGAAGACCTTGAAGAAAGGGATCAGTATAAATGCCACTTGTAGAGTGACAAGACAGAGTAAGTTTAGATATAGTGAGTTATTGAGACCACTAATTAGGGCAGCAGAGTCTTAGAACGTGACATAGTTTCCTGTCTGGGCAGCAAAGCAGCTAGCTGACAAGATGATGGCTGGGGAATGATATGAAGATAATAGTTCACAAAAATTTGAGAATGTCCTTGTGTTGCTTCTTCTGACCTCCATGTGAGTATTTACTTTGTGTGAATTCTTCATAAAATAATCTTTTATGCAACACTTTTGTTTGGCATTTGAAAAGTATGGCCAGCCACCAGAATTGTGCTCTCTGCAGTAAACTTAGAATGTTTAGCAGTTTAGCTAGAGAGAGGACATAAATGACCAGTACTTCATATTGCCATGTAATCTTTAGAATCTTCCTAAGACAATCAAATCAAAATGATTCAGTTTCCTCTCGTGATGTTGGTATATGGTCCAGGTTTCACAGGCATACAACAACAAGGTCAGTATAACAGTTCTGTAGAACTTCAGTTTGGTAGGTAGTTCTTTTTTCTCACACTGTCCTTTGGAGACTTCCAAACATTGAGTTAGCTCTTACAATGTGTAGATAAACCTCATCATCTGTGTACATCCCAGAAAAATACTCATTCATCAAGGACTTACAACCATTGTGCTAAGGTCTGGAGATACTATAAAATCAAAGATGGTTTCTTCTTTTTCAGTGCTTATGTACTAGAAGTAACAGACAATAAATCCCTTGATTAGTGATCAGAGAGGAAAATTACAAGGATGGTACTTAAGTGCCATAGGGGAGTAAATTGACATGTGGTATAAGATGCTTGTCTTTTCAAGTCTCCTTTTTTTTTTTTTAATAGAGATTTCTATAGAAAGAAGAAATTGTTAAGGGGATATCCCTTAACATAATATTATAATTAATAATTATGGCTTCCTTCTCTTTTGAGATAAGCTTAACCCAGTCAGTATCAGCAATAATCATTGGCAGTGGCCTAAACTGATGGTTTTAGTCCTATCCCAAGTGGACAGTTAACTTGCATGAAAAAAAAAAACAACCACCACCATGTCTGGAACTTGTTGGTAGGCTCAACAGAAAGTAGCCAAAATTGAAATCAATTGTAGAGACAAAATTCTCAGTTTCTTTGATCTGGTATTTATGAGTCAGGCCTGATATATAAAGGTAACAAATAATAGCAGGTTTCTAATAGTACTGTCCAACTAAACATACTATCTCAGAGGACTAACATTGCAATTGTAGAATTGTAAAGCATTTCAAGTTTGCTTGTTTTTACAATTTTGTGAAAAATCCCATTCCACATCTTCCAACCTATCCATTTCTTTAATTAGTCATATATTCAAAGCTGTTTGCTATTTTGATACATTAATGTAGGAAAGTGCTAGACCTCAGGGTAAATAAAGACACAGAGCTTTTAAGAAATACTTATAATTTTTTAAAAATAAAGAAATTAGCACCATGAAGAAGAGACTGATTCCTTTTACAGGTAGATAACTGTCTTATTCTCCCTTAGGTATGTGAAGACAGCTGAGGAAATGAGAATAGGAAGATAGAAAAAAATAACTGAAAACATAGGAAATCATTTTAGTATTAGTCAAAAGGTATTATTAATCTTGCAAAGAAAATATTTAGATAAATTAATACTAAGTCATTTCTAAGACATTTTGGGTTTTAATATGTTTATGCAAAGTCTTCTTTCATCTTACTTTTTAGCTCACATTTATACAATACTTGACACTAGAGACACTGCTGGATCAAAGCGTATGCACAGTTTGATAACCCTTTGGGCATAGTTCCATATTGTTCTCCAGAATGGTTAGATCAGTTCAAATTCCACCACCACGTGTTAGTGTTCCAGTCTTTCCATCCTCTCCAACATTCATCATCATATTTTTCTTGTCATCTTAGCTAATCTGAGAGATGTGTACCACTGTGGTTTATAGTTTGAGGGAAAGGGTCAGAGCTACTTTGACAGTGTACACTTCCTTGTATACTATATAATAAGCAAAGTGGCCCATCTGGAGCTGTTTCCTGCCAATTAGCAGACCTCAAGAGGGTTTAATGGCAAGGAACTGAGATTTTAAATTTCCTTTCTCTTCTGTTCACTGTTCTCTCCTCTTTTCTCTCTGCCTCCCTCTCCATTCTGTGTCTCTGTCTCTCTTTTGAGATCTAAGTCTTCCTACCTTCTACAAGATGAATATACAGTGACCACTCATGGTACTGACCTCATTGGTAATCTGTATAGAAGTTTTGACCTTTTATGTTTCTGATCTGAGTTGGTTCATTGTTTCTTAGAGAACCTGTTGACTCCTTGTAGTTTTTTGGTGACAGACTTAGTGTTGACACTCAGTCTGCTTTAACCCTGTTGCAGTTCAGATTTTCTGAATTCAAGGAACCTCAGCCTCCCCAATAGCAGGAACTACCAGCTTAAACCATATTCCCCAGCTGACTTTGAATTTCTAAGGGATGTTACTGTACATCTATCATATCACATCTCATGAGGATACATGGAAAAAATTAAGTTTGAAACCATGTAAAGAGGAGAGTAAAGGGCCATAGATGGAGCCAGCCAGAACCAAAAAAAACAAAGTCTGAGTAGGCAATCAGACTTGTGCCTGAATTATAAGGACTAAACTGGCAGATCTGACAAGATGCTGGACAGTTTTCTCTAGTTTTGGACCGGGAACATGGATAAAGTAGAAGTTTTACATAGTATGCTGGGAAAACAGGAGTCATTTAGAGAATGGTTGTTGAGGATTGTTGTGTCGTCCTTTCCAGAGTCCCCAAGTTGGGGTGACAAAACGTTCCATGCTTTATAGAGCCCCCATGCAGGGGTGATTAAAATATAACATCTTAGTGGAAGAGTGATGAGGTGGGACTCCTGAGGAAGGTAGAAATATGGGGACTCTTTATTCCCACTTTTCCCCCCCTTTTATACTTAGTACATTTATGTAACCAAACCAACACTGAGCATGCACTAAATATATACTGTATATGTGGGACCACATGAACAACTTCCTATTGTATGTACTTTGCCACCTGGTATCACTCTTTGTACCTGCTATCACTCTGTCACCACCCCCTGACTTCTCAGGAAGGCTGAGAGCCCTTAGAGGAGATGGGGAGCCAAACCAGACATTGTAAGCAGGTTCCCTCTGGGCTGAAGGATCTTATACCTCACCCAGAGTTCCGCCACTGTCTGTGACTCTTTACATCTTGCCCTTTCTTTTGTTTTAATTGAAGCAGGTATGTATCAGCGGTTAAATCCATCACCATGAGGGGAATCACTCAGACAAGTTGTAATATCATACAAGCTAGTAGTAACATAACAAACAATATAAATAAACAAAATACTATAAAGATTTCCATGAGTCCCAGAAGGAAGATGTAGAAAATAACTATTAATTTACAACCATATATATATCTCCTTCAGAAACCCAGATATAATACAAAGTCAATCTATTGTCTATTCATGTCTCAGGGAATCCAATGATTCCTGCAGGTTTTGAAGTCCTGCATCAATCTCATTGACAATTATTTTTGATGTTCATGAGTTAATTGCCATACACATAGGGTTACCTGCCAAGCTCTTTCAGTAGTAGACATATACAGAAATGGAAGTACCTGATGTTTCTTGGATCTTCTCCTTCATTTGAGGATCTTTTCTTTTTCTGTCTCTCTCTGATGGACAAGGAGGTGTAATGCCAGAGTGGCCAGATCTACAGCCCTAATTATCTCAGCCCTAATGAATAGAAAAGGGATGGCATCACATACTAATTCAAGGAAATTAAGATAATAATTCAGGGAAACTAATGCAGGGAAACTGAGGTAGAACAATTCAAGGAGACTGTGGCATAACAGCAGATACAGTTTGTTAGTACCAGGTTCCTTCTCCATCTGTTGACATACAAGCAAATTCTCTCCCCCAAACAGTTAACCCATCTGGTCCCGTCCTATTTATCACTCTCCATATCTCTCCACATCACCTGGTGATTATCTGAAGATATTGGGGATGCTTGCACTGGACACCGCCCTTCTAGAAGGTTATGAAATCTGTCTGCCAAAGCCAGTGCATCTCTATAAAGGGCTAGAACTGAGCAAATGCACTTGGATAATGGAGCTCTGTCTTCCCAGAAATCAGCCAGAGTCAGGCTAATCAAAAGTCTTTATTCTCGGTCTTTTGAGGTCACTTTCAGGGGATTAGATCTAGTAATCTCCACATCACCTTCCTCTCCACCGCCAGGAGAATGCCTCAATTTCCTCCTCCTACTCCACCCACACAAGTCACTTCCCCTTCTTTGTCCCACCAATCGAGCCAGCACAGAATAGTTGGGGAGGGTTATCCTTCAAACATGTTATTAGAGAATTGTCCAATTGGCAATTAGTCTCATGTGCTCTATTATCCAAGTGCATTTGCTCAGTTCTAGCCCTTTACACATCTCCAACAAAAATACAAAAAAATTAATGCTATAGAGGGCTAAGTTTAGAAGTTCCTTAGAGTTACCTGTGGCTCCCCCTCTCTTTTGTTTTTGGAGGAGCATCTTAATGTCTCTGTTTCTCCTCTCCACTATTGCCTATCCTTGAGGATTGAAAAGTATGGCAGTGGTGTATAAAATATGCAGGTCTATTATCTGTTTTTATTGCTTGTGGCACATAACTGCAAAGACCTGTATAAGGAATTTAGAGATCATTTGGGCTTGTCTCTTTTGCTGTTGGTATTGCAAAAGTAAATTCTGAAAAGGTGTCTACTACAGCATGGATTTCCCAGACTTATTTTTTATAGAAAATACAGGGGAATTCCAAGAACTTAGAGAAGGTTGTAAGTGTCCTGGGTCAAATTTCTCTTATACTATATCTAATAAGGCCTGAATTTTTTCACTGGTTAAGGGCCACTGTTCCACCCACACTGGTGTATCAGTTTTCCATTGAATGGGAACAGGTGAGAGTGCCAACAGGCTTTCCACAGCAGCCCTGCCTAAAAAAGCCAAAGTACCTCATTGTAATTCTAACTATTATAAGATGTCTCTTTCCCATAGATTGATGGGGATTTTTTTAAAAAAAGGAATAAAAATATGTTTTATCTTCAAATTTCCATCTCAAAGGGGTAGCACTAAGTTCAACTGTTATTGATTCTCCTGTGCCAGCCATATGGGTGTTTGCCACAATCTTTTGCCAGTGACTGTGATATTAGCTACACATTCCCCATTTTCCCAAATCAGTGTATGGATGGAAACTGTTTTGTGACTACTCTCAGGAGGTCAAGTGAGTGGAGGCAAAGGATCTATGGGCCAGACAGGGACAGATTTCCACTCTCCAGGGGATATCTCATACCCAGTATGCATACAGCTCTATTCTCCCTAATTGTAATCCCCTCCCCCCACAGGCTTGCTTAAAGACTCTCTGGGTGTAATAGTAGTTGCCATCATGCTCCAAATGTTTTTTGCCTGGGACCCTGGAGCTGACCCCCTCCTCTCAATGAGCACTTAGGGGGTGGGTAAAACTGCTCATGGGCAGTGCTGATGGTGTCATTGCCTCTCCCACTCCTTCCCCTCCTCCCACCCACTAAGGCAGAGTTGAGGGAGGAGGATCAAGAGATGGGGAATACCCTAAGGGCACATGCTCTAGTATAGGCACAATTGAAAATGAATTTTGAAAGTAAAAAGCAAGCTTATCAGCAAGGTACTTAACGTACTTAATTCATTTTCTGCCCAACAGACCATGGTACTTAAGATATTTAATTATTTTCTTTCCCAACTGGCCATGACCTGCAAATCTCCTAGAGTAGTAATAAGCATTATATATCAGTAAAATGCTAAAAAAGACTTCCTTAGCTCCATTCCACGTACAATGTTGTACCTTCCAGAGCTATGGGCACCAATCCTCTGCTTATTTTTTTTCCTCATACTTCCTGGTTTAACTACCCAAGTTAAATTTTTTCCTTGTTTTAAAACTTTTAGAATTCCTTAAAACCAATTTTTACTCCATAGTATTCAGTTAGTTGTTCTCCCACTAACTTCCATATCTCTAGCTCCAAACTCTCCTTCACAAAAGCCACAGAGATGTGCACTTCAGAGCATCTGAGAACTCAGTGATCTGCTTCTGAATTACCAACAAACCTTGTTTCTCTGTTAACTTAACTAACTATGCTTCATGCTTCCCTTGGGAGAGATGCTCTTTTCTTAGTATTTGCCCCATTACAGCTGAAAAACAAAAGTGACTAGAATAGCCCTTACTGATTCTTCCCACTTGCCTATTTTTATATTTATCATATTTTCTGGATCATGGGGATTTTTCCATTGAAGTCAGGTATATAATTTGCCACCTGGTATCATTCTGCTTCAATTACAACACAGGTTGTCACCGCCCCTTGACTTCTCAGGAATGCTGAGAACCCTTGGGGAGATGGAGAGTTGAACCAGACGTTGTTAGCAGATTCATTCTGGGCTGAAGGGTCTTATATTTCACTCAGAGTTCCCCACTGTCTGTGACCCTCTACAGAGGATGCTTCTCATGTTTGTTTTGTTTTCTTTTCTCTTCTAGTTAAGGGCTTCTGTTGGTGCTCTTCTGGGCAGTATGAGAATTAGCATGGGGTATAGTAGACTTTGCCCCAGGTATTGACATGGGAGGGAGTGCTTCTTCCTATTTCCCTTTCCTTTAATCCTCTGTCTTATCAAAAATTCCTAATTTTTCTGTTATCTCTCCTCCCACTCTCATTTCTATCTAGCTCACCTTTAGCTCTCTCAAGTCCTCATTCTTCTCTGCTCTTCATTATCACTGGGATCTCTGAAAGCTACTTCTTACCATTTCAAATCTTTTTCTTACTTTTAAAAAATCTTTTATTGCTCACCAGAACCTTGCTTTCTCTTGAAAATATCACATCATTTGGTATACTCCTTAAATCTAGTTTCATATTCCCTGATACACAAAGAGAAAGAACAGTTGGAATTTCTCTTTACTCACCATACCACTTTCTCTCTGCCACCACTACTCAGTCACCAGCATTCGGGAAGACTTATATGTACTGGTAAGTGAAGGAAACAAAATCAGAAAAACAATTTATAAACTTACCATAGCATTATAAAGAAAAACAACTTTGAAAAGCTCAAGAACTCTGATTAAAGAAATGACCAGCAATGATTAGAGAGGAAGATGGAGGAGGAAACATTCACCTCCTAAACTGAGACATGGACCCAAGGTACAGAATGATAAACACACATTTTCAGATAGAGTCAGTGTGTGGATTTATTTTGCTTGACTATGCTTAATTGTTACAAGAGAGAGCATTTTTAAAAATTGGGAGGATATTGGAGGAGAGCGACTTGAAAAGAAAATTTATTTTAAAAAGTATGTAGAAGAGAATACAGGCAAGTTAAGTATCAAAATAGGCCAGGTTAGAACTGTTTCGAATTTATAATGTGCTTTAAAAAAAAAAAAAAAGATCTCAAGTAATCACCTTTTTTTTTTTTTTTTTTTTTTTTTTTTTTCCTGTTCTTCATATATGAGAAAATTTTTGTTTCTTGGTCTTTGGCAAATTTAAGATCATAAAAAATTATTTATAAAAACATGCTCCATCTTGTCAATATCCTTAATATTATCATTTATGGACCCATATGTTATTCTCATTTCTCTTCAATAAGACTGGCTCACAGTTGTCTTCTTCATCCTCTCTCCTCTTCCTCTTTGAAAACTTTGATCTCCTAGCTCATCAACTTCCCCAATTCCCATGATCTCTATTTCCAATCTCATGCAACTATACACAGGGTCAGTAATCACAAGCTCAATATCAAGATTCTTAACATATGAATTAAAAAATATATATATATATACATGTGTATATATACTTTGATTATTATATTTTTATTATAGCTTTTTTTTTTTACAAGATATATGCATGGGTAATTTTTCAGCATTGACCCTTGCAAAACCTTCTGTTCCAATTTTTCCCCTCTTTCCCCCTACCTCCTCCCCCAGATGGCAGGAAGACCAATACATGTTAAATATGTTAAAGTATATGTGTATACATATCCATACAGTTATTTTGATACACAAGAAGAATCGGTCTTTGAAATAAGGTAAAATTAACCTGAGAAGGAAATAAAAAATGCAAGCAGATAAAAACAGGGATTGGAAATGCTATGTAGTGATTCATGCTCATTTCCCAGAGTTCTTTCACTGGGTATATATAGTTGGTTCTATTTATTATTGAATGAAAGGAACTGATTTGGTTCATCTCATTGATGAAGAGAGCCACATTCATCAGAATTAAGCATCATATAGTATTGTTGTTGAAGTATATAATGATTTCCTGGGGATGATTTTCTGTAATCCTGTTCATGTCACTCAGCATCAGTTCATGTAAGTCTCTCCAGGCCTTTCTGAAATCTTCCTGCTGGTCATTTCTTACAGAACAATAATATTCCATAACATTCATATACCACAATTTATTCAGCCAATCTCCAATTGATGGGCATCCACTCAGTTTCCAGTTTCTGGCCACTACAAAAAGGGGCTGCCACAAATGTTCTTGCACATACAGGTCCCTTTCCCTTCTTTAAGATCTCTTTGGGATATAAGCTCAGTAGTAACACTGCTGGATTAAAGAGTATGCACAGTTTGATAACTTTTTGAGCATAGTTCCAAATTGCTCTCCACAATGGCTGGATGTATTCACAATTCCACTAACAATGTATCAGTGTCCTTGTTTCCCCACATTCCCTCCAACATTCAGCTTTATCTTTTCCTGTCATCCTAGCCAATATGAAAGGTGTATAGTGGTATCTCAGAGTTGTCTTAATTTGCATTTCTCTGATTAATAATGACTTGGAGCATCTTTTCATAGAAATAGTTTCAATATCTTCGTCTAAGAATTGTCTGACCATTTATCAATTGGAGAATGGGTTGATTTCTTATAGAGTCAATTCTCTATATATTTTGGAAATGAGGCCTTTATCAGAACCATTCACTGTAAAAATGTTTTCCCAGTTTATTTCTTCCCTTCTAATCTTGTCTGCATTTGTTTGTTTTGCTTGTACAAAAGCTTTTTAATTTGATATAATCAAAATTTTCTATTTTGTGATCAATAATGACCTCTAGTTCTTCTTTGGTCACACATTCCTTCCTCCTCCACAAGTCAAGAGGTAAATTATCCTATGTTCTTCTAAATTTTTTCTAATCTCATTCTTTATGCCTAGATCATGAACCCATTTTGACCTTATCTTGGTGTATGATGTTAAGTGTGGGTCAATACCTAGTTTCTGCCATACTAATTTCAAATTTTCCCAGTAGTTTTTGTCAAATAATGAATTCTTATCTCAAAAGCTGGGGTTTTGGAGTTTGTCAAACACTAGATAATTAAACTTATTGACTATTTTGGTCTGTGAATCTAACCTATTCCACTGATTAACTAGTCTATTTCTTAGTCAATACCAAATGGTTTTGGTGACTGCTTATAATATAGTTTTAGATCTAGTACAGCAAGGCCATCTTCATTTGATTTTTATTCCATTAGTTCCCTTGAAAGTCTTGACCTTTTGTTCTTCCATATGAATTTTGTTGTTATTTTTTCTAGGTCTTTAAAATAGTTTTTTGGGAGTCTGATTGGTATAGCACTAAATAAATATATTAGTTTAGGCACTGTTTTCATCTTTATTATATTCACTCGACCTAGCCAAGAGCACTTAATATTTTTCCAATTGGTTAGATTCGACTTTATTTGTGTGGAAAGTGTTTTGTAGTTTTGCTCATATAATTTCTGACTTTCCCTTGGCAGATAGATTCCCAAATATTGGATTTTGTTAGTTATATATAAGAATCTGATGATTTATGTGGATTTATTTTGTATCCTGCAACTTTGCTAAAGTTGTGGATTATTTCTAATAGCTTTTTAGTAAAATCTCTGGGGTTCTCTAAGTATACCATCATATCATTTGCAAAGAGTGATAATTTTGTTTCCTCATTACCTACTCTAATTTCTTTAATCTCTTCCTCAACTCTTATTACCGAAGGTAGCATTTCTAATACAATATTGAATAGTAATGGATAGTGGGCAATCTTGTTTCACTCCTAATCTTATTGGGAATGGTTGTAATTTGTCCCCATTACATATGATGCTTACTGATGGTTTTAAATAGATGCTACTATTTTAAGGAAAAGTCCATTTATTCCTATACTCTCCACTGTTTTTTAATAGGAATGGATGTTGGATCTTATCAAATGCTTTTTCTGCATCTATTGAGATGATCATATGTTTTTTGTTAATTTGGTTATTGATAGTCAATTATGCATTCCTGGTACAAATCCTACTTGGTCATGGTGTATTATCCTGGGGATGATTTTCTGTAGTCTTTTGCTAATATTTTATTTAAGATTTTAGCATCAATATTCATTAGGGAGATTGGTCTGTAATTTTCTTTCTCTGTTTTCAACCTACCTGGTTTAGGTATCAGTACCATGTCTGTGTCATAAAAAGAATTTGCTAGGAGTTCTTCATTCCCTATTTTTTCAAATAGTTTATATAACATTTATATAACATTATATATAAGTTAATTGTTCTTTAAATCTTTGGTAGAATTCACATGCAAATTCTTTTGGCCTTGGGGATTTTTTTCTTAGGGAGTTGATTAATAGCTTGTTCTATTTCTTTTTCTGAAATGGGACTATTTAAGCAATTTACCTCCTCCTCTGTTAATCTGGGAAGCCTATATTTTTGAAGGTAGTCATCTATTTCACTTTCCTCTTCATTGATGGAAAGTTCTCCCTGTTCACCCTGTTCATTTTTAAGCTTAACAATTTGATTTTTCCTCTTTCCTTTTTCTAATCAGATTTAGCAAAGGTGTACCTATTTTGTTGGGTTTTTTTATAAAACCAAATCTTAGTTTTATTTATTAATTCAATAGTTTTTTACTTTTAATTTTATCAATTTCTCCTTTTTAATTTTAGAATTTCAAGTTTAGCATTTGATTGGGGGTTTTTAATTTGTTCTTTTTCTATCTTTCTAAGTTCCAAGCCCAATTCATTGATCCTCTCTTTATTTTATTCACATAAGCCTCTAAAGATATAACATTTCCCCTTATTACTGCTTTGGCTGCATCCCATAAATTTTGGTATGTTGTCTCATTGTTGTCATTCTCTTGGGTGAAATTATTAATTATGTCTATGATTTGCTGTTTCATCCATTCATTCTTTAGGATGAGATTATTTAGTTTCCAATTATTTTTTGGTCTATTTACCTCTAGCTTTTTGTTCAATGTAGTTTTTGTTGCATTGTGATCTGAAAAGGATGCATTTACTATTTTTTCCTTTCTGCATTTAATTTTGTGGTCTTTATGTCCTAATATATAGTCCTCCCTGTAAATTCTCCACCCACAGAGACTGCTTCTGCCCCAATTTGCTCAGTGGTCTGCCTTCCTACCTACGCTGGCCTCCTCCTGCTGATCAGAACAAATTTCTGGTGATACTCCAGATCACCTTTGGTTGGTAATTTGTTGTACTCCCAATATTTGTGGATTTTACCAGTCAAGCCTATTTAAGAGGCTGAATTTAGTAATTAGTTGTGAGAGTAGAAGGGGAGCTTAGAATGAAGCACCATCTTGGCTCTGCTCTCCCCCATTATTACATTTTAATATAATTGGTTAACTTTGCAGTCTTATATATAATGTATAATCTGCATTATATATTATTTTTGAGGAGGGTCCCATAGGCTTCACTAGATTTTAAAAAGAATCTCTGCACAAAAGATTTTAAGAACTCCTGCCTTAGAAATTCTCCAGAGGCATACTCTGCCCCTCTGCTAAATTTATCCAAGAAGCCCAAATTCTCAGTTATACTTTGTGCTAAAGTTTCTGTTGATAGTAATATCTGAGTATCTGGATCTGAGCTGACTTTAGAAGTTTTAGACTGAAACATGGGGTCTAGTAACAAAGGGGTGCATTTTTGAGTTCATAAAAGGCTAATGTTAGTTGTCATACAGGAACACTTATCTCCATTTTATAGATGAAGACTCTGAACAGAGGGATTAGGTTCTTTTTCCAAAACTATGTGGCTGTGGGTGGAAGAATTAAGATTTGAACCCCAATCATATAGCACCTTTCCTGAGGAGAGCTTCAGATAATACATCATGTGATTTTTAAATAGAACATTTAGATAACATAACAATAAGTTGAAAACTATAGTAAAGGATGTAAGTGAGTGAATATAAGTGGGAGAAAAAATCACAAAGAACATAGCCAAGGGAAGGAGATAAGGCAAAAGTAGGGAATAGTCTAATGGGAGGTCATTATTCCCTGAAATACTATGAAAGGTACTATAAGGGAAAAGATTGATGGGCTTTGTATATTAGAAGTTATAATCATTCTGTATGTTCATAAATAAGGAAATGAGTGGTATATAATTATAATGAAATAAGACTCTATAATAATAATAGAGATGATTTCAGAGAAGCTTAAGAAAATGTGTATGTTCTCATGTAGAATGGAGACTTTATTCTGTTTGACCATGCACATTTATTACTAGGGTTTTATTTTTGCTTTGATGTTGTTTTGATGAGTTTCATTATCTCCTTGTAGGTAGTATAGTTTTTTCTATGTGTGTCAGGGTTGAAGTTATCTCTCTTAGGATATAGACTCATTTCCTTATTTATGAATTTTTTTTCTTGTTCTTCACACTATGAGAACTGCTAAAAATGTTTTTATACATTTCCTTTCCTTCTCTTTCATCTTTTTGGGGTATAGGCCTAGTAATTTTTAGATTAGTAACTTTTGGACCACACTTCCAAATTGCTTTTTTAGAATGACTGGACCAATTCATCCTGTGATCCTTGCATCATTGTCATTTTCCTCTTTTTCAACTTTGCTAACTTAGATAGGTATGAAGTGGAACCTTAGAGCTGTTTTAATTCACATTAATCCAATTATTTGTGATTTGGAGCATTTTTATATAGTTGTTAATATCTTGGAATTCTTCCTTGAGCCTCCCTGCTCATATTCTTTGACCATTTATCAATTGGTGTAGGGGCAGCTAGATGGCTCAATGGATAGAGTATTGGTCCTGTAGTCAGAAGGACAGTTATTCATTGGTGAATGGGTCTTATTCATAATAGATTTGAATCAGTTCTTCCCATAAGTTTGGAGTCAGATCTTTTTCAGTGTAAGTATTTCCATCAGATATCTGTTTCCCTTATAATTATAATTGAATTAGTTTTGTTCAAAAACTAGAAGTGTTATGTGGTTGTCCCATAGAATCCTTGTGGCATATATATGTGTTGAATGAAGGAACAGAATAAAAATCTTAATAAGCACCTGTTGAGTGCCAAGCTCTTTGCAAGAGCTATAATACTTTGTTAAATGTGTTCCAAGAAAATTAAGTTTCTTGGAAAAAGATGCTGTATCTTCTACTATTTGTGAATATTTCACAATGCTTTTTACAGAAATCACTTGATAAATTAAAAATGAATGAATATACCCATCTGAGATCATAAGCTCTTAGAAAAAAAGATGAGCTTTATTTGAAATGTTTCAACACAAAAATACCCAGAGAAGAAATTAAATAAATCCTAAACAAATGATAGCAAGTTGCTTTATCATTTCCTAGTTATGATTTAAAATTCAAAACTCACTTTCAATCCAAATTTCACAAGGAGGAAAGCAGGAGTTCTCTGTCTAGTTCTGAGCCTGAAGTTGGATTACCTGCTATTTCTTACCTACAAGCCTAACTTCTACCACTTCAGTTGCTTCTGAAAATATGATGGTCCAGTACCTTCTGCCTATTGGCTCTTTCTGATTAATCAATACTGTCACTAAAGGTTCAATAAAAGAGTTCAGTTTTTATCTCAGTAGCTATTCTGTGAATGCATTTGATGGAAATTGTAGAGCTTAGGGAGGTGGTTGCTAGATACTTGTCTTATTTCTTGTGTGTGCTATTGTAAAAGTTAAAATAACTCTTGTTAGTAATAGTAAGTATTAGAATCAAGACTCGAGTAAGGAGAATGTGGCTTATTCCACCAAACACATGGTGAGTTTTTATTCCCTTCCTCTTTTCCTTTATGCTAAAGATTTTTTCCTTTAGAAATTAAGGTTATGCCCCAACTTGTGGAGACCTAAGAGAGAGACACTTTGATATGAAAGAGGATCCCAGCGAGTAACAGATACAGTATCTGGTGTGGGAATAGGAGATAGTTCCAGGAACTGGAAAAAGTATTGTCCACTGGAGATTTTATTTCATTCTCTCTCTAACTTTACCCAGCCTGTCTGGTTGATTTCCTCCCAAAGGTCAATACAGGACCTGGGAAGAGAAAATAATAAAGTCAGATATATGGAAGCTAATAAGGTCAGATCCAAACACAGTGCTTCACTTTGTGTGATAGCTAAGATTGAATTCTCAGACTAATTTTTATGAAAGTTGAATGGAAAAAAAAATCCTATATGGACTATATTTACAAAATTCAGCTTGCCTAAGTGAAACAATTGACTTTAGTGACACAAAACCAAATAAGTTTATTATGTGACTCATTCACACTGACTTGATTGGTAGTTTGGATATCATGCAAACACAAGACTAAAAATATCTCCAGTTGGTTCAATTTAATATACTGTAAATCAACACTTATTAAGACACTATGAAGATACTGGAGTAAAACCAAAATAGTCCCCACTCTCAAAGAGCTTATAGGAAAAAGGTTTACTATTATCAAATGACTCACTAAAAGAAAAACAATGTTATGAAAGTTTCATATAAAAATTCACATCAATTTCAAAATGTAATTACCAAAAAGAGCCTACAGCATCCAGAAGTAAGACAAGTCATGGTCATGACAAAGTCAAAGTTAGCCTATTATAGGCATGCAGTGATTCTGGTCATACGATTACTGCTTTTTTCTCATTCTTTCTGTCTTTATACTAATGGGGTTTGAATAAAAATGTTGTATAGCAATACAATATTATTCACAGCAGTATTGTTATTGTAATCATCATCTCATTCCTCTCATCTAATTTGTTGGAAGTCAGAAAAAATAATCCTAGGACAGGCCACTACCCTGCCATTATTATTTTATGTTTAATGTTATAGGTATTAATGACATAAGTAGATAAGATGATTGCTTTATATAATTGAACAAATGTTCAGCTGGTCCCAATTAGTGCGAATAATAACACCCCTAAAGAAGTTGGCTTATTTTAATTCACTCTCCATATTACCATTGGGTTGGAACATATTTTACATAATTATAAATGAATAGTGCTAATTTGAATACATTCAACTACTTTAGAGGATTTTTTTGTTTGATGAATTATGATTTAGCTGCATTGTGATTCAAGTTTATCTTTAATAAGCTCAGGAAAAAGATCCATGGCACAACTCCATTATCAAATAAAATGCAGGACAGGATGATGAGAATGCATATACCTCATTTTGTACTTAGGTGATTGGAATTTAACTCTGCTAGGTATTTGTATTTTGAAAGCTTTATATTACATAAAACTTAGAGATTATTTGGTAGGGTGAAATTCCTTTAAAATGTTAGTCTTAATTTTTAATAGATCGATGTTATGTTCAGATGCTTATGAGCAACATTTTTGTGTTTAGCACAATTTATTAGTTGAATTCTTAAGGATATTTTGAAATCTATATTTATATTATGTAGATTTTTCATATTATCACTCCATGAAAGACAGAAACCTTCTGATTTTTAATTCTAGCCACCAACTCATGCCTTGTCAGGCATCAACAGCACTAAATTTTTGTGGCATGCAGTAATATGTTGCTGAATTTCTACAATATTTTTGTATCATCTGTATTGGTTATTAAATTTTAGCTGCTTAAGGATAATTTGAAATTTTTATTTACATTATTTATTTATTTATATTTTTAGACTTGGTCTTGACCATGGTTCAGACCATAACTTGGTCTAGAACTCCCACTATTAATTAATCTGCATGACACAGTATTTGTTCAGTATTTCTTTTTTGACATCTTGTTGACTGAATTCCTATGAATGTTGCCCATAGAGGACTACACTTTTGATTCTGCTTTTGGATTTTGTCTATTTACAAGTTTTATCTGGAGAAAAATTTAACAAATACAATGTTGTGTATCAATCTTTATTATTACTCAGCAAAAGATAGCTGCTTGTTCCCAAAAGGTATTTCTTAGCACTATTTATATGTGCTGAGAATATCTGTCATTTCTCCTCTTCCCTTTTGACAAAGAAGTGTTCGTCTTTCTGTAGTCATATTCAAGTGATAAGCCCCATGTTTCACTAATAGTCTATAGGTTTTTGTTATTTTACTTTCCAAATTTGTTGTGAGCAATTGAACAATTCTGAAAGTTTACATTAAGAATGGTAATATGCAAGTATAAATCATTTTAAATGTCTTCACAATTTATTTTTGTTTCAAGATATCAATAAGTTTTTTTTTTAAAAGATATTTAATGATTGTGGGTAGTTTTATACTCTTTTTATCTTGCTAAAAGAAAATCAGGTTATAAGTATTGCCTTTGTCCAATGGTATGTCCTGATTCAGGCTCCAAGTTTTTCACCTCTCTCTTCCCGTAGGATATGTTAATTTTACAATGATCTAAAATAACATTTTGATGTCATTGTAGAAATATTCCTTGAGAAAAATGAACAGTTTACCATGTTTTTCAGTGGAGCCAGTTAGGTTGGTATCATTCATGCACATTAAGTGATTAGTCAGGTGTTTCTTTACTTTGGAAGTCATATTGAATTCTTTTTAAAAGATGTGTGTTATATTTATGGTCATTTCCTTGAAAACATGCAACATTATAATTGTTCTTGATATAATCATTCTGGTGGTGGTTTAAAAAGAAAGAATTGTTCCATGTTGGCAATCATATACTCTAATGGTTTCTATTTAAATATATGAATAAGTGGCAAGTTTGGAATTGAGTCAGTTTTTTCCACAATCAATAAAAATAGTATGAATATTATAGTGTTTTGAAGTGTTTTAATCAATAATTACTGATTTAATAATAAATTGCTTTTTTATAGTCCTGGGATTATTGTGTGTGTAAATATATGTGTATATACATATATGTGTATTTAGTAATAGAAATGATGAGGTCTAGATTTAGGGTGGTCAGGGAGTTAAATGATGAAGTCAGCGGCAGGTTCGGGGTTCAGAGAACCAATTGCAGAGGTTTAGCTCTCCTAAACCTCTTGGGATTCTGCACATGGGTAGGGAGTTTTGGGGAACTCCCTTCTGACAGTGCAGAGATTCTCTGTAAAGGAATTTAGGAACCTGAAAATTTAGATTGGTAAAAGAGGTTTATTATAGGCATTGGGAAGTCAGCCTTTGCTAAGTCCTGGCAGGGAAGTAAAGTTTCTAATAGAGAAATCCCAACAGAGAGATATAAAGTCTTATTAGGGAAATAGGTGAGGATAAAGAGAGGGTAACACTGGAAGAGAATATCCTCCCTGTGGGCAGAGGCTTGCTATCCCAGGAAGAGAGATTTTTTGGAATCTTAGGTCCTCTGCAAGGATTGAGCCCCAAGTTGGCTCTTTTTATCTACAAGCTGGGTTTCAGCTTGAGCTGAATTTGAATAGAATTAAATGAATCTCTTTAATTCAATAGGAAGCTTAATCAGTAGTGAGCATTCTCAGGGGGGGGGGTGCCCAGTCTCAGGATATTTTACAGAGGCCAGGATTCAAAGAGAATCTGTCTTCAAGGAGTTTTAGAAAGTTTCAGGGCTCTCCTCATCAAAAATTTTGAATACTTTGTATGTAAGGTATATAAACACATATTTGGCTTCTATTTTGAGGGATCACCGGTACATCTTATGTTTGTAAATATGGAATTCTTTTTATTAAGAAATATGAGATTAGATTTAAGCCTGAATCTAGTAAAATATTTGAATAGTAAATTATATAGTGATGTGGGGCATTTGAAACAATAATTATAAATTTCATCCATTCCTATTTCTAGCTTTTTTTTAAAAGTTAGAATTTCAGTTATTTTCTTTGGCATAATATTTTTCATTCATTACATTCATTGCTCTGTTTATTATCTTACTTTACATTAATTAATTTCTTTTTCTTTTCAAAAACAATTTATATATTCATTATGTTGAACTTTTTATAAACATTTGGGGAGATGGGAAAGGAATATACATTTATTAAATGCCTATGTATACCAAACATTAACTGCTTTACAAATACTATTTCATTTGATCCTTACAACACCCTGGAAAGTAGGTGTTATTATTATCTCCATTGAAAAAACTGCCCAGGGTCATACTGCTGAGTAAGACTGAATTTTTAACTTTAATTAAAAAAACAAAAACAAAAACCAACAAACAAACAAACAAAAAAAACAATCAACAGCCAAATGTTTGAACTTAGGGTTTAGTGACTCCAGTCCTATATAGATTTTTACATTATACTTCTTTTGCTTTGCTATGACTGGCATTATCTTAATGTTTTGAGTTTTGCTTTCAATTATTGATTAGTGTAGTTTAAACTTTCTGATATGCTTTTGGTTTTCTGAATTCTATTTCCTTATGTTTCTTTTTAATTTCCTTTTATTAAGTAATAGGGTATTCAAGCATTTTAATGTTTATACCAACTGAATATTGAAAATTTCCAGTGCCATCCCAAACATTCTCAATTTGTTTCTGCTGTGGTGTTATTTAACACCTGCTCTCAGAATAGCTCTACATTTCTTCCTTTGGTTCTTAACATGGCAAGAATTTCTTATTTCACTGTTGCCTTTAGTTCTTGATGTTTTGTCAAATATTGTAGGCAAATATATAGAAAAACCCTTTTGGAATTTGAGTACATCTTGTGTATTCATTAAATTCATACCATTAAATTCAAAAGGCCTTTTTGAAATTAAAGAATATTCACTTTTTCAAAGATTATTGAGTTTCATTTCCATTTTATTAATAGAAATCATTTACAGAATTTGAGTTAAGTGAAGATTTTCAAAGATTTTTAAATTTTTCCCTCTAGAATTTTAGTAGCTCCTCTATTTTATCTCTTATTTTGTCTAATTAAGGTTTATAGAGAAAGTCATTTCTTATTACTATCTTGTGTCTTTTGATACTCCATTGAAGCTGAGGGTATTGCTAACTCAAAGAAAATCTTTATAACTGGTAAGATCTGTTTCCCATTTTAAAAATAAATAAGGTGGGCGTTGGAAAACTTAAGTGATTTGATTACCAGGAAAAAAAAATCAGCTGAATGATACAGTGAATAGAGTCAGGAAGACCTGAGTTCAAATGTGGCCTCAGACACTTAGTAACTGTGTGGCTGGGCAAATAAATCACTTAACCCCCAATATGTCTCAGTTTCTTATTCGTAAAATGCAAATACCCTAGAGAAGGAAATGTCAAACTACTTCAGTATTTTTGCCAAGAAAAACCCCAGGACTTTGTCGGGCACAACTGAACAAAGACAACACTTGCCAGTTAGGCTAGGCGCTGGAAAGTGGCTCTGCCACTGCTGCAAATTGGCTGATTTATGTTAAGGATGGTGGTTTTTGTTTTTATTTTTCTATTTTTAAATACCTGGAAGAGATTCTTCTTTCCCAGAGCTCAATAGTTATCAACATGACAGGGCAGACCCTTTTCCACAAAGCCAGAATATCTTCTGAGAAAGATGAGGCTGAGACAATCAAGGTTCTTCACAGCTTATGCTCTATATTTTTGTCACACATACATATACCCAGAAGGATTTGTGATAAGCATTTCTCCTTCCTCAAGTCTTGAGAGTGAATGCATTTTTTTTAATAGTTAGGGGAACACAGGCTGAAAAATACAAAGAAGCTGCTCTCTGATGATACCTAGCATATGTAATGTTATCAAGGAGACATCAGTATAATGTGAAATAGAGATAGCACTCTCAAATATACATTTCTCCCAAATCTTAAAAATAAAGGCAGAAGCAGAAATGACCCATTTTCTCATTTTGCATAATTTGGTATTTAAATTCAGTCTTCTCAGGTCTTTCATAACAATGTGATTTTCCTGAAGCCTTGGATCCATCTTAAAGAAGGACTTTCATTTAGGGTAAAACTTCCAAATAGATCAGCCAGAAATGGAAATCCATTTATGATTCCTGGCTTTCTATATGGTTTTTTTTCTTGAAATATTTCTAATTATTCAACTATTTTAGTCAAAACTTGCTCCATACCTCCTCTCACCAAATTTTTGTATTTATTTCATTCAGGCACAAATTAATAGATTATATTGATGCTGTTAATTCATAATCCATCCAGTGGAACTAGATTAAAGGTTTATAAACAGGATTAGAATCTGACTACTGAATTAAGCAAGAGAAGAAAGAGAGAGAGAGAGAGAGAGAGAGAGTGTGTGTGTGTGTGGGGGGAGTTCTGTAAATGCAAATGTATCATGGCTGCCAAAACACCTCGGTGTTACAAAGAGGCTGTGCTTTGTGAATATTCTCTATGAATATACCTCATTAAGCTGTGGTTTTTCTAAGAAAGGCACTGAGCAAAGAAGGAGCCACATCTGGTTCTACTGATCTAAATACTCTATTTCCAGGTGTTGTTTTTTGTGTGTGTGTGTGGAGGTGCCCATTTATAGATGTTTTTTGGAAGCTGGTTTAAAATAGGATGCTGGACACATGTGAATCTGTCAGTAAAACTAGATTATCAGTCATCTTCAAAGAGCTTTTTGAGGTCTACTTGTGCATGCAGTGATTCAGGGTGCTCAGGGTACTACACAGAATTCCCCAAAGGCTGGATCCTGTCCACTGAAGAAAAATCATCTAAGAGGGAGCTAATCATGTAAGCAAGGCTCTGAAAAAGACAACGAGACAAAGAGAAAGAGGGGGGGAAAGGAAGGAGGAAGAAAGAAAAAGAAAGAAAAGAAAAGAAAAAGATATTGTTTCATCTGAATAGAGCACAAGTTCTGAAGCACCAGATTAGCATAATTTACATACACTTAATAATATAGTGATGTGACCACGGTGTTAGCACCCTAGATACCTCATAATTAGCTAGAGTCAGGATAAGCAAAAGTCTTTATTCTTGGTCTTTAGCAGTAGAAGTGAAGAGAGTGGATGTGTAGGATCTCCGCCACCTCACCTCCTCATGTCTCTCCCAGAAGTGACCCTGGTTAGTCTCCCTCGACCTCCTAGTCCCTCCCACAATTCTCTGTATACACCAAACGATTGGGCCAGCACAGGATAGTGGGAAGGGCCATTTTCCAAGCATATTCTTATAGAGTATTGTCCAATCGGTAATTAGCCTCAAGTGTTCGATTGTCCGATCTCAGTGCATTGACTCAAGAGTTTCAGCCCTTAATATAGTGATTCCAAATTGTTGACAGTTCTCCCTGGAAGAAATGTTTATAACAGCATTTAAGAGGGAATGCAGGCTGCTTAATTTTATGCAAAGGACTGGAATAAAAGAGACAAATAGAATCAGAGAATCAGAAATAGACTTTAATTGGCTATTTTGTCTGGACCTGGGCCTGATAAAGAAACAATTCTATTTAAGTATTCCAGATTTAGAGGCCTGAAATTATCTCCTTCCTTCAAATTTCAGCTAAAGTTCTACTTTATGCAAGAACTTGTTTCTCCTTAATTTTGAGTGTTTTCTCTCTGAGACTACCATTAATTTACTCTGACTATATCTTGTTTGTTCACAGTATTTCTCACAGTGAGAAATTAGCCCCATTAGCCTGTCAGCTTCTTGAGGGCAGAATTATGTTTTTGTCTTTTTTGGTATTTTCAATGCTTGTAAAATATGTGGCACATCTTTGTTCAAATGTGCCTGAGTCTTCTTGACTCTGTTGCTCATAACAGGTTAATACTGCTCATGAAGTTTTCTTGGCAAAAATACTGGAGTGGGTTGCCATTTCCTTCTGCAGTAGAGTAAGACAAACAGATTAATGGATTTACCTAGAGTCACACAACTAGTCAAATATCTGAGGTCAGATTTGAATTCAGGTCTTCCTTTCTCCAGGCCCAGTGTTATAGCCACTGAATCACTGGCTGCCTCCTAACCCACAGTGGGAGCTTAATAAATTCTGGTTAGTTGATTGATTGATTAAGGAAGGAAACTTAAAGGTCCACAGGTGAATCCTCTTCATTTTACTAATGGCAAGACTGGAGAGTTAATAATAGTTAAGTAACTCCCCCAAGATTATACAAATAATTATAGATCAGAGCTGAAATCTGAACTCAGGGCTTTTGTCTCCTAATCTAGTGCATATTCTCCTAAATGATGGGAGCCGTCTAATTTCAAATTTATTAGGCTGTGAAAATCTCAAAGGCAGTGTATACACCATGGCATCCATGCATGCTATAAAAGTAATGTTTGAGGAAGTGCTTATGATTTACTTTCTTTCCCAATATTCATTACTATTGTCATTATCATCATATGGATATATATATATATATATATATATATATATATATATATATATATATATATATATATATATATATAGTTAGGAATAGAGATTTCATTTACAGTAACTTTTTTTGTTCCTATATAGTGTGATGGGGGAGTTTAATGGTTTAGTAATTATAAGATTCATTTGTAACTTACATATAAGATTGTGAGCTCCTTGAGAGCAAACACTTGAGAGTGCTTGCCTTTCTATTCATTCTTAGTATTGGGCACTTAAATGAAATGACAACATATTGTCCTTTGGAGGGGGAGAGAGACAAAATGTACCTGAGATAATCAAGCTTACCAACCCTTCCCCATTTCAGAGAGATGGACCAGTTTGTTAAAAGTAACACCATCTAATTGAATAGTATTTGTAAGGCATAGAATGCTGAGCTTAAAATCAGAAATACCTGAGTTCAAATCTGGCCTCAGACACTTACTGGCTGTATGACTTGGGGCAAATCACTTAACTCAGTTTGCCTCAGTTTCCTTATCAGTAAAATGAGTGAAGAAAATGACAAAGTAGTCCAGCATTTTTGCCAAGAAAATCCTGAAGACTTAGACACAATTGAAAATGACTAAAACAACAAAATGGGTAAGGGATGGGGAGAAAATAATAAATATTTAAATAGGGTCTACTACATGCCAAGGACTATAATAAGAGTTTTACAAATATGACCTCATCCTTTTTTCTGAAATATATGGATAAATGACTCAAATTTATAAAAATATAAACCATTCCTCAGTTGATGGATGGTGAGGGGATGTGAACAGTTTTCAGATGAAGAAATTAGAGCTATTTCTAGTCATATGGGAAAGGGTTCTGAGTCACTGTTGTTTGAAGAAGTGCAAATTGAGGCAGCTCTGAGGTACCACTTTCATACTTCTCAGATTGGCCAAGATGATAGGAAAATAATGATGGTTGTTGGGGAGAATGTGGGAAAACTGGGATGTTGGTGCATTGTTGGTGGAGTTGGGAAATGGTCATCTGTGTCCCAAGGAGATCATAAAAAAGATCCCATAAAAAAGGGAAGAGGACTCACATGCATAAATGTGCTTGTGACAGCCCTTTTTGTGGTGGCAGGAAATTAGAGGTTAGATGGATGCCTGTTGATTGGGGAATGGCTGGCTGGCTGTGATATTTAAATGTAATGGATTATAGTTGATTTCAGAGAGGCATAGAGAGACTTGCATGAACTGATGCTAGGTGAAGTGAACAGAACTAAGAGAATATTATAAACAACAATAAGATTATGTGATGATCAACTATGAGGGACTTGACTCTTTTCAGGATTCAAGGCAATTCCAATAGACTTGTGATGGAAAGTGCCACCCATATCCAGAGAGAGAACAATGGAGACTGAATGTAGATCTTTTTGTTGTTATTGTTTTTTTTTTTTTTTCTTTTTTGTAGTATTTTTTCTTTTGATGTGATTTTTGCACCATGATGCTTTGGTTAGAAGAATTGCACATGTTTAACCTATATAAGATTGCTTGCTATCTTAGGGGAGGGGAGAGGGGAGAGAAAGGGAGATAAATTTGGAACACAAGGGTTTGTGAAGATGAATGTTGAAAACTATCTTTGCATGTATTTGGGAAAATGAAATACTATTAACAAAAAAAAGTGACCTCATTTGATCTTCATATCAACCCTGCAGACAGGTACTGTTATATCCCCATTTTGCAGAAATTGAGGGAAATAAAGGTTAAGTGATTTGACCAGTATCATATAAGCAAGCACTTGAATCCATATTTGAACTTCTATCTTCCTAATTTTAGGCCCAGGTCTCTATCCAATATCCAATAGCTGCCTTTAAGTAGTATAAGGTAATGTGCAAGTTTCTGAGAATAGAAGGATAAAAACAATGCTTGCTCTTATTTTATTATATGCCTGTTCTCATTTCACTGGGGGAGAGGGTCAAGACACATATGGCTTGTTATTGACAAAACTGCAACAAGGACCCAGATCTATCCAAAAGATGACAGGGCAGGCTGAGGTCCAGCCCTCAATGTGATTGAAAAAGTATAAGGAAGGTTAGTAGTATAAGGCTCAAAAAATGTTTTTGCCTTTCTTTTCCCCAGCATCAAAACTGTTTCCACAAAGGTGATAATTAAGGCCATGGAAGATAAGATTGCTGAGATAGAGTATAAGGACAGAATCTAGAGGGAAAATAAAACTTTTCACCTTTGCTTAAATCACAGGCAGACATGAAAGAAATATTTCATTCATGCTCATCTAAGTCTTTTTCTAGTTTGAAAAGTCAATCTTATTAATCAGGAAATTTTAACATTCCCAGATATCTAATTGTAAATGAAGGTCATTCATGTATAGGTATGCAGATTATTACAGATTCTGAGCCTGAAAAGAGTCAGCTTACAAGCTAGGTAAACATTTTAACAAAAACTAAAAGCATGAATAGCCTCATTCAGCTAATTGACACTATGTGCATCAACCCCCAAGAACCCTAGTCATTGAGAAAAGGCTTTTGAATATTTGGAGTTCATCAGAATCACATGGTTTATGGGTTATTGAATTTTTAATAAAATGGTATTTGCAAATTTGTCCTGCTAGGAAGTTATTTCTTTGAAAGACTTAAAATGTTATATATCTATAAAGTGTTAAGAAAGGAAGCTTGTTATGATGCATAGAGAATCATACTTAGAGTCAGAAAGACCTGGATTCAAGTCCCATCTCTGGCTTCAGCTGACCCTTGGCAAGTCATTTAACCTCTTAATGCTGTAGTCAAGAGTATAATTCTACACATTGCTGAGCTGATATAAATCCATGAAAGAAATCAGATGGACCAAATCTTTACAACGTGTTGTAGAATTTAAACAATTATGCAGATAACTTAACCTCAAAGGTTGAAACCTTAATTTATTTAAACATTTTTAAAAGCAATTGATGAAGGAAGTTGAAATGATCAGAACTAGAACAATTTATCATACACAGCAACTGTGTAAAGATGTACAATTCTGATCAAAACCACATAATAACCAATCATGATTTCAGAAGAACAATGATGAAACATGTTGCCCGTAGGCTGTCAGAGAGGTGATGGACTGCATGTAGAATGACCCATTGGTTATACAATGTTGGGATCAAAGAACAGTGTGTTTGACTGTGGATGATCAGGACAATATAAACTTGCAAGGTTGATCATAAATAATCCGTTTGAACATTAGTATGGAAATGTCTCTCAATTTGTACATCTTATGCTTCCTTTGAGCTATTGAAATTTTGCTTCACTCATGGAGCACAGCACTTTCTTTGATATGGGCATGCTATGCCAGTATCTCCTATGTCTCACAATTGTTACTAAATTTCTCAGAGAGATCTTGAGAATTCATTTAAGTGAGGTAGAATTGCACAGTCTTCAGCCTCACTCTTTTCTTCCTGAAGAAAAACCACTGAAGTCTGGTGACAAGACAAAAGTCAATTAGAAAATGCTTAAAATGCAGGACTTGAATTCTGTGTCTTCCTGACTCCAAGTCTAGATCAGACAGTATGGTCCTGGTAAATCTATTTTCTTTTTGATGATCACCCCACTCTAGTCTTATTTTCTAACAGCAACAGTACCATGAGAAACTTTATGGCATCTGAAGATAGTTTATCTCTAGATCAGTCTTCTTCCCCTGTACCTCTAACTACCTTCCCTTCTTGTCCTATGTGCAAAAATAAAGTGCTCAATGAACAGTTTGAGAGCAGCATACTATGGCCTTTTTGCCCCTCATTTTTATGCATTTACTTTTTTAAATGTAGAGATTTTATTAACAGTCCAATGAAGAAATAAAATGACTGTCAAGCAAATTACATCATGGATCCTCATCCCATGTGTTTTTGTATGGCTGCATGTGCTGTACTGCTCCTCCAGGAATCCACTTTAAAAATGTAGATAAAACCTACCGATGTTGTGAGTCACCCAGTCAACACACTACCTTCACTTATTTATTATACCCTGAGGCTCAATGGAATATGGCTTCCTTGATGAAGAGATAAAAAGGAACAACATAAAAGCAAGGAAAAAGAAGAATCCTTCATTAAAACTGAATCTACCTTCTGGACTTAACTTTCTGGTGTCCATTTTTTATTAGTATTACTAGAATGTGTCTTCACAATACAAGTTTACTTTTGAGAGCACCCATCAGACGAATCAGCCTCTTACCTAGTGCTGCACAAAGCAGAAAAATCCATTGAAGAGCTCAGGAATGAAAATGAGAAATTGAGGAAAAAGGCATATAAGTTTTTTGGGCTGAATTTTAAAGTGGGACCACAACGTGCTAGAGTAGGAGACCCAGAAGTCTCTTTCCCAAAGCAAAAGCTGTCTTAGAGAGAAAACTTAAGGGAGTAAAAAGAATCACAGGAGACAAAGGTGGCAATACTGGTCTTGGGTCAAGCAGAAGACTAAATGGTTTCTGGTATCCCTACTAATTATTAAATTCCATGATTAAGTGATTATCTCACCAAGGCACTGGAAAGAATAAGGAAAGTCAGGGACTGATTCCCATACTGCAATGACCTAGTTATGTCACATGTTTGGAAAAATCAGTTTTCCTAAAATCAATTCTGTGCTTTTGTGTCCTCACATGTCATATTAGGAAGTAGTTTTTTCTATAATGTTTTTTCTAATCTTCATCTTGATTCCCTCACTCATTTCATATCACATTTTGTTTTTTACATCTTTAATACAATTGTCATATCCCACTATATTTTCTAATTTTCGATTTGCACCTTGTTATCCTATTAGATAATTATCTCTGTAAGGACAGAAATCATATGATCATGAGAAAGAGAAGAATTGGCCTTGTAAAATATGCACTGAGGATTTTTGAAGAACAGATTTCAAGAAAAGATAGGTAGGTTTTCATGGACTAAAATTCTACTTGAAAAAGCCCAGAAGTTATGAGGAAAACTCAAGAAAGAAATTTTTGAAGAAATGAAGAAAAATAATTCTTATAAGTTAAAAAGGGATTTTTGTTGTGGTTGTACAGTTATTGTGACCCTATAAGGAGTTATTTTGGGCAAATATACTGGAATGATTTATCATTTCCTTCTTCATTCGTTTTACAAATAAGGAAACTGATGCAAATGGGGTTAAGCAACTTGCCTAGGGTCCCACAGCTAGTAAGTATCTGAGCTTGGATTTGAATTCAGCTCTTTCTAACTCCAGGCCTGGTACTCTGTCTTTTGCTTCCCTAGTTATCTCTAAGAAAGTGATAGTTGTCTAATTAATAATGATATCTAGAATTTATATAACACTTTAGTGTTTGCCAAGTGCATTCTTTATATCTTCACTGTAAAGAGACTGAAGGGGATGAATGGCATCTTTTCCAAAATGATCACTAAAACATGGTATACTATATATAGTTTTCTACAAAATAGCACCAGATATCACTTTCCCCTTGTTAGGATTCTTACAAGGTGCTAAGTCACTGGAATGGATATAATTATCTAATTTAGCATGGTACTTAACAATTCTCTAGTTTAGTAATGTATTTACTAGAATTCCATGAGAGTCACACCTTTAAGAGAGCATACTTTTAAGGAGCTCTCACAAGCCCACTCTCTGGGAGGAGGAGTCAAGATTTCCATTTCTCTCTTATTACTGCTCAATTTTAGATCTGATTCACTGGACGAGCTTTATAGATCTCTAGAACAAAGTTTCTTATAGGCCACAATCCCATATGGAATTGCATAATTGAATGTAGTAGTCATGAAATTTTGACTTTGACTTGTTATTTATAAATGTTTGATTTGTATCTGAATTCTTTGGAGAAGTACAAAATTCTTTTCAGGATTCTGCCTTTCTCCATGAACAAAAACTCTTCTACATAATAATCTTCTGAATTACAGTATTTTTCTGCTGATCTATGGGAGTAAATTATGAAGGCAATCAGTCAATAAGTATTTTTTAAATATCAACTATTTATCAGGTGCTGTGCTAGATCTTGGGGATCAAAAGAAAATCATAAAAATTCCTATTCTCAAGGAGTTTACATTCTAACAAGGGTACAATTTGCAAGTATATACAATACATAAGAGAGATAATCAGGGATCTGCTGGGACCTGCTCATACTGGTTAAAACTTCTAATATGAATATTTGGCAAACTATAAAATCAGGAGAGGGGAGACAGAATGATGTATCCTGAAGAATTAAAGTTAAGAATACAAATAAAGGGCAATAAAGAAGGCCTCGTGGTGGATGTGAGCAGGCCACAAAATCTTACAAACAAGGAAATAAAATATGAACAAGTGTTTAAAAAAAGAAAGGTGGCTAAGAAAGAAAATGGACTTGTCACATGATGAAAGTGATGAGGTCTAGATAAGGAGTACCTAAATAAAATTAGGATTAATTGAGGTCTAGTGGCAGGTTTAGGGTACAGGGAGTCAAATGGAGCTCTGCTGCAACCCCTTTGGATTAGGTGTAAGAATACAGAGTTAAATGAGTTCTAGTGGCGGCGCAGAGTGCCTTGTAAAGGAATTACAGGCCCCAAAACCTAGGTTGATAGAAAAAGGTTTATTGTAGGGTTTGGAAGCAAGGTTAAAGTCTGGTTAGTAAACCATAAGTGGCAGACAGAGTCTGTGATGCAAAGCATGTTGCTTGAATGTTTCGACCCTCTGCAAAGAGATGATTCCAGTTTAGCTCTTTTATTTGGTTACAGGGGCCCATGGGTGGAGTTCCAGGTTAGTTCCTCATTGAGGGCCAGAGCCCACCAGGTGGGGGTTGGGAAACCTGAGCAGATTGACCAGGTCTTATAAATCAAAGGTCAGTCATGGGGGTTGGGGATCAGAAAGGAATCTTAAAGGGGCCACTGCCCGCATCATTTCCCCCCTCAAGCAGTTAAATCTTAAATTCATTTAAGAAAAAAAGATTTGGGGCAGAGTCTCTTATTGAGGCAGGGTTGAAGATTTTCTCCAAGGATCTTCAGAGTAGTGGGGTCCCCTCTTCATTTCCCACCCCCCAAGCAGTCACCTCCAGATGCATGTGGGAAAAGAGGCAATGAACTCCTCTTATCTGCTTCGAGTTAACAAGGGTCGTAGAGATTTGGGGTTCATGCCAGGAGGTGAGGTGTGAGGTGTGGGGGATGGCAGCAGGGCATCGAGGGGGTATCCTGGTCAGTTGTCCCATGTTCTCCAGGCTGAAGGGCAGTTGAGAATCCAAAGTTTGAAGCCTAGAGAAATCTGCTCGGGAGCAGATTAAAAGTGGGGTGTCATCCAGGGTGGAGATGGTGATGTTTGGGAGAATGGGGAAATATATCAGGTCCCCTCTATGGGCTGCTGGTAGAATGCTAATGGTCCATCTAACTATTAAAGATGAGTAGGAGAAAATGCTGGGATAGCCAAAGCTAATCTCCCCCCATGTCAGGATAACAGCAATAGTTACACAGTTTTAACAACTCCCAGCCCAAATCTTAAGCACACAGTAATAAATAACCTAGACAAGGTTTAACAGTCTTTCATCAATCATTCCCAGTGTAATCCATAGCAGTCCAAAGTGCATTAGAAGCAGGGTCCAGTCCAAAGTCTTTTCTAAAACTGCTGCAAGCTGAGAAATGGTTGGAGGCTCTTGTTCCATGCAGAGGGTGTATCTGCTGTGCTGACAATCAAAGCTGAAAGTCCCAGAAGCAAGTCAATATCTGTAATTTGACCAAAATCTAGAACAAAAACATAAATCTAACAAATAAAGGTTAGAACAGCCTGAGATAGAAAGACTGGTCCACAGGACTGCTGCAAAATGTGAAGAGCCATTTATGCTGGACATAGATTGGCCAGCAGTTTCCTATGTAAAGGAATGAGTTTGTTTTACAGGCCAGGCAAATGGCTGTAATCCCAAGCCTTAACAGCAGTTAGGTTTCACAGACCTCTGTTAATTGTCCTTTTATCATTTAAAAACCTTAAAAAAACAAAATACAAATATCCAGTAACAAACAGATGACCAGGCAAAGATGACTTATTTGCCCAAGCATTTAGGATACAATAATTACATATAATCAGACTGAAAATAGCAAGATATGACAATTTCTAGTGACCTTTGCTCTGATCATAGAAATCAGTTACAGGAGGAAAAAATGTAAGAACATAACTATAACATGAGTAGTTAAAACTAAACTTTCAGCACAAAATAGCTTTCCAATCAATTGTCCCACTAATTGTCAGAGGGTGGAGCTTTAAAACTCCTAAACAGCATTAACTAATTAACTATGAGCCCAAGACATTTTATCTCCAATGACAGATTCCATTAATCAGATTTCTGATAAATTCTAAACAAATTTTTATCATAACCTTATATTGATAGCAGTAAGGAATTTGTCCCAATAAGTTCACATCTTAAGCAATTATCATATCTAAGTAGATGTTTCATAAGTGAACATTATTCATACAAATCAGTTTGCTTTTAAAATACCCATTACATAGAAAAATATCCCAAATTGCACATTGTCCTTAACAGAAACATTTTCAAAAGGACAAAGAAAAAACTATTATTTTAGAAGCTCTTTAAATAAGCTCAGGATGACCCAATATAATACAATCAATTTAAACTTATACATATAAACATAAAAGAATTTAAGAAGTTCTTAAAAATAGCAATTAAACTTTTAGTATGGATCATATTTATGACCATATTCCTCAAATAGGAAAACCCATTATGTATCAAGAAACAAATATTCAATCAATTAGCTTAAAAGTGAGCCTGTCTCTTTAAATCACAGTTTGCTCACTGGTGGTAACTTGATAAAAAACAAAAAACAAAAAACAAAACCAGTAGGAACACACCTACGGGAGGAGGATTCCATGTGACCACCCTTCCCCCACTCAATTTTTTTTTTTTTTTTTGGATAAAAAAAGGTTTATTGTAGGATTTGGAAGCAAGGCTAAAGTCTGGTTAGTAAAAGGTATTGGATAGAGAAAAGAATACACCATAGGTGGCAGACAGAGAGTCTGTGATGCAAAGCATGTTGCTTGCATGTTTCGACCCTCTGCAAAGAGATGATTCCAGCTTGGCTCTTTTATTTGGTTACAGGGGCCCATGGGTGGAGTTCCAGATTAGTTCCTCATCGAGGGCCAGAACCCACCAGGTGGGGGTTGGGAAACCTGAGCAGATTGACCAGGTTTTATAAATCAAAGGTCAGTCATGGGGGTTGGGGATCAGAAAGGAATCTTAAAGGGGCCACCGCCTGCATCAAAAGAAAGAGGACTTTATTTATTTTGTTACTGTTTGTATGTTTCAGATTTAACATGGTACTTCTAGCAATGCCTTACTTGTTACTGTCCCCTTTTGAATTTCTTTCAATTCTCTTCACAGTTGATTTTCAGCAAATGAACTCTTCTAAATTTGGGAACAGGGTGGGTTTAAGTGGTTATTAAAAAAAAACAAACAAGCAATCAATACTTTTTGGATTCCCTTCAATATCCTTCATGTCCCAAATTCTTGCAGGGGTTGTGTGCCAAGTAGCCATACACCTAAGATCTTGAGAATTTGATAAAAAGCAGGTAGAGGGAAGAGTAAATAACTCAACTCCCAGTTTCTGTGACCAGCATTATAGTTTTTATCTGCCATCATAAAAGTTACTTCCAGTTTCCCAAACTCTGTGAAATCCTTGATTGAGGACTCAGTATGCAGAACACATAGAAAAATGTGATTTTTGCTTCTTCCATCTCTGTGATAGCCTGTGAATTAATAATATATCTTAGGAATACTAAATAATAACCATACCATTTTGTATTTACATACTGGCATACATAAATAATACCTTTCATTCTAATGAAAAGTGCCACAGTATTATTTTTTCTTACAGTTGTACTAGATGAACAGCCCAAGAATTTAAAAAATGATAGGAAGAAAAGCAAAAGGAAAAGTTTGGGCCCAACTAGGATAAATAGGATAAGCTGACCCACAATGCCTACTCTGTCAGGTATTCATTCTCTTTAAGTATCCCCAGAAGGAATTGGGGGAGGGCAAAGTCAAAGTCTCTTAAACTGATCAGGTAGATTTGTAGCCTGACCCAGAACTATTTTATAAAGACACATTTCCAATCAATTGGAACCCAATGGTCTGGAGAAATTAGTATTGAGTAATAAGCAAGAAATCTAGATGACTGAGACCTGTCTCCTTCAGTTAAATGTTTCTATCTAATAGCCCCTTTTGAATTGTTCTGTAAGTTCAGCTAGAATCTATGGTTGAAGATAACATGATAATATTTCAAGTTGATTTTCTTTATGCTAAGGGATGAACTTTTGAGTGGGGGTAAGGGTAGGGGTATGAGGTGGATGTGGAAGGGACCAACAAAACTGAATTTAAGTTTAATATGTCATAACTATACCCACTCCTGGCTTTATTCTGTGAGTGGTCAAGCCATAGCAAAATAAACAAACAGAGAGAGAGTAAAGGAGAAGAGAGGAGAATTGAAAATTAGCCTGGGAGCAGCAAACAAAATAAAGCTAATATTTAGCTTATGTTATGCATGACCTTAACTTAAAGTAGTTGAGGCCTCACTGAATTAAACAGACTTTCAGACTCTGAAAGTAGGACTAGGGACAAGGAAGTGTGGAGGTGATATCTGTAATGAGGGGCTGAAAAAAGGAAACAACAAATTTTGAAGTTTATCAGGAATGAGAGTGTGTCTTAAAGGCTTCTGGAAGGTGATAGGCTGGGGGATTTGTTCCTCTCCACCTGGTCCCAGTTCTAGGGACCCTTCTCCCCTTTGGCATTTGTGTAGTGAACTCTATCATAAGAAATACAATGAGAAAGGCCCGCATTTCAGCAGCCCATGTACTACACTACACTACACTACAGATTGTAACTTTTCCATGACTTAGAATACTTTATGGAGTTGCCACAGTCAAAAATACTCATTACAACCTGGTGACAAGCTTTTCCAAGCTTAGCTAGGCTAAATTTTGAACAACAGTGGTACACATTCTTACTCAGAGCCTTTCCAGCTTGTGAAGACTTGCCAGAACTTGTACTCTGTTAGCACAGACTTTAATATCCCAGGATCATCTCCACAATCACAATAAGGTTTAAAAGAAGGGATTCATTGAAAGGATATAGGTGGTTGAAATGTAGGCATGTAATCTGTATGCTATTCCAAGGTTTTTTTTTTGTAGATCTTTTAAAAATATTGTTTTAAGATAAAGGTAAAGGAAGGAAGGAGCAGCTTACAGTAAAAATAGAGTGTCAAGCCTAGAGTTAGGAAGGCTAATATTCCTGAGTTCAAATGTGGCCTCAGATATCTATTAGCTTTGTGACCCTGGACAAGTCACTTAACTGTCTCAGTTTCATTATTTGTAAAATGAACTGGAGAAGGAAAGGGTAAAACACTCCAATATCTTTGCCAAGAAAACCCCAAATGCAGTCATGAAGAGTCAGATATGACTGAAAATGACTGAATAACAACAACAATAACAACAAAAGGGAAGGAAGGAAAAGGGGAAGAGGGAGAGAGAAGAAAGAGAAAAGAGGAAAGACAGAGGATAAAAATGAAGGAAGGAAGGAAGGAAGCAAAGAAAGAAGGAGAGACAAAGGAAGAAAAGAAGGAAAGAAAGAAGGAAGGAAGGAAGGAAGGAAGGAAGGAAGGAAGGAAGGAAGGAAGGAAGCAAGGAAGGAAGGAAGGAAGGAAGGAAGAAGGGAAGGAAGGAAGGAAGAAAGGAAGGAAGGAAGGAAGGAAGGAAGCAAGGAAGGAAGGAAGGAAGGAAGGAAGGAAGGAGGGAAGGAAGGAAGGAAAGAAGGAAGGAAGGAAGGAAGGAAGGAAGGAAGGAAGGAAGAAGGGAAGGAAGGAAGGAAGAAAGGAAGGAAGGAAGGAAGGAAGGAAGGAAGAAGGGAAGGAAGGAAGGAAGAAAGGAAGGAGGAAGGAAAGAAGGAAAAAAATGTCACTGGAAAAAATCAAGTAGCCTGTCCCACTGACTGATTTATATGCCCATCCTTTGGTGGCCATGACTAGGTCAGCTCACCTGCTTTGTGCTCCAACCTGGATCACACAGAGACAGACTGACCAGAAGGTAGAGGTGAGGTCAGTGAGAGTTTATAGAGAGAGCACAGAGAGAGAGGGGGGGGGGGCAGAGAGCATAGTCTCACTTATATCCCCTTGTTAGTAGGAAGGTCCTCTAGGAGCCAGAGGGGTTGGGTCATTTAAGGATTGGTCCATGGAGGAGGGAGGCAAGGCTTCCTGAGCACTAAGGTGGAGGCATGGCACTTGCAGAGTGTCTTCTCTTATGGCTAGTCCTACTTCTACATAACACTCACCTGGGCCTTTACCTCTCAGCTCTCACATACCATCCCTGTCCCCTGTTCTGTATTCTGCTCCCATTACATCTCCCCCCCCCCCATTTTTTAAAATAAGACTGAGCATTGTCATGTTGATGAATGAGAAGTTCTTCCTTAAGCATCTCTATAGAGTTTTTAAAGAATATGTATAAAGCATCCTAGCAAAGCAGACAAAAGCAAAAGAAGCAACAATACAAAAATGGCTACATAGAGCCCATGGGATACAATAGAAGGGGATGGGAAAGGAAGTGTTTTGGATCCAATCACTAAGCCAGTCTGGCAAGAGTGATCATCTCTCAGCTATGACACTATTCCTGGGTCATCTTCTCTTCTTCTTCATCCCCTGTTTTAATAGGGACAGCTTTGTTTATTCTTTCTGGAATCCAGCAGCTTTCCTCATCAGGACCTGCAAGATAATACTATCCCGGCCCTCTCCAAAGTACTAAGAATGAATCTTGCCAGTGTTCTTCCTCATCCTTCCAAAGAACCTTTTGAATGTTCTCCAGAGCTTGAAATGCTGTTTTCAGAGGGCCTAATTTTCTGTCCTGTCTATAAAATTATGCCAAATGTATCATTCCTGGAGAGAAGCTGGTATTCCTATCCAGGCACAAAAATTTTAAATATATAAAGCCTTATCCACATCCACCTGTGGGGGCCATCGGGGATTTTGTCTACTTTGTCGCCCTTTCTGTTTAACAAGGATAGCTTTCAAAGTACGATGAGCTCATTCCACTAGGATTATCAGGAATCCTTGCAATATATTTAATAGCAAACAGGACGAAGAACATGGCCATTTACTTAGAGGTATAAGCTGGACAATTGTTGGTCTTTTGGTATTAGGAACTCCGTGAGAGGAGAAGCAACTATACAAATGTTTAATGGCCGAAGGCATGTTCTCATGGGAGGCCACTGTGGCCCAAAGGAATTTAGAAAAGGTGTCAATTCAAACCTGGCTGGCCACACAGCCCACATGTGTCACATCCATTTACCACAAATCATTGGGGAATAAACCCCGAGGAGAAAGGGAACACACTGAACACACTGTCTCACTGTCAGGCTTGTTCCCAGGTGAGTAGATAAAGGTGATGTAGAAAATTAGTGGATAAGTGGAGAAATTCATGGGCATGTTCAGGGGGTGTGGCGACTGTGAGAAGGGAGCACAGTCTGCCACCTCAGTGCCCACAAATAGGCCTCCCGCACAGCATTGGTGAGAATATACATGCAGGACATAAATGGGATGTTTCCTATTCTGTAAAATCAGCTGCAATTCAGCAAGAAGGTGAGCAATTGAAGAGTGCTGAAGTTGTAAGACAGCATCCTCAATGCCTCTGAGCACTTGGACAGCATATAAACTATCAGATATGATGTTAATGGTCTCAGGGTATCTTTTACAGGCCTGGAGAATAGCAAAAAGCTCATTTTTTTCTGGGTATATTCATAAGGAGTCTCTAACACCAAAATCTCTTTTGAGTGCTCATAATAAATTGAGGCCTTGTGGTTCTTAGTGATGTCAGTAAAGACATTTGTGCCTTGCACAGGCTCATCAACAATTGTCTTACCATAATGTGGTTTAGCAAATAATAAGCATATAGAATGGGAGCTTAGTGTAGGCCATTGAGTAGAATATGCCCATGGCCAATAAGTTTGCATCATAACTTTTCTAGCTCCTGGTTCAAAGGGCAAATATAGTAAGGGCTTTTCCCTGTTAGATGAGAAGCTCTTTACTGCCATATGGCAATATGGTTGGTAATATCTTCTGTGGTCTTTTCATGTACACATATTCCAAAATTTTACTACCTTGATGGAATACCATGAAAGAGACTACTAAAGAGACTTCTATGGGACACAGGGGGTCCCATCTCACCATTCCAGATTTAGAAGCAAGATAAATGATTTTATAAATTGTGTCGCAGAGGAGGTCCATTTATGAAGGGAGTTTAGATCAGACTTTCCTTTCAAGATGTCATATAAAGGCTACATTAAAGAAATAGGAATAGGGGCATGAGTTTGTCCAACTAGTTTCTGAAATAGGTTCAGAGAATTCACCTTGTCTAATTGTAAGTTAGGTGTCTGATTAGTAATTGTAGAAGTCCCCATGCAGAGTCCTAGGTAAATGAAAATAGTTAAGTTGGATCTTTTCTGAGGCTACCACCAGTACATGTTGAATGAAAACGCTTATGTTCTCTTTAAGCAGGGATGAAAGATCTTTCCCACTGCTGGTTGATAATAGAAAATCATCCATATAATGCAGTATCATGGCATGAAGCCACGCCTTCCTAATTGGTTCTAGCACTTGTGCTTCCTATGCCTGACACAAGATGGGGCTACAATACATCATTTGGGAGAGTACCTTCTATGCAGATGAGGTCCTGCATTGTTTGTTATCCTCTGGGGCCAGAGAGATGGAGAAAAACCAATCTAGAATGTTCATTACTGTAACTGGCCAGCTGGTGGGTACAAGATTAGGAGATGGCATCTGATATACTCCAAGGCACCAAGAGGGTAAATGACTTCCTTAAACTGACAAGAAGCTAGTTATGGATCAGCAATCTAAAGCAATCTAAATCTAATAATATTTGACCACTTTAACGTTTAAAAATCATTTGAGCACTCTTGCTTCATTTCGTCTTTACAACCACCCTGGGAATTTCAGTTATTATTATTCTCACTTTACAGATAAGGAAACTGAGGCTGACAGAGGTGAACCCCCTGTCCAGGGTCATACAGATGGGAAAAGAGAAATGGATAGATTCATGAGCATTTCTAAGAAACAGTTCAAGGAACCAAATATGTTCTGAAACTGACTTCTCCACCTTAGAGCAAGAAAATTCCTGGCACTTCCACCCTAGGAAGATGTCTGTCTCTCTTTGTGCTTTTACAAGCTGAGAACAGGGAAAAGATGACCAAAGGAAAGGGTTATACAATCATTTGTTATCATATGGAAGATGTGGAGTCAAAGAGAATTAATGACAGGTTCATAAGGAAAATTCAGTGTGTCCCCAAAATTTTAGTGCAGCTTTAAACTACTAAACCTTAAAAATGCATTAAAACTTTTGGAACACTTTGTATTTCAGAGATTTATCCTCCCTACTGGGCCACTCTTTCCAGTAAGATTTTCATAGGACAAAGAGTCTCCTGACCTTTTGCAGACCCAGTCTCAGTGAGAACTACTAGCAGGAGATATGGTCAGAAGTAAAACTGTCAAGCAAGCCTAGTGGCATTCTGCCAGGACTCTTGTTATTTTACTTCTAATTTACAAAATTATAGTTCTAGAGCTTTATATAATAATGATGATGATAACAACTAGCTTTTACATAATGCTTTAATATTTGCAGCTAATCCTTATCATAGTTCTATGAAATATTATCCCCATTATTACAGATGAGGAAACTAAGGCTAAGAAAGGTTAACTAATCCAGGGTAACAACAGCAAACAAGGATCTAAAGTGGAATTTGAACTGTCTTCTTGACTCCATGTCTAACCCTCTAGCCACCCTAGGTGGAACAAATCATAGAAGTCATTTAGTCTAGCCCTCTCATTTGACAAATGAGACATCTGAAAACCAGAAAGATTAAATGATTTGCCCAGGATCCCGCAGCTACTAGAGAAATGTCAAAAGTGGACTTTGAACCCAAATCTCCCTGATTTCAAATCTAGTGCTCTATCTACTGCCTCATGCTGCTGATTCTACAGTAGGGGCTTTGTAGTCAAGCTCCTCTGTGACTTGCTGTCCTTCTATAATTCAAGGAGATTTAGGGGTAAGTGGAGGCTAAAAGGGAGAACATCCTACCATGTGTACACTTGAAAAAGGCTGTTACCAACCTCAAGACATAAAATATCAGTGAGCTTTCTGGAAAATTGGTGAATCATTTTTCAGCCAACTGAAAACATCATGGTGTCATGGTGGCCTTGAGACTGAAGACCTGAGTGCAAATTCAAGTATTCTAGCACTTTGGTACTTGTGTGTAAGAATTAGCAAATTTCTGAGTCGTTTTGAACCTCAGTTTTCTCATTTTTATGATGAGTATAATTCTATTTGAGCCACCTAAAATCATTCATCTATTATGAGGAAAATTACTTTGCACAATTTCTGGCACAGGCTTAATATTTAAATATCTGTTGAATCATAACATTGAATTGTTAACCTTGAATTAGGAGTTGTGCTTTTTTTTTTTTTTTTTAAGGTTGTATCCAGCCTTAGATCTTGTATATAGAAAATATGAAAGGATTCAGACCAAGGTATTTTTTAAAAAATAAGATAATATCCATGTAATGAACAATTTATGCTGGGTAAAAACCAGTATATGCTATTATAACATGAGGCTCAGTGGCTATTCAGACACGATACGTCGGAAACCACCCCAATGCAATCATATTAAGAATACTTTTTCAAGGATTCAGGATAGGTGTTACTTTCTACATAAAGGATTTAGGCAGGCTCAACAAGTTGTTCCTATTTGCATTGTCTTTATAAGTCAAAAAGTTGTTTTTCTTCCATCCATGCCTTTTGAAGGAGCACTATCTCTTCAGCTGTCAGGGTTTACTTATGGAACATTAAAAAAAGCCTTTTGGTCACATTTGTCACATCAAGGGAGAAATCATATAGCATATGTGTGAGGATAGACAGAAAGACAGGAAATTCTCCTTGGTGTGACTTTTGGAGACTAAGTTACTCAAAATCTGCCGTGGCAGTGATTCCCTACTAGTGGACTTTGGGCCCCTTTAGTGAAAAATGCTGATGACAGCATCTTATACATTATATATATATATATACATATACATATATATATACATATACATATATATATATATATATATATATATATATATATATATATATATATATATATAGAGAGAGAGAGAGAGAGAGAGAGAGAGAGAGAGAGAGAGAGAGAGAGAGAGAGAGAGAGAGAGAGAGGAGAGGGAGAGAGAGAGAAAGAGAGATAGAGAAAGAGAGATAGAGAAAGAGAGAGAGAGAAAGAAAGAGAGAGAGAGAGAGAAAGAGAGAGAGAAAGAGAGAGAGAGAGAAAGAGAGAGAGAAAGAAAGAAAGAGAGAGAGAGAGAGAGAGAGAGAGAGAGAGAGAGAGAGAGAGAGAGAGGGGGGGGGGGGGGGGGAGAGAGGGAGTATTGCCTGGTGTTTTGAATAGTTAAATAGTTAAATAACCTGTGTGTGATCCCACATCCAATATGTATCAGAAGACTGTCTTGAATCCAAGAGTCTTTCTGCCTCTAAATCTGACTTCATGAAAACCTGTATATTTTAATGGATAGAGGGCTGACATTAAAAAAAAAGGAAGATCTGGGATCAAGCCCTACCACTGTCTAGATTATAGTAATTAATACTTAACAAATGCTTGATAAATTTAATGGGAAAGGAGGGAACTGTGAATTTTGTTGATGAAAAAAAAAAGATCGGGAATCCCTATGTTATTATATTGATATCTGTTTCCATTATGCCAATTATTTGGAATAATAATATTTGTGATATTAAACCTTTCTATATCTTTCTCCACAAATACAAACTTTGCAGTTTAGGATTTAAAGTCCCTAAGTATCTGGGTCTAATCTAGCTTTCTAGACTTGATTTCCTACTATTTTTCTCATGTATTCCATATTCAGCCAAACTGACCTACTTGCTATTTTCTATATATATTTCCTCTTATCTTCTCCATATTTGGAATGTTTCTTGCCTTTCCTCTTCTTTTTAATACCCCAAACTTCCTTCAGGATCAACTTACATGCCGTCATCACTTATAATCTTAATTAGCTGTTAGTTCTCTCCCTTACCCTCTTAAATTGCTTTTTACTTGCTTTGTAGATATTTTGCATTCATGCATCTATGTGTTCTGGCACAACTTGCATTCTTATTCCTATTTTTTGGTCCTTAGGAGGATGGTTGCCATCTCTCACAGGTTTATGAGTAACCGTAGGGGGTTACACTTCTAATATTGTTGCTTCTGAGCTCCTGCCAGTGTCCTTCCCATTAACAATCAATCAACCATATTTAGTTTTTAGAAAAAGTATTCACTAAAAATGTATAAGAACAATTAGTACTATATATTTTATAATAGAAAGAAGGATTGTTGATCCTGGATGTGTGGATAAAGGTTGGATTAGAGATATCTGTGTTGGCAAAGAAGTTGATAACATTGTGGTCAGTTATCAGAGGCAAGGCCACCAACTTCTAGAGATATAATCTCATTGCATCTTATCTCATCATCATCAGATCACCATAGTTTTGTCACAATGTGTTAACACTTTTGCAATGTGTATTCTCCCAGCCTCCCTAGCTCTGACTGTCTTCTGAGTCATTATAATACAGGCAAATGGGTTTAGGACAATCAAAAAAAAGCATATGTAACTGTACTGTCATGCCCTATGTGTGTCTTGTCTATCCCATAATGGACATAATGATGTGTCCTTGCTTGTTCCTCAAAATTTACATTGTTATTATTATCATACACTTAATATAAATTTATGTTGCTATGAAAAAAGCTCCTAGATTTGTTGCATTTCAAGTCTTACCTGTGCTCGTCAGTATTTTAAAAGTGATGTTTAATGTTTAAAAATGGATATTATCACTATCATTAATATTTGCTAACATTTGTATATAATATGCATATATATAGTTTTAATATATACAAGGAACTTTATAAATATTATCTCATTTAATCTTCACAATAATCCTATTATTATCCCCATTTTACAGAATAGAAAACGAAGTAAAAGAAATCATGTGATTTGCTTAGGTCCCCAGAATTCATAAATGTGTTGTTAGATTTGAACTTTTTTCTGACTCTGAGTCTAACACTCCAACTACTATATCACCTAATTGTCTTTTACTAAGAAAAAAATAGCCCTCACTGGAAGTTTTTCAAGTAGAATAAATGCTTTTTGGACATTTGCCTGCCTAGAGAAATTGGTACCCATCCCAAACCCCCCCCCCCCACGCAATAAATAATAGCTGTTATTTATGTAGAACATTAAGATTTACACAACATTTTACATTAATTATTTCATTTGATTCTCATAATGATCCTATAAAGTAAGTATCAAAAATAAAATTAGTCTTGTTTTAAAAATGAGGAAACTGGATACAGAAATGCAGTGATACTCTGGATGTCAACATTGGCAAAATCTGATTCTCCTTTCACTAGTCTTCCCAACCTAGATTATTTCAAGTCTGTGAAATCTAGAAATATTCAAAAACTTTAAAATTAGTAGTATTTTTTCTCTTTCAAACTTTATACAAAAGACCAGCTACTGTTAAGGAACTTTATTGTCAACATTGTCAATTGAGTCCTAAGACTCTTCTTAAGGGAGGGAAGGAAATAAGCATGTAAACATGTATTCTACTTCCTCTTCTCTTACTACCTTTTAAACCCTCTACAAACTGGTTTCTGATCTCATCATTCAACTGAAATTTTCTTGTTCCACCAATAAAAGTAGTCTCTTAATTGCCCAATTAAATGCTTTCTTATTATTTAATTAATTAATGTTTATGCTTCTTGTCCTTCTACAATATTTGACATTCTTGAACCCCTCCCTTTCTTTCCTCTTAGATATTCTCTCTACTCCACTTTCTGCTTTCTTGACTCTTCTATCTCAAGATTCTTTTACAAGTCTGAAACATCCTTCTCAGTCTCCCACACCCAACCATTTATTGTTAGTGTCTCTTACAACTCTGTCCTGGGTCCTGCTCTTTATATCCTCTCACTTGGTGATCTTATCAACTTTCAAGGGTTCAATTATTATCATTATAATTATTACTATAATAATATGCCATTGTTATTATATACTATTATGAATAATATATATTAATAACTTACCACAATTATCCTAGGAATCAGGTCCTAGTCTCTTTGATGTACTTTAATCCCATATCATAGGCTATCTATTAGACATTTCAAACCAAATTTCCAATGGTGTCTCAAACCTATCATATACAAAAGAGAACTCATACAGAACTTACCTTTCTTCAAAATCCAACCCTTCTTCCAAACTTCTATATTATTACTGATGGCATTACCATGCTCCCAGGCACTCAGATTCTAACTTCTATATCATTCTTAACTCCTCACTTTAACTAACCTCACATTTTCAGTTGGTTATCAATCTTATCATTTTAACTTTTTCTTGACTCACATAGGCCAATCACCTTAGTTTAGTCCCTTGTCCCTTTACCACGTAGATTAGGAATTGATAAAGTACAGCCCATGAGATGAATCTGGTCAATGTATGCTTTTATACAGCCAGAACTAAAAACTTCATTTAAAAATGTTTTTAAAATATTCTTAGCTTGACTCTTACATAAGACCAGGCCTATTAGATGATTTGGATAGTTTGTCAGTCAATGACAAATATAGTGCAATATGGATTCTTTTAGTCTAATGATTTTCTTGTAAGCATGACCTGTCATTGTCTCCTGAATAAACTATAGGAGCTATCTATTTATCACAAGGATTAAATATAAACTACTCTGTTTTCACTGGTTTCAATCTACCTCTCCCAATTTCTTCTTCATGAACTCTGTAATCTAGTCTAATGGATGTTCTTTCTATCTCTTTCCTACAACGCTCATGTCTGTTCCATTGCTCTACCTATTTCTTCTGTCTAAAATCTTCTTTGATCGGTAACGAGGTAACTCTTGGAATCCTTGGTTTTCATGGAAACTCAGATTCAAGCATCATCTTCTACATTGCTCTCTCACATCATCCTACCCCAAGGTGATAGTGCCATCCCTGCCAAAATTACCATTCAAGCTGAAACTGCACTAAAATTTGTGAATCATGTACATGTTGTTATTGGAATCAAAGCAAGTGCTTTGTGGGTAAGGATTATTTAATTTTTTTCTTTGTTCCTCTAGAGTTCAGTGCCATGCCTGGCACAAGCTAGAAATTTGATATTGTAGGTAGAAGGGGAAAAAAAAATTTCTAATCCATGCCCAGAAGATAAATTCTTTTTCTGAGTCAATGAATAAAAGCTGGAGAGTTGATTGTTAAATTTTCATCTCAGAAATCAGCAATGGTTACAAATCAAGGTGATTTATTGTTTTGTTAATTGTCTAGATTTAAAGTGTTAATAATGCAAATTAAACATGAAAGTATGTGTACATACAATCCTCCCTTTCTCACCCCCCAGGTTCCCAGCATACCCTTGCCCTAAGGGTAAATTTATCAACTGTTTTTTGGCCAATTAGTGGGGAATTTAGGCAGAACCATAAGGGAGTACAAGTTCAAAATTAGAAAGAAAATTTGTTAGGGTGAGAAAAGTCATGTTGTAGCTCATCCTTAGAGCATGAGCAGATTTTCTGTTAATGTTTCCTGTCTAGTTACTAAGTGGTAAACAAAAACTCTTTTCACTGGCTACTGAGACAGGATTAGTATATACAAAATTATTAATTAAATAGTGCCTCTTAGTGAATAAATTGTCTCTTCCAAAGACAGCTAGGTGATATAGAGTGCTGGGCCTGAAGTCAGGTACAAAAAAAGTTCAAATTCTACCTCAAATGCTAGCTGTGTGACTGGACAGGTTACTTGACCACTATTTATCTCAGTTTTCTCTACTGTAAAATGGGGATAATAACAATACCTGTCTCACAAAATTGTGAGGATCACATGAGATAATAGTAGATTCTATGTAAATGCTTATTTCCTACCCTACTCCGTATCTCCCACCAATACTATTATGCCACAGTCTCCTTGAACTCCTATGTTCTACCTCAGTTTCCCTGCATTAATTTCTCTGAATTATAGCTCCATTTCCTTGAGTTAGTATGCAACCTTCCCCTTTTTTCTGTCCATTAGGGCTGTATTACCCACTCTAAACATTCCAAAAGATAAGACTATCTCAGATACCTAATTGACATCTTTACTTCTGTTTTTTCAGATATTCTGTCTCTAGCCAGACACTTTCTTACTTCCCAGTTAGTAAGAATTTATAGTTTTCACCCCCATCCTGTCAGAACCGAATTTATGGTACACACCTGAAAATTCCCACTCTTTGCCTCCTAACTTTGTTTCTCTTCTCATTAGAGTCCTTCTGAAAGTACCTAATTCATGAGCATGGGTCCCCATCCCTGATTACATCTCCCACTGGCATTCATCTTATTTGGTCTCTATAAGTTTTGCTTCCTTTGTTCCATATCAGCCTAACCCCTAGGTTTCATTTCTTAGATTTCAATTTCATTGCTTTGATTTTTTTTTTAACAAAACTGAAAACTGAGGAAAAACCTTATCCACCTGTGGTAAGTTATTAATATATATTATTCATAATAGTATATAATAACAATGGTATATTATTATAGTAATAATTATAATGATAATAATTGAACCCTTGAAAGTTGATAAGATCACCAAGTGAGAGGATATAAAGAGCAGGACCCAGGACAGAGTTGTAAGAGACACTAACAATAAATGGTTGGGTGTGGGAGACTGAGAAGGATGTTTCAGACTTGTAAAAGAATCTTGAGATAGAAGAGTCAAGAAAGCAGAAAGTGGAGTAGAGAGAATATCTAAGAGGAAAGAAAGGGAGGGGTTCAAGAATGTCAAATATTGTAGAAGGACAAGAAGCATAAACATTAATTAATTAAATAATAAGAAAGCATTTAATTGGGCAATTAAGAGACTACTTTTATTGGTGGAACAAGAAAATTTCAGTTGAATGATGAGATCAGAAACCAGTTTGTAGAGGGTTTAAAAGGTAGTAAGAGAAGAGGAAGTAGAATACATGTTTACATGCTTATTTCCTTCCCTCCCTTAAGAAGAGTCTTAGGACTCAATTGACAATGTTGACAATAAAGTTCCTTAACAGTAGCTGGTCTTTTGTATAAAGTTTGAAAGAGAAAAAATACTACTAATTTTAAAGTTTTTGAATATTTCTAGATTTCACAGACTTGAAATAATCTAGGTTGGGAAGACTAGTGAAAGGAGAATCAGATTTTGCCAATGTTGACATCCAGAGTATCACTGCATTTCTGTATCCAGTTTCCTCATTTTTAAAACAAGACTAATTTTATTTTTGATACTTACTTTATAGGATCATTATGAGAATCAAATGAAATAATTAATGTAAAATGTTGTGTAAATCTTAATGTTCTACATAAATAACAGCTATTATTTATTGCGTGGGGGGGGGGTTTGGGATGGGTACCAATTTCTCTAGGCAGGCAAATGTCCAAAAAGCATTTATTCTACTTGAAAAACTTCCAGTGAGGGCTATTTTTTTCTTAGTAAAAGACAATTAGGTGATATAGTAGTTGGAGTGTTAGACTCAGAGTCAGAAAAAAGTTCAAATCTAACAACACATTTATGAATTCTGGGGACCTAAGCAAATCACATGATTTCTTTTACTTCGTTTTCTATTCTGTAAAATGGGGATAATAATAGGATTATTGTGAAGATTAAATGAGATAATATTTATAAAGTTCCTTGTATATATTAAAACTATATATATGCATATTATATACAAATGTTAGCAAATATTAATGATAGTGATAATATCCATTTTTAAACATTAAACATCACTTTTAAAATACTGACTTTTTTATTTTGAGTTCCAAATTTTTCCCTTACCCCTCTCCCCACCTGCTAAGAGGACAAACAATATGATACCCATTATATACATGTGAAGTCATGCAAAACATATTTCCAAATAGTAGTAACAACCATCTCAAATATTGTAAACTCTCCATATTGAATGGGATAAAGCATTAAAAGCATGTTTGCAAAACACCTTATATGTGTATTCATCCTCACAAAAACTTTGTGACGTAAGTGCTACTTTACAAGATGAGAAACTAAGCCATTCTAAGTATGAATCTATCCATTGCTTCAACTTCTAGACAAATCTATGATTTCAGTGCTTTAACTTAGAGATAAATCACATGGAACAAAGCAAATTAAAATTGGTTTTTAACTATATCAAGGCACCAAAATAAAACAGGCAAATTGGAATTTATCTGAATATTACATAGCAGTTTATCTGGTAAAACTTTCCCATCATAAATTAAGACTCTGTACTCCAAATTGCTATTTTTAATTAGTTCCAAAGAAGTTGATTTCCTTCCATTAAAGGAATGGATCTTGCTAGATTTATGGGAAATTTTCATGTCATAATAACAATAACTTATCTTTTACCCACATTTGACAGCTGTAATCATTAAAGACAATTCTTTTAACTCTATTGCAATATAAGAGAATAAGAAAGCTTATGGAGGATTAGAATAGAAAACTTGTATTGAGGGAGAAAAATATTGTCATTCCTAAAAAGAGGAATCAAAATTATAAGGTTCCTTTTCCCTCAAAATGTTAGAGGAATGCTCAGTTTGCTTTTCCAGAGTCGTAACTCTTATAGTCTTATGGTGTCCATACCTGTGTTTTTTTTAGGCATTATTCTATTGTCTTCCCCCCCCCCCCCTCGATTATGGAGGGAATATTTCTTAGGATATGTTGAAACCCTGTTTTGTAGTGCTCTTTCATGAAGACTATACATAGAAGTCACTTATGTGTTGTTACTTCAATCATGTCTAACATAATGTAACTCCATTTGTGTTTTTTTTTGGGCAAAGATACTGAAGTAGTTTGCCATTTTCTTCTTCAACTTACTTCACAGATAAGAAAAATGAGGCAAACAGGATTAAGTGACAGCTAGTAAGTGTCTGAAGCCAAATTTAAACTCAGATCTTCCTGGCTGCAGGCCAGCATTCTATTCACTGCACCATCTAGGTGTCTATGTGGACATCACTTAGAACAATTTTTAAAAAAATATTGGACAAAAAGTTAATTACAGAGTCCCGGATTAATTTGATAACAATACAAATCAACTGAGGAATTATGGACCTAACCTTTGTTTGGAGGCATCTGAGAGGTACCTACTCATGGAGTCCGTGGTGTTTTGCTGAAAGGATGCAGGGAACTTTGATAAGTAATTGACTGAGGTTTAGTGTCTTAGGAAGGGGAGGATAATAGATATAGGTCTGGACCTATAGACCTTAGAGTCATCCAGTTTAGTCCTGTCATTTTATAGCTAAGGAAAATGAGGCTGAGAGAGGGCAAACCAGGACTCTAGTTCTAAAACTGTTTCCAATGTACACCTTCTATACTTCTGGCTCACTGTTCCACTCTCCACTGCAGTCACTCCAAATCTTTTCATCCCTCCTCAAACTTCCCCTGGTTCCCCTTCTCCTCACTAGCTGAGAATTTTGCCTCACATTTAACAGGAAAAAAACGAGGTCATTTGCCATGAATTCCCTTCTCTCTTTGTCTCCTTCCCCTTTGTGTCACACAAAGAAATGGGCTTGTTCCTTACCAAGGTCCACTCCTCCACCTGCATGAATGAAATCATTCTTTTGTCTCCCCCAGCAGATTGTACCCTCTGTCATTCCCACTCTTTCAGTTATTTTCAGTCTCTCCCTATTGCATTCGCTATATTTTCTGCTCTCTGTGGCTAAACTCCTTGAAAATGCTGTCTAGAGTGGGTACTTACACTTGCTGTCTTCTCATCTCATGTCTTGATTATTGCTATATCCACATATTGATTACTGCAATGCCTGTTGGTGGATCGGCCCCTTCCAATCAATTCTCCTTGTAGCCAGCAAAGTGATTTTTCTAAAATTCAAACCCCCTCCTTCTGCCAATCTCTCCCCCAAAAACCTCCCATTTACACACAATAAACTTCAATGGCTCCCTAGCCTTCAAGCAAATATGAAATGCTCAGTTTGGTATTCAAAACCCATCATAACTAAACCCTCTTCTACCTTTCTAGTATTCATTCCCTGTCTTCTTTCACAGAAAATTCCTAAAAATGCAGGATACCACATGCATGCAGCTACTAAAAATTTATACTACTTAATTTCATTGGGGCCTTTCCTACCTTCCAGAATTTATTTTATTCATTTCTTACTGATCTCCTAGTATCTTTCCCATAATCTTTGTTCTTATCCTTTTCTATTATCCCCAAGTCAAGTATCTGATCGAGGAACTTATAAGACCCCTGTATTCCACTTTTATTACAATACATTTGCAATTAATTATTCAGTTCTTGAGGTTACTTTTTTTTAGTACAACTGTAGCTCTCCTCAGTTGTAAACTCCCTGAAAGCTGCCACCCTGCTTCCACATCCCTCCCCCATAAAGGCATATTTTGGGCCAGTTTCTACTCAAGACTATAACTCATGACCTTACCACTCAATTTCCTTGAGACAAACCAAAATATACATGATTTCCAAACAAAGACACTTACTTAACAGCATAGCAAAATACATTTCCTTGTTTCCAAGGACATCGTGGGAAAAGGATTATGTATAGGAAATAAATCTGGAGGGGACATATGGGAACACATGTGACAAGGAAGACATAAAGACTCCCAGGACAGCTCCTCCTAGGTGGCATCCTTACTAAGATGCCTCCTCTACTTCAAGTGTTGCCATTTGCTGTTTCTTGGAAGGATTGCTGGTGTCATCTGGTTAGTCCAGCTGTGGAATATATTTGCTATAGGCCTAGAATCTCCTCTTCACTATTCAGTCATTCATAGGTTTTGTGCTGAATTACCACTGCAGTGAAGATTCTCTGTTGCCAAATAGCGGGTGACATAGTGGATAGAGTACTCGGGTTGGAATTATGAAGACTAAGTTTGAATCTGGCCTTAGACTCTTACTAGCTGTGTGCCTGGGTAAGCCACTTAGCTTCAGTTTCCTCATTTGTAAAATGGGTATAATACTAGCACTTGGATCAAATAAGATAATATTTGTAAAGTACTTAGCATAGTGCTTGACATACAGTAGGTGCTAAATAAATGCTTTTTTTTCCCTTCCCTGTTATTGGAAACTGAGGTAAGATGATCAATAATTGATGTTGTAGAAGGATTATCCCAAATGGGATCATCAAAAGTTGGATATAACTGAATAACAATAAAAAAGATTATAGAGGTCTAATCCATCCTGCTCATTTTTACATAGCTAGTAAAGAATAGAGTCAATATGGAATCATAGGCACGCTCATTTCAAATCCAAATCATTTTATCATTTACTGTGATGTCTCTGGGAACGGGTTAGGCTAGATGACTTTTGCTATCTCTTTCACTTCAGGGATTCTGTGAATCAATCAAGAAACATTTCTCTACTAACACATTGTAAGTGACATTAAATGATAAATGATATTATGACAGCTAGGAAGTGTTAAGTGTCTGAGACCAGATTTGGACTCAGGTCCTCCTGAATTCAGGGCTGGTGCTCTATCCTCTGCGTCATCTAGCTGCCCCCCTTTCTTTCCTTTAAAACACTTTTGCCTCCATTCTGGCTATTGATTCATCTCATTTTCCTTTCACAATCATATTTCTGGAACAAATGCTCAATACCCATTCCACTCACTCATGTCTTCATTCATTGCCATGTGTCACGATGGTTTCTGTCACTCTACTGAATCTTCTCTTATTCTCAAACATATTTAAAGACTTCCTAATTGTGATGCTGAGTGGAATGAGCAGGACCAGGAGATCATTATACACTTCAACAACAATACTATATGATGATCAATTCTGATGGACGTGGCTCTCTTCAACAATGAGATGAACCAAATCAGTTCCAATAGAGCAGTAATGAACTGAACCAGCTACACCCAGTGAAAGAACTCTGGGAGATGACTATGAACCACTTATAGAATTCCCAATCCCTATATTTTTGTCTGCCTGCATTTTTGATTTCCTTCACAGGTTAATTTCACTATTTCAAAGTTCGATTCTTTTTGTACGGCAAAATAACTGTATGGACATGTATACATATGTTATATTTAACTTAAACTTTAACATATTTAACATGTATTGGCCAACCTGCCATCTGGGGGAAGGGGTGGGGGGAAGGAGAGGAAAAGTTGGAACAAAAGGTTTTGCAATTGTCAATGCTGAAAAATTACCTATGCATATATCTTATAAATAAAAAAGATATAATAAAGAATTAAAAAAAAAGACTTCCTAATTACAAAATCTAATGGCCTCCTTTTCCTTCTTCTATAATAATGGACTCAAAAGTGCTCACCTTTTGCTTCTGGAGATTAATTCTACTTTTGTTTTCTGAAACTTTTGTCTTTTCCAGATGATTCATTATTTTTTAAATACTTCTATTTCATTTCCTTATAATTTTTTCTTTCTCCTCAAATAGGGCATTCTTTTAGGGTCTCCTTTTGGCTTTTGTTTCTCTTATCCTGTTTACTTTTCTCAAGAAATCGTTCATGTTTTAAGGCATCATTTCTATGAAGCTGTGTACTAGACCTTTTTACTTCAATGTCCTGGTATAATTTCAAAATCAATAACACTCTCTCGGATGTTCTTGATTCCATTAGTGGTCTTTCTATCCTCAAGACTTGAAATCTCAGAGTCACTATTTCCTTCCCCTTTACTTTGCTTGGAACATATGATCAATGACTAGATCTTATCATCATATGCTAGATATTAGCTCTGAAATCTATCTATTCCATTGCATTGCATTATATTCTCAACCTGATCACTATCACACTTGGATTCAATTAAATTCTTTTCAATTAGCATTAAATTGCTCTTACATGGCACTTGGGCATGGTATCCCCATATATCTTAGGTGCAGAATGATCACTAGGTCTTTCTCTTCCCTTTAGTGGTCTATCATGCCCACATTGAATACAATCTTGCAGTTTTTACCATTTTAAAAATTATTAATTATTGTTTACTTTTAATAATAATTTATTTAATAATTACCTATTAACTAGCATTTTTAATTTCTATTGTTTCTTCATTCTTTTTTATTATTATAACTTTTTATTGACAGAACATATGCATGGGTAATTTTTTACAACATTATCCCTTGCACTCACTTCTGTTCTAATTTTTCTCTTCCCTTCCTCCACCCCCTCCCTTAGATGGCAGGCAGTCTTATACATATTAAATATGTTATAGTATATCCTAGAAACAATATATGTATGCAGAACCATACATTAACTAGCATTTTTTAAAAATAAACTTTTTTTGCTGTCATTTTATTTTCATATCGTCTGCATTTCTCGATATTCTACTTGATTCTTTCCTCCCAGAAAATAATCTCTTAAAATAAAAAATAAAAATGAGGAAAATTTTTTTTATCAAAACAAAGCAATATACTTTTTAAATTATTTTATTTTATTTTATTTTTTTCCTGAGGCTGGGGTTAAGTGACTTACCCAGGGTCCCACAGCTAGGAAGTATTAGGTATCTGAGATCACATTTGAACTCAGATCCTCTGAATTCAGGGCAGGTGCTCTATCCACTGCGCCACCTAGCTGCCCCCCAAAGTAATATATTTTTAAACAATTATATTTCCAAGAGAAGCTAGACAGGACCTCAGAAATCTTTAGATCTAACCCTGCCATTTCACAGATGAAGAAAATGAAGTCAAAAGAGATTTAAGTGACTTTCACAGTCTCACAATTAATTTTTTAGGCAGATTAGAATTCCAGACTTAATCTAGCAAAATAGCCATTCTAGCTGTTGCTTCTACTCATTCTATGTTCAATGCTCTGGAGTCATAGACCCCCACTTCAAAGAAACCAGTACATTTAACTAGTCTCCCTGCTCCCAGTCCTCAGCCCTCCCCACCCTACATTTTTGTGCTATTAGGTTAATCACTCTTTTATTGTTGCTTTCATCTGGTCACTCCCCTGATCCAAACCTTTAACAGATATCCATTTCCTATAATACAATTTCAAATTCCTTAGTCCATCTTTCAAGATCCTGTATAATTCCAAAGTGCTTTTCAAATTTTATTATTATTCATTCTTCCTTGACCTGAACCCTCTACTCTGACCAAGGTAATTTTTCTTACTGCTTTTTATACAGGCTTTGTACATTTCGTCACTCTTAAGTCTTTGCTAGCGATGCTTTCTCAGCTTGGAATGGAAATGGAATCAGTTCTTCCCTGAATAATAAATTCTACTCTATCCTTCAAGTCCCAATTCAAATTCTACTTTCTCCAGGAAGTTTGGCTGGCAAACATTATTGTCTGTATCAGTTCATTTACTTTCTTGTATTTCTGTGCTTTAAGTTTTATTCCTAAGCTTCTTGAAGGCAAGAACCATACTTTTTATTTTCTTTTTGTTTCCTGCCGGCCCAGTGGCCACCTCTGGCCCTGGCATCTTTCTAACTGAGCTTTACTTCCAAATTTCTACAATAAACCTTTTATTTATCAATCTAGGTTTTCGGGCCTGTAAATTCATTTACAGGGGACACTGCGCCTCATGGGATCTTTGCGCCGGCCAATGGGGTTCCCCCTTTCTTTTCCCTCATTACTGGGACTGCAAATACAAAAATAAGACAGTTCTTGTCCTCAGGGAGCTTGATTCTAAGGAATTATAAGAGAGATATATAGGAGAATGGTAGCTAGAGAAGGGTGTTATGATCAGGAAAGAAAGGCACAGGAATGGTGAATGCACTAACATCCATTTCCATAGACAATTTTGGTCCTGATTTTTATTGGATTCCCAAGGTTTTGGAATATACAAAAGAAAAACAGAAAAAAATTTTCTCTGTTGTTTTAGGTTATAATTGTATGATCAGTTATCTAGTGTATTCCTTTAAAAAATCAGACCAATTCCTTTTGTCATTAATTTAATGATTAAAATATTGAAATTTCTTGCATTATTGAATCTGTATTGATATTGAGACTAGCATAAAGATTTTGGTTCTTTAAAATGCACTGGATGATATATTCACCTTAATTTCCTTATCAGTAAAATGAGAAGGCTAGGGTAGGGTGCCTATGATTCTTTCAGAGCTAAATCTAAGATCCTATGAACCTGGAGGAGGAGGAATTTAGAATTTCTCTATACAGTAATGGAATCTAACAATAGTGATTGACTAATTGATACAGTATTTTATAGTGGTATGCATTGCTTTAAGGGTTGATTGCATACATAATAAAGGCAAACTTAAAAACATAAAATAGCAATAAAAATCAGAAGCTAATAAAGCAAAAAAGAATTCCCAAATGCTTTTCTACTAAATATTGATTGCCAAATAATACCTTCCCAAATCAAATCCCCTACCTAAAACAGAAGTTACATTTAATTTTTTGAACTTTTATTGATATGTTGGTTTTTATTCCTTTCATTTCCAAATATATCTCCTCTTTCTCTCTTTCCCAGAGAATGCCCCCCTACACTTTAGAATCAGAGCTCTACTTTAACAAAGAGTTAAAAGTCAAACAATAGGAAAACATTCTGACCATAGAAATTTACTATAGTAACAAGGAAGATCAAAAGATATAATCAGAAAATAACATCAAGGTTCCTACGTCCAAAGCCTCCAAGAAAAATAAGAATTGGTCTCAGACAATAGAAAAGTTCAAAAAGGATTGTGAAAATTAGGTAAGGATGGTAGAGGAAAATTTGGGAAGAGAAATGAGTGATACCAAAACATCATGAAAAACAAGGCAACAGTTTAGTAAAGGAGACAACAAAATACTGAAAAAAATAACACCTTAAAAAAAACTAGGCCAAATAGTAAAGGAAGTACACAAAAAGCCCAATGGCTGTATCACTCTCTGGAGTCTTTCACATTACTAAAACTGAGACGGAATGCTATGGATAATAAGTCTATCTCCTTTTTTATGTGGCTATCACAATGCTCTGGGGAAAGATATCCATTAAAAAAAATTCTGTTCTGAATTCTCTTCCTCCTTTCCATCCCCTATCAGCCATTGAGAAGACAAGAAATACTATGTTGAAAAAAAACAAAAAATTAAGAACATGAAAAAAATATGCTTCAATCTGCATTTAGAGTGCATCAGTTCTCTCTCTGGAGGTAGATAACATTTTGCACCACAAGTCCTTTGGGACTGATTAGAGTCTAATCTGGGACTGATAGATAGCTATATCTTTCACAGTTGATCATCAGCATAGAAACCTTGATGTTGTTATTTTCTGATTGCATCTTTTGATCTTTCTTGTCACTATAGTAAATTTCTATGTTCAGAATTTTTTCATCATTACTATATTATTGTTGTGCAAAGTTTAGAGAAGCCACCCCAAATGTTCATAGGGAGTATTTATGTCTGACCTGTGGCAGAGTATTCTGAACTCTTATTGGTCTGCTCAGCTACAGTTGAATAGACTCTACTCAACTCTAACATAGTATATCATTTTGGTCTTCTTTGTGGATGAAGGACAACAATCAATCATGTACAATGTTTTTCTAGTTCTACATTGCATCAGTTTATATAAGTCTTCCCAAGTCTTTCTGAAAACACCCCTTTCATAATTTCTTACAGCCCAAGAAACTTCCATCACAATAATATAAAAGTTGTCTATTCAATCCTCACCTAATAGAAGGTTAGGAAGAAGCAGTAGTCATCAAGGCCCATGAACGCAGGTGAACAAGCTTATAATACCTCTTTCAAGCACTTTGTACCAATCATTCTGAGCCAAACAATAACCAAGTAGTTTGGTCCAGGAACTATTGTTGGTTCAATGAGAACCAGAGTGATTTAGGTTTAGCCCATAAAGTCCTTCAAGATATCTTGTAAGGTTTCTGTGATTAAACCTTGCATTCCTTTAAGCAGAGCATGAGCAAATAAGGGCTAACTACCCTATGTGGAGAGAGGGAAGGGAAGGGAAAGAAGAAAGTAGAGAATAGAAAAGAAAAAAAAAACCGTGCTGTCCAACTAGCTAGTTCCAGTTAAGTCCTCATTGGGGCAACTTTTGCTCCTACTCACAAAGGTGCTTTGTCCTTTGTTCTCAAGGAGGGCCATGATATTAGCATGCTGTGATATGCAAGTGAATTGGATTAAAATGAGGGAGAACTGTGACAAGTTACCAGCTTCACTTTCAGGCCATCTCTGCTGGTTCTGATCTATACTTTCTACTGGATCCAAATGGCTTTGCAAGAGAGTGTGAAGCTGGTGATATTTGCCTGTCAATTACTTGACCAGTAATCTCAATTATCCAGAAAATAGGTTAAAACTAATTCAGAAAAAAGCCTTCAAAGCAATCAAAAAAGGGTGTTTTAAAATCTATGCCAAAAAGCTCATGTACCTCATTCAGAGTTTAAAGATAGTTGAGCCTTGGAGTCATAAAGACCTAAATTTAATTCCTGCCTAAGACTTTTAAAAAGCTATGTGATTCTGGGCAAATTACTTAAATTTTGTCTATTTCAGTTTCCTTCACTATAAAAAAAAGGGATCATAATAGCATCAATCTCATAAAGTTGTGAGGATCCAATGAGATATCTGTAAAAGCTTAGAATAGTGCTAAGCACATATAATTGCTGAATAAATGCTTATGAATTTACCTTTTTATCTCTTTCTCATCTAAGCTCATAGACCCCTGGGAGTCTCAGAACTCCAAGATAAGAATGTTTATTCTAGACATATTAAATAGGAGATTAACCTTGGTAATTTAAGATTTCAGTCAAGGTCCTGTCTCTGACACTTGATAACTTGTGATGACTTTATTAGAAACATCACTTAACCATTCATTGTCAGTATAACTATAAGTTGTAGAGTAAGTATTTATACTTGTAAGTATTATAGCAAGAATTATAGAAGTTTCCTCACTGCGAGTTTCTTTCACTGCTGAAATAACAGGTTTGGTCTCTCTTCTCTACCCCACCATTGTTTTTTCAAGAATGATGGACAACAATTCCAATGGACTTGTGATGGAGAGAACCATCTGCATCCAGAAAGAAGACTATGAGGACTGAATGTGGATCACAATATAGTATTTTCACATTTTTCATTGTTGCTTGCTTTTTTCTTTCTTTTTCTCTTTTTTCCCTTTTTGATCGGATTTTTCGCATATGATAAATGTGGAAATATGTACAGGAAAATTGCACATGTTTAATATATATTAGATTACTTCTTGGTCTAGGGGAGGAGAGAAAAGGGTGGGAGAAAAATTTGGAACACAAGGTTTTGTAAGGATAAATGTTGAAAACTATCTTTGCATGTATTTTGAAAATAAAAAGCTATTATTAAAAAAAGAATGATGACCAATAGTTTGAAAAGGAGAAAAATGTAAAATCTAAAAAATGCAAATATGAGGCTTTTTAAAATCCAAAATTATTGTTCATAATAATAGTCAAGAAGAGAAAATAAAATGGTGCTAAGTGTATTTCAAGAAGCCCAAAGAGCATGGAATACATTTTAGATATGTCAATAGTTAACAATATTTTTATTTAAAAATTTTTTATTTTCCCCAGTTACATGTAAAAACTACATTTTTTGGTTATAGACACCCATTTTTCTTCTTCTTTTTTAAAAATATATTTCCTAATGAATCATATTGGGAGAGAAAAATAGAATAAAAAAAAAACACAAGAGAAAAAAATCAGAAGAAAAAGAAAAATAAGCATGAGTTGATTTATATTCAGTCTCCATAGTTCTCTCTCTGGATGAAGATGGCCTTTTCCATTTAAAGTTTATTGAGATTACCTTGGATCACTAAACCACTGAGAAGAACCAAGTCTGTCATAGTTGATAATTTCACTATCTTGCTGTTGCTGTGTATAATGTTTTCCTGGTTTTGTTTGTTTCGCTCAGCATCAGTTCACATAAATCTTTTCAGATCTTTCTAAAATCAACCTGTTCATTATTTTTTATAGAATAATAATATTCCATTACTTTCATATACCATAATTTATTTTTCCATTCCCTAATTGATGGATATCTACTCATTTTCCAGTTTTTTTGTCATCACAAAAAGAGCTGCTACAAACATTTTTACACATATAGGTCTTTTTCCCTTTTTTATTATTTCTTTGGGATATAGACCCAGTAATGCCATTGCTATATCAAAGGATATGCAAAGTTTTATAGCCCTTTGAGCATAGTTCTAAATTTCTCTCCAGAATGGTTGGAACTTTTCACAACTCCACCAACAATGCATTCGTATCCCATTACTAATATATTTTTAAAAATAATGCTTAGAGTAAGGGAGGGTTGAAGAGAGTGGATTAAATAATCATTTATTAAGTATTTATTATGTGCCATGCACTATGCTAAAGATTTTACAAATTTATCTAAACAGAGTGAGCTTCTAAATAGGTCAGCTAAGTGGCAATAGGTGCTGGTCCTGGAGTCAGGAAAAGCTCAGTTCAAATTTGGCTTTAATTGTGTGATTCTGGGCAAGCTTCAATTTTCTTATCTGCAAAACAGGCTAGAGAAGGAAATGGCAAACCCTTCCAGTGTCTTTGACAAGAAAATCTCCAAATGGAATCACAAAGAGTCAGACATGACTAAAATGACTAAACAACAAATCAGTCATTTGAAAAGAAAATTTCCTAATGTAGAATAATCCCAACATTATTGGACAGTGAGGGCATTACTATAATATCAAGCCATGGTAGAAGAACAACTTTAATATATTTTATTTTTGGTGAGGCAATTGGGGCAAAGTGACTTGCCTAGGGTCACACGGCTAGTAACTCTTAAGTGTCTGAGACCAAATTTGATTTAGGGCCAGTGCTCTATCCACTGTGCTATCTAGTTATCCCCACTTTTAACATATTTTAAAAGTACATTTACTTAATTGAATCTTACTTAGATTAAATCACAATTATTTTGCACTTCCTGACAGCAGGCACAAGATAGCATGGGCTTGGGATGAAAGTTTCACTGTGGATAATTTTCAGAGTGCTTCTTAAACCCATGAATGATGGTAAATTTGGTAACTACATTCTATAAGAATGCTTCTAAACATCTCTATCTGTGTGTTTTGAAACATGCGTTTTAGGGAGGCTTCAAATCAAATCATTTTCTTTCTTTCTGATGTCACCTTGGCATGCACCACTAGATGGTGCTGGGTAAACAGAGAGGATGCTTGCAAACTGGCAGGTTCTTGAATCTCCTTCCCTGATGTGTCCCCTCCCCTGACTCCACATCATTCCCCTGGGTATAGTTGATGCTCTTAGCTCAATTTCTTTAGGAATATTTAGTAATAACAAAGTCCTTTTTATACTGATCAAACATAAGCAGAAATAGGTAAACATACAGGGGGGGGGGCAGTCTTCTTTTGTCTGTTATTAAAAAAGGTAAAGCCCAGTACCAAGAAAAAAAAAAAAAGAGTGATGGGTTTTAGTGATGTCTTCAGTAATGAAATATCTTTTGAAATATATGGGATTCTCTACTTTGAAGTGGAACTTATTTTAAAATGGAGAGTTAAGAGACCAGAGAAACATGAATTGACCTTTGATAATAATATATAGCTTATTAACACATTGGCAGCCTGAGTTAGGGGGCTTTTAGGTCCAAGTCTATATCTTTTAAAAGAAATGGAGATGGGAGGAGGAAGGAGTCAAGAAAATGAAGGACATTTATGCAAAATTGAAGAAGCAAACATCTACATGAATAGCCTGTGTGTACACACAAGAACTGCATTTTCTGTATTGACTAAGGCCATTCTATTTAATACTGGAAGAAGTCTTTAGACTACCCCAAACAGCCTATTTCAACAGAAGTCAGCATTTAATCACTCCTTTATAGAACCTGACTCTTATTTCAATTCAGGCAAAAACATGTAATATGGGGGGGGGGGGATGTGCTAGGAATAGAGTAATCTTTGTTTCTACTCTTATCCTGGAAAGGGAAAGAGGAAGTGAAGTATTTGATTAATGTATAACTTTAGGTGTTCAAAGTGAATCTGGGTGATCCAGAGAATGAAGCCCTCTTCCTTACCTTATAAATCTTTAAAATGTAAAGAATATAATCCTACAGAACTGTCAAAAAAAAGTTCAGCACTTTTAAAAATTATTGCCAAACCAGTTAGTCTCATTTCTTGACATGATGCCTGAATTCAGGATAAAAGTACTTCCTTCTGTGGACCTAACATAGAACACCACTCAAATAACATCCCCCTTATTGCTTCCTCCAGGAAGAAAGGGCCATTTAGAGCTGAGTGTAGCCCAGATTCCTTTTGAAGGTTTCTGAATTCTCCAGTCAAAAGGAAGTAGAATCCAATGCCTAGAAGCCAGAAGGATCTTTAGAGGCCATGTAGTCTAACCCTTCATTTTATTTATTTTTGTTTAGTCATTTTTCAGTTGTATCCAACTCTTCATGACCCTATTTGAATTTTCTTGGCAAAGATATTGTAGTGGTTTGCCATTTTCTTCTCCTACTCATTTTATAGTAAGTAAATTGAGGCCCAGAGAGATTTAGGGACTTGTATAAAATCACATAGTCATAAATGGCAGAGGTAGGGGTCAAGTCCTCAGCCTCTAAAGCCATTGTAATGTGCAGAGGATGAATTTGAACTCCAATCTTCTGGCTAGAAGTAGTATGAACCTTTCAAATTTAGTGCATGGGGTGTCACAGGTTTGAAGAAAAGAAATTGAGAAATATGAAACACAAGAGACTGTATTTAGGCCTAGCATAATGACTTCTCCCAAACTACACAAAATACACTAAGCAAATGTGGAGACAGAGCCGTACATAAATGTGTGTGTTCCCTCAAATGGGCACTAAAATAGTAGAATTCAAACTTAAATCATGTTTCTTGAGTCAGTGTCTATACTGGGGTGGGGGTGGAAGATAAAGACTGAAGCAAGAGACTGGAAACCTTTCCCAAATGACACCAAACTGAATATAACATAGAAAAGTCAGTGCTCAGAGAAGTCGGTGACAATGTGACTCCTGCACATTGCCACAGAATGACATACTCTGTAAACATATTGCAAAGGATTAAAACTCCAATCTGTCATGCTTGTCCTTTAGTGGCCTCAGGACATGTGGCCTGTGATTGATGGTGGTGCTGAGGCCAGCATCACGTCTGCTGACCTCAGGGGAAGATCTTTGTGGGCACAGTTAGCTGCAATGTGGGCACAGGGCTAGCAAACGTTGTAAAAGAAAGAAATCTGGACTCTGGCACATTGCTTAGAGCTGTTGAAATTGGCACTCAGTGGCAACTGGAAACCAAGCAGTGGGAAACCTAGTAAAGATATGCAAATAGAGGCTGTGATGGCACTGCAAGCTGGCAGTCTTTTTTTTTTTCAGTCGTGTTCAACTGTTTATAGCTCTATTTGGATCTTCTTGGTAAAGATACTGAAGTAGTTTGCCATTTCCTTCTCCAGCTTGTTTTATAGATGAGGAAACTGAGTCAAATAGGGCTCAATGACTTGTCTACAGTCAGACAGCTACTCAGTGTCTGAGGTCAGATTTAAACTCAGGGGGGGACAGCTAGATGGCACAGTGGATAGAGCTTTGGCCCTAAAATCAAGAGGACCTGAGTTCAAATTTGACCTCAAACTCCTATTGCTTCACACAAAAAACTAGTTAAGATGAGCCTTTTTAACTTCAGGTCTCCACATTCACCTTATGGCCTCTAGAAAACTGACTTTATAGAGTTATTAGGAGGTATATCTTCCATACACTTTATATTTGTCGAAAATGTCTTAACAGTCTTGAGGGGAAAAAGATGGAGGCAATATTGTACTAGGAACCAAGAAATCAACCCATAAGCTTATCATGTGCCAAGCACTCTGTTCAGAGCTCAGGAAACAAAAGCAAAAGTGACACAGCTTGGATGTGTCTCCTCATATCCCATCTGCACCTTGGACACAGTAGTAAACAGTGTTAAATGCTAGAAGATGTGGAATACCTTTCTGTAGAGGTCTTGGTCATGGTACAATGAAAGAGAATTGAACTTAGAATCATAATGGAATAGGCCCCAGCAAGGTCTTTGTTAGTTCTTGTATGTGCAACATTCATTAAAGGGGGCAGAAAAATAAGATGTTGTTGCCCATTTAGCCAGGTGTAGGAGATATGTGTCATGTTTAATGTTTCAACGTCTGGAGCCCCAGCAGAGTCTTATTAGTTGAATGGTTAAAGGGTTACCTCCCTTGGATAGAGACAACTCTTTCTTTAAATATCCATCAGGCAAATTCCTCAGACCAACCAGTTTCTTGATGCTGCTTGGTGATAATAAAGTCCTTCTTTTGATAAATGAGTTCATTCTTACATTTCAAACCTACTCTCCCACTGAAATAGGACCTGAGTTCAAATTCTGACTGCCAATTACTACCTATGTGATTGCAGATAAATCACTTAATAATTCTACACTTCAGTTTCCTCATCTGCTAAATGAAGATTTGTCTAGATAAGTGATATAAAACTCAATTATAAACAAGAAGAGTAAAGGGACATTAACTTAGAAAACTACATAGTTATCAATGTTCTATTGTAGTTTTGTTTATTTTGTTAAATATTTTTAAATTATGTTTTAACCTGGCTGGCCTACACTTAGGAGTGTTATGGATCTCTGGCAGGGTTTTTGACACTTCTGCTGTAGAGGATTTCTAAGATCCCTTCAAGATCTAGATCTATGGTCTTATTGTTGAGGGCGGTAGCCCCTTGATATTCCTTGTTTGATCTCCAACTTCCTTTGGGACTTGGACCTTTGATACAAGATCTGGTCAAACTAGCTTGGGCTATCTGAGCTGGCCAGGGTTTTACAGACCCCATTCTAATCTGCTCAGATAGACCAAATGCCATCAGGAAATTCCTTTTTGGGAAGAGACTTTTGTCTGTCCCCAAAAAATAACAAGAGAATCCTTATCTTATTTACATCACTGCATAAAGGAGAAAACTCAAAAATCTTCTCTTTGCAAAATGGGCCTTGTACCATGCAGCCATTTTGCCCACCAGCTCTCCGGTGTTTCCATTCTAATCAATAAAGACTATGTTTCCATACAGCAGTAAGCAGCAAATTCATTTGCTGCCGAACCCACCCTTGGTTACTTTGGGGAAGGAAGGAGAGAGAGAAAAGGAACTGACCCATCTCTGTTTAGACCACAATTTACTCCTCCTCATTTACTCCTCATCATTATTATTTATCTGGGATGGTCATGCTACAGAATTTTAGAGGTGGAAAGGACTTCGGATTTTATTATGTATTGGAAACAGTGTTAGTTTTAGAATGAGTGGGATGAGAGTGGGCTCTATATCTATCCTACTTTAGATGATGTGTGTTCTTTGTAATCCTTGGACAATGAGCAAATGAAAAAAGCATTTATTAAGTGCTTACTCTGTCCTGGCCCTAGGCTAAGGATTAATGATAGCCATTAAATCTCTTGAATTTAATTTTTGCATCTGTAAAATTAAAGGGTCAGATTAGGTGATCTCTAAGGTCTTGTGCAGCTCCACATCCTATAATCTAAGTAGTTCCCAATTTATGCCCTAAGGAGTTACTGCAAGGGGGCTGTGTATCCAGACCCTATCAAGCACTGTAATATTGGTCTTTATTTAATGTTAACAACAAATGCAGTGTGGTTTTACATAATAAATAAGTATACTTTCTGTATACTGAATGATATTTCTTATTTTTCAATTTTACTCAGATGCTATTGTAATTAATGAAGTAGAAATTCATTTATTAAAGATGGTACTGAATTCATGATAAGTTTTGCATTATTGATTTCTTTAATGAAAGGATAATCATTATAACTATCATTTGAAATCCTCAAAAATGGTCCTATGTAAAAAAGAGTTCCTCATATTTTAAACGGATGAATCAGTATCTAAGCTAACTTTCATTCTATGGAAGAATAGAATTAAAATCCTCTACTGGTCTTTTGATTTTAAAGTTATTTTAAAATAAACCCAAATTTGAACTTTAAATTCAAGTGTTGAAGTTGCAGGGTTTTGGTTAGTCCTTAAGAAAAGAAAAACATCAATAGAAATCTTTAAGATTTGTAGACATTAATCATTCCAGCTATATACTGGAACTTCACAAGGTATATTTCTTACATTAAGGGGAAAGGAGGCAAAATAACATGAAAACTACAACTATGATTTTAAATTATTTTTTTTTATTTTTCAATTAGCAAGCATTAATTTTATCTCCTTCCAATATCTGCTCTCTCCCTTGGGAAAGGAAAGTACTGGGGAAGACAAATTCCTTATAACAAATGTGCAAAAATACAAATTTTGAACTCCAAAACCGCTCCCTTCCTTCTTCTGCTGGCCTTTGCCTGAAACAGAAAGCAATTTGATACAGATTCTACAAGTGCAATTATGCAAGAGATATTTCCATTTTAGTAATGTTACGAAAGAAAATACAACGAATGAAAAAAATGAAGTGAAAAATCGTGAGCCTTGACCTTTATTTAGACTCATTGGTTCTTTCTAGAGTCACAGGCTTTTTACTTAATCAAATAAAACAAATTTCCACATTGGCCATGTCCAAAAGTTTTTTTTTCTTTTTCTTTATTTAACTGAACAGTTGGTTACCTCTCTTTCATGAGATTTCAGCATTCTTTGGAATCATGGCTGATTATTGCTTCATTCAAAGGGCTTTCAAAACTGTTTTCACAATGTTGCACATATATAATACTAATAATAATCTTGTATTGTGTTCATGATAAAGGAATCCAACTTCAAGAACTGTGATGCAAATGCATCATCACAATTATATGCTTTCAGAAGAGATATGCATTTAAATCATTATCTGATTCTGTTATTCTGTTTTTATTAGTCATTTCACACATATCTGATTTGTGACCCATTTTGAGGTTTTCTTGACAAAGATAATGGAGTAATTTGTCACTTCTTTTTCCAGGTCATTTTATAGATGAGGAAACTGAGACAAACAGGGTTAAGTGATTTGCTTAGCATCACACTAGATTTGAACTCAGGAAAATGATTCTAGACCCAGCATTCTACAGCAGCACCACCTAGCTGTCCTATTATAATCCAGTAGTATCCTTCTAGATATTTACAATTTCTTGATGAATTAAACCAGAACTGTCAAACATAGGGCCCTCAGGCCGTTGGTAATAATACTTCTTGATGGATCAGAATCAAGTTAATATAGAATAAAGAAATAATAAACAAAATAAAATACAATAAAACATAGGTAATGCTAATATGTGATTTTCTAAGTCAATATGTGGATCATAGGGATCTTTATGTAATCATTAGTGGCCCTGTTTCTATTTGAGTACAACTTCAATAGATTAAATGACTTGAAGATGAAATCTTGATATCTGTGTCAACAAGCTGCTTCCTAGGCAACTGGGCCCTTCAGGGACTAGGAGATATCTAGTTTTGTTGAAGCTAAAGCTTCCAAATTATGGAAGAGAGTCACAATATGTAAAAGAACAACACTGTTTTAGCTGCTCAACTCTTTTTTGCCTTTCCTCTCCAAGATGCAGATAGAAACTCCCCATGAATTTGAGGAGTCAAAATAAGAGCTTACATTAATGTGATTTAAAGCTGCTTATACATACTATTTTATTTTATCCTCACAACAACCTTCTAAAAAACCAGAATTTTGTCTGTATGTCATACATAGGGAAATTGGAGAGAAGGGAGATTTATTTATAGTTAAGGTTATTCCTGTTTACAGAAGTGAAAATGGTAAACTAATAAGATCAAGTAATAAGCCCATGACTCATAATGAAAAATACTATTTACTCCAGAAAGAACTGATGAATCTGAATGAAGATCAAGGTACACTTCTTTATTTTTTTCACTCTTTGTTTGTATTTTCTTTCATAATGTTAGTAAAATGGAAATATCTTTTTGCATAATTGCACATGTATAGTCTGTATCAAATTGCTTACTGTCTCAAGGAAAGGTCAGCAGAAGAAGGGAGGGAGAGATTTTGAAGCTCAAAATTTACAACAAAAAAGTTAAAAGTTGTTTTTATATGTAATTGGGGAGAAATATTATTTGAAAAACTAACAAGCCCATGGTGACTCAGCTAGTAATTGTCAGAAGCAGGACATGGAACTAATTCTTTCTGACTCGAGTCAGTGTTCTTTACCAAACCATACAGTCTCATGAAAGAATGAACTGAGATTCTCAAAACTCCTCTACTCACAGACAAATGGGGTTATGCAACAGGTGCACACACCCTGTTGTCCCCATCCTGTTAAGCCTATTTAGAGAAGCAAGGACTGGATACCAATTTTAATACTGAGAATACAACTATAATAAAATCTCTCCCTATTCATAACGAATCATTCTGTATAATATATAAATTGGGTAAGACCATTTCATGGATGTGGAATTTCTTACATTTTAAAAAGTCTTGTATCACAATCATCCAGGTTTTCTCAAATGGTATAATAACTCATTTAGGCTATTCACATAGATTTTCATATGCTGATTTGAAATCAAAGATTTGTTATAAAATGGATATTCATTTCACAGCTACCTGTCTTCCAACAGATTCCCATAAATTCCTTCCTAGAATTTCAATTCATATTGAACCTTTTTATGAGGTTTTTAAAACATTTTTTATTAAAGCTTTTTATTTTCAAAACATATATATGTTTAATTTTCAACATTCAACGTTGTATTTCAAATTCTTTTATACATATTTCCACAATTATGCTGCACAAGAAAAATCAGATTTAAAAAAGGAAAAAAGTGAGAAAGAAAACAAAATGCAAGCAAACAACAACAAAAAAAGTGAAAATACTATGTTGTGATCCACACTAAATCCCCACAGTCCTCTCTCTAGATGCAGATGGCTCTCTTCATCACAAAACCATTGGAACTGGCCTGAATCTTTTCATTGTTGAAAAGAGTCACATCCATTAGAATTGATCATATAATCTTGCTGTTGCCGGATACAATGATCTGGTTCTGCTCACTTCCCTTAGTATAAGTTCACATAAGCTTCTCCAGGCCTCTTAAAAATCATTCTGCTGATTGTTTTTTTATAGAAAAATAATATTCCATAACTTTCAAAAACCATAACTTATTGGATATCTTTGACAAAGAGAAGATCTAATTCGGTTCCAATTGATCAATGATGGACAGACTCAGCTACACCCAGAGAAGGAACACTGGGAAATGAGTGTAAACTGTTTGCATTTTTGGTTTTCTTCCCAGGTTATTTTTACCTTCTGAATCCAATTCTTCCTGTGCAACAAGAAATTCGGTTCTGCACACATATATTATATCTAGGATATACTATAACATATTCAGCATGTATAAGACTGCCTGCCATCTAGGGGAAGGGGTGGAGGGAAGGAAGGGAAAAATCAGAACAGAAGTGAGTGCAAGGGATGATGTTGTAAAAAATTACCCATGCATATGTACTGTCAAAAAAAGTTATAATTATAAAATAAAAAAAGAAAATTAAAATTAAAAAAAAGAAAAAGAAAAAAAATTCACATTGACTTTAATCTTTTAAAAATAAATAAATAAAAAAATAACTTACTCAGCCATTCTCCAACTGATGGGCATCCACTCAGTTTCCAGTTTCTTGACACTACAAAAAAGGCTGCCACAAACATTTTTGCACATGTGGGTCCCTTTCCATCCCTTATGATTTCTTTGGGATATAAGCCCAGTAGGAACATTGCCAGATAAAAGAGTATGCACAGTTTGATAGCCCTTTGGGCATAGTTACAAATTGCTCACCAGAATGATTGAATCAGTTCACAACTTCACCTACATAAGTGTCCCAGTTTTCCCATATCCCCTCCAACAACGCAAATCTCAAAATAATCTGGCAAAATAATTCCTCATTATTGCTCTAACATTCTCTTCATTGGTGGAAAGTTCACACTTTTCATTTTTGAGAGTAACAATTTAATTTTCTTCTTTACTTTTTCTAATCAAGTTAATAAATTTTTTCTATTGTTTTTTTATGAAATCAACTCTTAGTTTTGTTTATTAATTCAATAGTTTTCTTACTTTCACTTTTGTTAATCTTTTTTATTTTCAGAATTTCAAGTTTGGTATGTAATTGGAGGTTTTTAATTTGTTCTTTTTCTTGTTTTTTTAGTTGCATGCCCAATTCATCAATCTTCTCTTTCCTATTTTATTCAAGTAAGGATCTAGAGATATAAAATTTCCCTAGGAATTGTTTTGTCTGTATCACATAAATTTTGTTATGTTGTCTCATTGTTGTCATTCTCTTGGATGAAAATTATTGATTTTACCCCACTCATACTTTAGAATTAAATTATTTAGTCTCCAATTAATTTTTGGTCTATTTCCCCCTGGTCTTTTATTGCATGTAATTTTTATTGTATCATGATCTGAAAAAAAAAATTTACTATTTCTGCCTTTCTGCATTTGATTTTAAAGATTTTTGTGCCCTAATAAATGATCAATTGTTCTATGGTTCCATGAACCCCCAGGAAAAAAAGTATATTCCTTTATTCTCTCCATTCAATTTTCTCCAAAGGTCTATCATATCTAACTTTTCTAGAATTCTATTTACCTTGTTAACTTCTTTCTTATTTATTTTGTGGTTTGATTTATCTAATTCTGAGAGAGCAAGGTTGAGATAGCCCACTAGTATAGTTTTGCTATCTAATTCTTTTTACAACTCTCTTAATTTCTCTAGGAATTTGGACCTATACCACTTTGTGCACATGTGTTAAGTATTGATATTACTTCATTGTCTATGCTGTCCTTTAGCAAGATATAGTTTCCTTCCTTATCTCTTTTAATTAGATCTATTTTTGTTTTTTGCTTGATCTGAGATCAGGATTATCCTTGCTTTTTCTACTTTAGCTGAAGCATAATAAATTCTGCTCCAATCTTTTATCTTTACTCTGAATAAATCACTCTGCTTCAAATGTGTTTATTGTAAACAATATATTGTAGGATTCTGGCTTTTAATCCAGTCTGCTATCCACTTTCGTTTTATTGGAGAGTTCATCCTATTTACATTCACAGTTAAAATCACTAATTCTGTATTTCCTGTCATCTTATTTCCTCCAAGTTATGCTTTTCTCTTTCTTTTCTTCTTTTCCCTCCTCACCAGTATTTTGCTTCTGGCCCCCACCTATAAGAAACTTTAAAAAAAAAAAAAAAAAATATATATATATATATATAAATCTGCCATTCACTCTGAATCCTCTGCATGTACTGTTCTAAGCACAAATACTTTTAAAGTTTCAAAGTAGGAGCTGTACTTCACTCCTATAGTATAGTATTCTGACATCCTTGTGCATGAATGAGATCATTACAGATAAGCCTAGTAGCCATTTTGGGGTGTAGTGGTGATGATAGAGGAATGTCAGATATAAAGAATATGAATTAGCAACACTTTCTAGATATCATCAGCCATTTTGGAGGATGACTGGGTGTTGATCATTTGAATGGCCCAAATAATTTTACCACTTCAGGCATTCAGAATCACTAATTCAGTGTGTCAGCAAACCCCCATCAATACTGTAAAAGATTAGCTTAGCTCCATTTCTTGGGCCAACTTAATACCCATAATGCCAGATCATTAGCTAGAGATTCTAGGAGGAGGATGCATATTGGTGAATCAATAGAAGATGGAGTTACAAGTGGCAGAACTGACTGGTCAACATTCCTTAAGAACAATCTGGGCTAAGTGCATGCACATGCAGAATGTCAAATTAGTACGGTGCCTCCAGAGTAGGTGATAATAAACATTACACAGCAAACTTCTGTATCCTTACACACTCCATGCATTAGCACTTTGAATGATGATAAGGATATAAAGGCAATAAGTATTTACTACATGCCAGCACTTTAAAAATATTATATATTTAATCTATCTATACATACATACACACAGATATATATGCATATATATATCTGTGTGTATACACACATATAGATAGATAAATAGATAGATAGATAGATAGATAGATAGAAAGAAAGAAAGAAGATAATTTTTGGCAAGGCAATTGGAGTTAAGTGACTGCCTAGGATCACACAGCTAGAAAGTGTTGAGTGCTTTGAGCCAGATTTGAATTCAGGTCCTCCTGACTCTAGGGCCAGTATGTAGGTGCCTCTGATAGGTGCTATTATTATGCTTATTTTACAGCTGAGGAAACTGAGGCAGACAAATAAAGTGACTTCCTTTACAGCTATTTAAATATTTGAGACTGGATTCAAACTCAGGTCTTCTTGAATCCAGGTCCATTGCTCTATCCATTATAACTGTGAAATTACATCAAATGAAGAAATTCGCTTGACTTTACATCAGTGCCTTCTTCACAATTCATGTTTTGAGAGCAGGAATTCTTAACCTGGGGACAGTGAAATTTTATTTTTTAATATGTGGATAACTGCATTTCAATGTAATTAGTTTCCTTTGTAATTCTTAATCTTATATTTTATTAATTTTAAACTTTATTCAGAGGATTATTGGCTTCATCTCCTAATCAAAAGAGTACACAATTCTAAAAAGATTAAAAATCTCTTGAGTTACTTAGAGCACTGAGAAGTTAAGAATTCCCAAGGTCATAGTCAGTAAATGTCAGAAGCAGCATTTGAACTCAAGTATTCCTGGTTTTGAAATTATTTCTCATTCATTTCTGCTCTAGTACTTCTCACAAAAATAATGAAGCAATACATCTTAGCATGCTCAATAAATAAGAGATCCCTGTCATCTTCATTGTTTAAAGTATGAGGTTCTTATTCAGATTCAGGGAAAAGGAAGAATTTGCTTAGACCAAGTAGTTTCACACACACACACACACACACACACATATAACAAATATAATCCTTTATACAACAAAACATTGTATTTGTCATCAAGTCTTAATAAAGAACATTTATTAAGTATTTACTATGTGTGAGATTGCTAGGTGGCTCAATGGATGGAACACTGGGTCTGGAGTGAGGAAGATCTGAGTTTAAATCTAGCATCAGAAGCTAGTTTGTGACCATGGGAAAGTAATTTAACCCTGTCTCCATTTCCTCAGTTGTAAAACAAACTATGGAAACTGAATGTGGATCAAAGCATAGTATTTTCACTTTTTGTTGTTGTTGTTTGTTTGCTTGGTTTTTTTTTTCTCATTTTTTCCCCTTTTAATCTGATTTTTGTTGTTCAGCATGAGAAATATGGAAATATATTTAGAAGAATTGCACATATTTAACATTTAGTGGATTACTTGCAGTCTAGGGGAGAGAGGAGGAGGGAAGAAGGAAAAAAAAATTGAAACACAAGGTTTTTTAAGAGTGAATATTGAAAACTACCTTTGAAAGCATTTTGAAAAATAAAGATTTTATTTAAAAAATGTGCCAAGATTCAATTCAACTAACATTTATTAAGTACCTTTTTTGAAAAATACTTGTTCATTAAATGCAATAGTGTACAACCTTTGTTACTCCATTTTTTTGTTTTTTGGAAAAGATACTGGAGTTGTTTGCCATTTCCTTTTGTAGCTTGTTTTACAGATGAGAAAATGGAAGCAAACAGGGTAAAGTGACTTGCCCAGAGTCACACAGCTAGTAAGTATCTGAAGAAAGATTTTAACAAGATTTTAACTGCCCTATTAAGCACCTACTATGTGCCAGGAACTGTGCTAAGCACTGAGCATGCAAATAAGAAAAAGATAGACATTCCTTGTCCTCAGAGAGTTTGCAGTCTAATTAGGAAGGCAGTATATAAAAGAAAGCTAAAAAGATATCGGATTAGAGATGACAATGGAATTGGGGGGTGGGGGGGACATGATGTTTGATGGAGTCCAATCCAAGCAGAGCTGTGAATAAAAAGTAAAGTTAATTGGAAGATACTTGCATTCTAGCACTTTGACAAAACCTCTTCTACCAGTCCTTTGTGGCTGACCAATAGATTGTAGACTGTCTCCCTTGTTTCTTTGTGTTCCCTTCTTGCAGTTTTTCTACTGCTTATGAAGCCCGTATTCCTATCCTGCATTCCCACCCATTTCTTTGATTCTGCCCCTTCCTCCCACAAGCCTTATAAATTTTTCTCAGTTTTTCTAGTTTGATCTTGACCCAGACCATAGCTCTGATAACCTATAATGACTCTTTTAGTAAATAGAGCTCTCTCACTTTATCACTGCCTTTGGTTCTCAGCCTCTCTGTCTACACCACTGTGACTAGTTTACAATATGGTGCAATCCCAGTTCCTTTAGCTTTGAAAAATGCCTCTCCAGAGGTTATGGCCAGCCTTTGTTTTTTGTTTTGTTTTGTTTTAAAGGATTAAGCAACCTTTATCATTTCACAATTCAATTTAATAAATATTAAATGAGTGCTAAATGAGGCACTGGAAATACAAAGATGAGAATGAGTCCCCATCCTCAATGAACTGAGATTCTAAGTATACAAATGTTATTGGTGATAAATTGGTGGAATTCAGTAACTATGGACAAGTTTGAAACCCAGATGAAATTTATTATAAAGCTTCTTTGGTCAGTTCCCAAAAGCTGAGTATTACAAGTTAGAGAAGATCATATTGCTTTAACCTGAAAGGGGAAAGGCAACTCCTAAAGGGATAGCTAATCTTTACATTTACGTAGTTAATTATGTAACATTTATTTGGTTAATTATAACATTTGTGTAACATTTCTTGTTCTGTGCTGATTCTGGAGAATTCAGAATGAGAAGAATAGTAAAAATTTAAAAACAGACACAATACATACAAACTGTTATACATTACACACTATGATATCAAAACTATGAGGGAGTATTTCTATTGGCTTTACTCATGAGGAAAAATAGACAAGCCCAAAGCATTACCAAATAACAGTCAAAGAATTTCTCAGTTGAAAATGGCATCAGTATCCAATTTATTAGATAATAAAAGAATCTCAATTTCAATATATGCAACAAGTCATCATCCAGGTCAAGCTTAGAAACCCTCTAAGGGGGAAAAACCATTTCTACCCAATTTCACTTCTGAATAGTTCTAATTATAAGAATTTTATTTCCCCTGGCATCAAGCCTAATTTTGCTTTTTTGTAACATTCATCAAAGGCTCTTACTTCTACTTCCCTGACATTCACTTAGCAGAGAAATCCAATCCCTTTTCCATGTTATTATCCTGCAAGTCCTAGTAAACAACTCCCATATCTTCCATTCCCCCATTATTGTCAGTTCCAAGTCAAATATGCCCAGTTTTTTCTACCAATCTTCATATGGCATGGTCTTTGTTATTCTGGCTGCCCTCCTTTAGATTTTGTCAAGCTTATCAATAGCTTTTCTAAAATACAGTAACTAGAACTATGAACAATACTCCAGGGTGTTACTAAGTATAATATAGCATAAAGGGAAAGTTACAACCTAATTATTACTAGTAGTCATAACTCCCTTAATGAAGTCCAATATCACACTAATTGTATTTACTTATGTACCTTACCTATTCATTTGCTTTTTATTTCTTCATTCATTCATGCTTTTATTTTTGCCCCTTTAACACTATTGGCATATTGAAATAAAATATATTGATAAATATCATGAAATATATTGAACCTGTATTAAATCTTTTGGATTTTTTTCAGACAAGAATTGTCTAACCATGCTTCCCCTAAATTATATTTATGGAATAAATTTTTTGAACCCAAGCATAACTTTGTAGCATGATCAAACAGTAAATGCCCAGCTAATAAAAGAGCCCATCGTGTTCACTTTTCTATAACTTTTAAGTTACAAAGTCCCTAAAACCTGCCTGTGATTTCATCATTATATAATTATTAAATTTTAGCTTATCTGATTCACCACCAGTTCTAACCAGTAGAGAGTTCTTTGAATCCTATCATCCATTGTGTTCCCTGTCCCTCCCAGCTTTATGCCATCTGCAAATTGGATAAGCATGGATATCTATGCTTTGACCAAAATAATTGATTAAAATGTTAAGCAGCACAGGGCCCACACATGTCTCTGAGGCACTTCCCTGGAGATATCTTTCCAAGCTGCCATTTTGGCTCCTATTTGAGTCTAAACATTTAGTCAGTTCTGATTCCTTCTAAATGGACAACAATCTAACTCATATCTGTTGAGGAAGATCATAAAATACTTTATCCAATGCTTTACTAAAATTTGGGTGAATTTTATCTACATCTTTCTCCTGAGTTTAATAAACCTTCTAAGAGAGGAAATAAAGTGAATCTGACAGCTTAAAGTTCTAAAATCCTCAAAGTTGCTTTTCTTATCTTTTTTAAAATTTATTTTTATTTTTTAAAATTAATTAAAATATCTTTTGACAGTACATATGCATAGGTAATTTTTTACAACATACAAACATTATTAAATATGTTATAGTATATTTTAGATACAATATATGTGTACAGAACCAATTTTTGTTATTGTTATTGTTGTTGTTGTTGTTGTTGTTGTTGTTGCTAAGGAAGAAATGGATTCAGAAGGTTAAAAATAACCTGGGAAGAAAAACAAAAATGCAGAGTTTACAATCATTTCCCAGTGTTCCTTCTCTGGGTGTAGCTTATTCTGTCCCTCATTGATCAATTGGCTCTGAGTTAGATCTTCTCTTTGTTGAAGATATCCACTTCCATCAGAATACATCCTCACACAGTATAGTTGTTGAAGTGTCTAATGATCTCCTTGTTCTGCTCATTTCACTCAGCATCAATTGATGTAAGTCTCTCCAAGCTTCTCTGTATTCCTCCTGCTAGTCATTTCTTACAGAACAATAATATTCTATAACATTCATATACCATAATTTACCCAACCATTCTCCAATTGATGTTTCTAGCCACTACAAAAAGGGCTGTCACAAACATTTTGGCACATACAGGTCCCTTTCCCTTTTTTAGTATTTCCTTGGGATATAATCAAAGGGCATGCACAGTTTGACAACTTTTTGGGCATAATTCCAGATTGCTGTCCAGAATGGTTGGATTCTTTCACAACTACACCAACAATGCATCAGTGTCCCAGTTTCCCCACATCCCCTCCAACATTCATCATTATTTTTTCCTGTCATCTTACCCAATCTGACAGGTGTGTAGTGGTATCTCAGAATTGTCTTAATTTGCATTTTTCTGATCAATAGTGATTTGGAACACTCATATGAGTGGAAATAGTTTCAATTTCATCATCTGAAAATTGTCTGTTCATATCCTTTGACCATTTATCATTTGGAGAATGGCTTGACTTCTTATAAATTAGAATCAATCTCTGTATATTTTAGAGATGAGGCCTTTATCAGAACCTTTAACTGTCAAAATGTTTTCCCAATTTGTTACTTCCCTTCTAATCTTGTTTGCTTTAGTTTTGTTTGTACAAAAGCTTTTTAATTTGATGTAATCAAAATTTTCTCTTTTGTGACCAATAATGATCTCTAGATCTCCTTTGGTCACAAATGCCTTCCTCCTCCACAAGTCTGAGAGGTAAACAATTCTATGTTCCTCTAATTTATTTATGATCTCGTTCTTTATGCCTAAATCATGGACCCATTTTGATCTTATCTTAGTATGTGGTGTTAAGTGTGGGTCCATGCCTAGTTTCTGCCACACTAATTTCCAGTTTTCCCAGCAGTTTTTGTCAAATAATGAATTCTTATCCCAAAAGTTGGTATCTTTGGGTTTGTCAAACACTAGATTGCTATATTTATTCACTATCTTGTCTTGTGAACCTAACCTATTCTACTGATCAACTAGTCTATTTCTTAGCCAATACCGAATGGTTTTAGATCAGGTACAGCTAGATTACATTCATTTGATTTTTTTTTTTTCATTAATTCCCTTGAAATTCTCAATCTTTTGTTCTTCCATATGAATTTTGTTGTTATTTTTTCTAGGTCATTAAAATAGTTTCTTGGGAGTCTGGTATAGCACAAAATAAATAGATTAATTTAGGGAGTATTGTCATCTTTATTATATTTGCTTGGCCTATCCAAGAGCACTTAATATTTTTCCAATTGTTTAAATCTAACTTTATTTGTATAAAAAGTGTTTTGTAGTTTTTCTCATATAGTTCCTGACTTTCCCTTGGCAAATAGATTCCCTAATATTTTATACTATCGACAGTTATTTTGAATGGAATTTCTCTTTGTATCTTTTGCTGTTGCATGCTGTTGCTAATGTATAAAAATGCTGAGGATTTATGTGGATTTATTTTGTATCCTACAACTTTGCTAAAGTTATGAATTATTTCTAATAGCTTTTTAGCAGAATATCTGGGGTTCTCTAAGTATACCATCATATCATCTGGTTTTCTCATTACCTACTCTAATTCTTTTAATATCTTTCTCGACATATTGCTGAGGCTAGCGTTTCTAATACAATATTGAATAGTAATGGTGATAGTGAGCAATCTTGTTTCATTCCTGATCTTACTGGAAAAGGTTCCAGTTTATCACCATTACGTATGATGTTTATTGATGGTTTTAAATATATGCTCCTGATTATTTTAAGGAATAGTCCATTTATTCCTATACTCTCAAGTGTTTTTAGTAGGAATGGATGTTGGATTTTGTCAAATGCTTTTTCTGCATCTATTGAGATGATCATATGGTTTTTGTTAATTTGATTATTGATATAGTCGATTATGCTAATAGTTTTCCTAATATTGAACCAGCCCTGCATTCCTGGTATAAATCCCAGATGGTCATAGTGTATTATCTTGAGGATGATTTTCTGTAGTCTTTTTGCTAATATTTTATTTAAGATTTTAGCATCAACATTCATTAGGGAGATTGGTCTATAATTTTCCTTCTCTGTTTAGGTATCAGTACCATGTCTGTGTCATAAAAGGAATTTGGTAGGACTCCTTTAATCCCTATTTTTTCAAATAGTTTATATAGCATTGGAGTTAATTGTTCTTTAAATGTTTGGTAGAATTCACCTGTAAATCCATCTGGTCCTGGGGATTTTTTCTTAGGGGGGATTGGTTAATAGTTTGTTCTATTTCTTTTTCTGAAATGGGACTATTTAGACTTCTTCTTCTGGGCAAGCTATATTTTCGAAGGTATTCTTTTTTTTTTTTTTTTTTTTTTTTTTTTTTTTTTTTTTTGAAGGTATTCTTCCATTTCATTTAAGTTATCGAATTTATTGACATAAAGTTGGGTAAAGAAACTCCTAATTATTGTTCTAATTTCCTCTTCATTAGTGGAGAATTCTCCCTTTTCATTTTTAAGACTAACAATTTGCTTTTCTTCTTTCCTTTTTTAAATCAGATTTACTAAGGGTTTGGTTTTTTTGTTGTTGTTGTTTTTTTCATAGAACCAACTCTTAGTTTTATTAATTAATTCAAGAGTTTTTTTTACTTTCAATTTTATTAGTCTTTCCTTTTATTTTTATAATTTCAAGTTTCGTGTTTGTCTGGGGGGTTTTAATTTGTTCTTTTTCTAGCATTTTTAATTGTAAGCCCAATTCATTGACCTTCTCTTTCTCTATTTTATGCAAGTAGCCTCTCTAGAGATATAAAATTTCCCCTTATTACTGCTTTATCTGTATCCCACACATTTTGGTATGATGTCTCAGTATTGTCATTTTCTTGGGTGAAGTTATTAATTATGTCTATGATTTGCTGTTTTACCCAATCATTCTTTAGTATGAGATTATTTAGTTTCCAATTATTTTTTGGTATATTTTCCCCTGGCTTTTTATTGAATGTTATTTTCATTGCATCATGGTCTGAAAAGGATGCATTTACTATTTCTACCTTACTGCATTTGATTTTGAGGTTTTTATGTCCTAATATAAGGCCCATTTTTGTATAGGTTCCATGAACTGCTGAGAAGAAAGTGTACTCCTTTCTGTCTCCATTTAGTTTTCTCCAAAGATCTGTCATATCAAACTTTTCTAGTATTCTATTTACCTCTTTGACTTCTTTCTTATGTATTTTGTGGTTTGATTTATTTAATTCTGAGAGTGCAAGGTTGAGATCTCCCACTATTATAGTTTTGCTGTCTATTTCTTCTTGCAGCTCTCTTAATTTCTCTTTTAAGAATTTAGATGCTGCACTACTTGGTGTGTACGTGTTTAATATTGATACTGCTTCATTATCTATGCTACCTTTTAGGAAGATATAGTGCCCTTCCTTATCTCTTTTAATTAGATCAATTTTTGCTTTTGCTTGATCTGAGATGAGGATGGCTATCCCTGCTTTTTTGACTTCATCTGAAGCATAATAGATTCTGCTCCAACCTTTATTCTGCATGTATCACCCTGTTTCAGTTGTATTTCCTATAAACAACATATTGTAGGATTCTGGCTTTTAACCCAGTCTGCTAACTGCTTCCTCTTTATGGGGGAGTTTACCCCATTCACATTTATGGTTAAAATGACTAATTCTATATTGCTTGCCATCCTGTTAACCCCTGCTTATCTTTTCTCCTTTCCTTCCCCTTTATCCCCCTCCCCAGTATTAAACTTGTGAGCACCACTTGCTTCTCACAGCCCACGCTTTTTAGTTTCCCTTCCCCTCCTTAAAGTTCCTCCCCCCATTTTACCCCTTTTCCTCATAATTTCTGTATTCCCTTCCCCTTAGCTTATTCCTTCCCTTTTCACTTTTCCCCTTCCACTTTTCAATGAAGTGGAAGGAGTTTCACCATAAATCAATTATGTCTATATTTTTCTCTTTAAGCCAATTCTGACAAGAGTATGATACACACTAAGTTCATCTCCCACCTTTCCTTCTCTCAGATATAATAGGTTACCTTTACCTCTTCATGAGATGTAGTACCACTAGTTTACCCTTTTTTATAATATAATTTCCTTTCCACCTCTAGTTTCTAGAACAAATTATACATGTGTTCTTTATATATCTTTATGGCAGAAATATAGTTCTCAAGATTTCTTTTTAACTTTTTATAAATCTCTTGAGTTCTGTATTTGGAGTTCAAGCTTTTTGTGTAGATCTGGTTTTTTCACCAAGAATAGATGGAATTCATTTATTTTGTTAAATGTCCATCTTCTTCTCTGGAAAAAGATGCTCATTTTTGCTGGGTAAGTTATGCTTGGCTTCATACCAAGTTCCTTAGCCTTTCAGAATATCATATTCCAGGCCCTTCAATCCTTTAATGTGGACCTGCTAGATCTTGGGTAATCCTTATTGTGGCTTCTCCATATCTGAATTGATTTTTTTCTAGCAGTTTGCAATATTTTTTTCTTCATCTGATAGTTCTTGAACTTGGCCACTATATTTCTTGGCGTTTTGATTTTAGGGTCCCTTTCATTAGGTGATCTATGAATTTTTCAATGTCTATTTTACCCTCTGTTTCTAAAACATCGGGGCAGTTCTCTGATAATATCCTGGAAAATATTGTCCAGGCTCTTTTTTTTCCTCATATTTTTCAGGGAGTCCAATTATTCTCCAATTGACTCTCCTGGATCTATTTTCCAAGTCTGTTGTCTTCCCAAGAAGGTACTTGACATTCTTTTCCATTGTTTCATTTTTCTGGTTTTGCTTGACTGATTCTTGGTTTTTCCTCAAGTCATTCACTTCTATTTGTTCGATTCTGATTTTTAAGGATGTATTTTCTTCATTCACTTTTTAAATATCTTTTTGTAATTTTCCAATTGAGTGTTTAAGTGAAATTTTTTGTTCTATGGAATTTTTTTCCATTTTTCCAATTTTATTTTTTAGAGAGCTATTTTCTTTTTCCAACCCACTAATCCTGTTTTCCTTGGAGTTGTTTACTTTTCCCAATTCACTAATTTTGTTTCTCAATGATTTGGTTTCTTTATCCACTCTGTCTTTAATGTGTGGGATGACTTCTCCAGACTCTCTTGCTAATTTTTTTTTTTCAATTTCTCCTTTAACTCTCTTGTGAGAGCCTTTTTGATTTCTTCTATGAGAGTTTTGTATATTGAGGAGCAGATTATATCCCCCTTTGGGGATTCCTCTGGAGACAGTCTGTTTTTAGTCTCCCCAGGGTTTGAATTCTGCTCTCTTTCCATATAGAAGCTGTCAATGGTTAGAGCCCTTTTAAATTTTTTGTTCATTTTGTCAGAGTGGGAATCAAAGAAAACAAATTGACAAGAGAAACTGCTTTGGTCTGCTTTGGGCGAAGCTTGATGGTGTTACCAGGCTTCCTCTACAGACTGTGAGAGACAGCAGCCAGGCACTACTAGCAGGACAGCAATAGCTGAGCTGAGTCTGTGCTCTGAGGCTCTGAGGCTCTAAGACCTTGCTGAGTTACTCCAGGTGGGGTGGGCGTTGCCAGGTCCCTAGAGACACTAGCTTTTCGGGGTTTTATTCTTTATCCTATGTTTACAGCTTTTCTTGCTGCCAAAGACAGAATATCCATACTGGGGTAAAGGTTGCTCTACAGAACCGGTAGAGAATGTACCCCTCCTCCCTCAGGTCTTCACAGTGTGAGCTTCCTTGCTCTCCCTACTTGCCCTCAGCCTGTGCCCAGTCTGTTTGTCCCTCCCCCGAGCAAAAATAAACCTTTTCTGGTGAATTTCTGGGATGTCTTCTGTTGGTAATTATTTGTGAGTTTTTTTCTGGTCAAGCATTAATGCCGAGGCTTGTCATGAAATAAATTCTGAGAGAAAACGTGGAGCTCAAGCAGTTGTGTGCCTCCTCTCTGCCATCTTGGCCGGAAGTCCAAAGTTGCTTTTCTTTACATTATTGTGGTTACTGTGTATTTTCTCCTAGTTTTGCTTACTTTACTCTGTAGCAGGCCATATAAGTTTCCCCAGGTTTCTTTGGCTTTGTTATATACTTAAGGGGTATCAAACTCCTGCCCAGTGCAAAGAGCCACTAAAATTCCCAAATAGAGGCTAAAATAGATTAAACTGTAATTTGGAAAGATTTAACAAAATAAACAAAAATTCAATATAACATTATTTAAGTTAATATGTAGTTTTCTAAGTCATCGTGCAGCCTGAGTTTGATATCACTGAAAATCATTTTTTAAAGCACAAATTTGCCCTATTAAAAAAAAATACCACAATTTCCCCAGTTATTCATGGATACCGGTTGTGTCCCATGTTCCTTTTTTTAAAAAAAAAAACAAAATGTATTGCTATAAATATTTTTATACATGTAAGTTCTTTCCCTAAGTCTTTGATCTCTTTGGAACATATGCCAATTAATGTTACCTTTTCACACTGTATTCTAGAAGAGAATGCAGTTTACACTTAAATAAATTTAAAATGTAATTACAAAATAAGAAAAAAACAACAGAAAAATAAAGAAAAATTAAAATAATTGTTATGTGTCAAACAAAACATCAGAATTTGAAATATGTAACAATAAATTTCCATTAAAAAATCTACCTAATAATAGAAGATACTATATTTGTGACTGTGTATCTTTTCTTTGCTTCCTTTCATGTTATTCTTTTGTTCTCTGCTGTGCAGAGAACCCTCAAGCAGGTTTTATTCAAAAACGGACATATTTATTTATACAAATATGTAAATATATACATAATATATAATGTATTTATCTACACATAACCCCACAAATATACATATATCTACATACCCAAATACATATACCTACATTCATATACTCATACACACATGTATGTGGTTTACACATACACATATAGCCTTACATATGAAACTATTAATGTGACTTACATACAATGTAGATTTCTCTTGAATGAATCTTTCTTTGATTTTTTCTGAGATTAATGATTACTTGCCCTTCTTTTTAAAAATAAATTCTAATGAGCATTGTTTGTTTGTGTATCTCTTATTTCCTATCCCAGCTAACTTTTACTTTAGTTTTACTTCTTAACTTGCCTTGCTATTATTTAACCTCTCCCCATCAGTGGATCCTTCCTTTATCTTCTTTATCCATTCCTCCCCCTGTATTTCTTTAAATATTTTGGAGGGTCCTATACTCTTTATGGCATATATTGTTTACTCCATTCCTGATGTGAATAGATTTTCAAAACTACCAACCTTCCTCCCCATCTAATACCTCTGTCCTCTTTCTTCTGCTATACATTATTCATATAACATAATTGCTATTTTTACCTTTTCCTAGAAAGTTTTGTCTTTTAGAGTCAGATCATACTCAGCTCTGCCCCAATGTGTGTTTTGGACTCTTCAATTACTAATAACTATCTTAGACATATAGCTTATAGTATAAAGCATGAACCATTTGTGTCTCTTTAAAATTAGTCTTTGATGTTGGCTCTTATATGTTAAATTTTGCATTAAGTTCAGGTTTGTTTGAAATAAAATCCTGAAAAACGGAGAGTTCATTGAATGTCTACTTTTTCATTCAATGTTATATTTAACTTGCTGGCTATAATATTTTTGGCTACAGGCCTAGTTATTTTGATTGTCAATATATAACATTCTTGGACTTGTGATATATATATATATATATATATATATATATATATATTTTTTTTTTTTTTGGTAACTGCGGATATATCCTAAACAATTCCAATTGTAGCTCCAGCATACTTGAATTTTGGTTGGTTGTTTGTTTCTTAAAAAACTTTCTCTTTGATTTGGTGGTTTCAAAATTTAGCAATAATGTTCCTAAATATTTTCCTCATAGAATCTCTTTGAAATAGTGATGGATAGATTTTTTTCTATTTACTTTTCCCTCTTTTTCTATCACTTCAGAACAACTTTATTTGATTATTTCTTCTTGCATTATTGTGTCAAGGTTCTTGTTTTGGTCACAGCTTTCAGGTAGCCCAATTATGCTTATGTCTTGATCTGTTCTCTAGATCTGTTGTTTTTGTTATAAAATATTTTGCTTTCTCTTCTATTTTTCATTTTTTATATTTTGTTTTGTTATTTCTTGTTCTCTTAGATATTCACTGGTTTACCATTGCCCAATTTTAATTTTCAAACACTAATTTTCTTTTTTAAAACTCTAGATCTTCTTTTATAGTTGGTTGACTTTCTTTTCATAGTCTTTCTGTTTTTCTTGAATGGTTCTTTCTTGCTTCCTTCCTTCTTCCCTCCCTCCCTCCCTTCCTTCCTTTCTCTTTTATTTTTCTTTCTTTCTTTCTAGTTTTTCTTGCATCTTTCTCACTTAATTTTTAAAGTATTTTTTGAGTTCTTCTATGAATTCTTTCTGGGAATGTAACAATTTAATATTACTCTTTGGAGCAGAAGAAGTTTTTTTTTTTTTTAATTTCAATATTCTTCTCTGAAGATGAATGCTGATCTTTCCTATTCCCATAGTAAGTTTCTATAATTCTGTTCCTTTTTCCTTGCCTGCTCATTTTTTAAAAACAAAAATTTATTAGTGTCAGGACCTATAATCCTTGGAATTTTCTGACCTACTACATTATCTTCCCTCCAGCCTGCACTTTGAACACAGATAAAAGTTACTTGGTTGTGATAAAAATACTAACATCACATACTCATGTCATACTGAAAATTCACCCTACTTTCTCTATTTATGTTTTAAATCACTTTTACTTCTTTATATTTTTTGTTACCTAATTTTACAGATTCTTACCTTTTAATCTTCTCTTAACTTTTGGCTGAGGAAGATGTTCTTTTCTTTTCTTACTTATCTTACCAATTAGTTTCTCTTTCTCCTTGAGTTCCTTTCTTCAGGTATTTCTTTTTTTTTTATCCTTTTCTATGCTCTGAGATGGAGTCTTTCAAATTAAGCCTTTTCTTTCTTTAGCTGAAGTTGCTTTTCTTCAGCTTGTTTTCAAGTTTTCTCAATTTCTCTTTTCAAATTTAATCTCTGGCTTTCATGATTTCCTTAACCTCATTTAGCTCAAACCTTTTCCTTCTTCAATTGTTTCTGCCTCATGACCTTCTCCTTCAGAAGCCAGAAATAGGAACATATCAAAAATGGTTTAGCATAATTAGAGGTGTCTACATTATACAGAAACTTTGCTAATGAAGACTATGAAAATAACTTTATTATGTTTATCCTTCAACATGAATAAGGAAGGGAGAATATGAT